>NW_004524617.1:9682843-9690033 GCF_000260255.1 Octodon degus | reverse complement strand
GGTCCCTGTGCTTTGCTAAGCTTGTTCTAAGTAGGTGCTTTAGACCACTGAGCCATCTCACCAGCCCCAATACTTTCAATATGTACACAATTAAACATACCTTTCCTTGCTTCCCTTTTTTGTTTTCTTTTATCTAGCCACAAGGCCTTTTTATTTCTCAAACAGGTCATTGATTCAGTTATCTCAGTACCTTTATATTTTCTGGGCCTGCTGGCTAAAACAGCCTTCCATAATATATACACATGACTTGATCTCCTACGACTTAAGTACTTTGGTCTTTACTGAGTAATATCTTAGTGAGGCCTTCCCAAAGTATTATATCTCAAATTTCAACCGCAATTGAAAATTGCCCTATTTCAAAATGAAATTTGCCCTATTTCATTTTGTACTTAGCATATGCAACTTCCTTCTTTACTTTGTGCCTTCTTTGTTCAATGTAAACTACAGAAAGGGAAGAATATTCATCTTTCCTTAACATGTATATTGACCAAAACAATAAAGACAATTTAATGGACAGTAAATTTTCAATGAATGAAATAACAAATGAATGAAAATATTTATCAGTACATAATGGATTTTAAAAATAACCAAAATTTACAATTTGCTTTCATGTGTTAGAATACACTTCTCAACAAAATTGTTTTTAACTTTGTTTATCATGTATCAACAGCAAGATTTCAGAACTATTAACATACATTCCATGACACATTGTAAAATCTGCTTAAGTCTAAATATAATATCCTTTATTGTTATTTAATTTCCTTCATCTTTATTATCAATGAACAGGCCAACTCACTTTGAAGATTACCGAAAAACCTGAAGACCTTGTACTAAAAATAAAAAATAAAAAATTACAGGATTACATAGTATGACTAAGTATAAATTCACTCAAAATTAACTCACATAATAGATTTCAGTATGATTTTTATTTTTATATTATTTGTTTTTATTTTTGGCAGGACCAGGGATTGAACTGAGGCCCTTGCACTTGCCATGCAAGTGCTTATTCTGCTGAGCCATTAACCTGGCACAAAATTGTTTTTTTGGTATTTGTTTCTTTTTTGCAGCACCAAGGATTGAATTCAGGACACTGCCTTGCTAGGCAGGTGCTTATTCTACTGAGCTATCTCCCCAGTTCTCAGTATGATTTTTAAAAGTTATGTGCATATGTATATTTATTGCCCTTCTTATTTTATAATATGGCACAAATTACTTATAGTACAAACTCACCTTAGGCCAAGTCTTTCAATCTCAAAAGACTTAAATATATTTTAACATTGTTCCATTTAATCAGAGTTAATTAAACTTAGGATTCCTGGGGAGAAGCTTTCCAATTAACTGTTATATTCAAAAATCTTCCGGAGATTCTCAGTAATCGATGATGTAGAGTGGGCCTAAGGAGAGTCTCATGGAGAGAAAACATTCTCTCAGGCTTTCAAAGAGAGCACATTGGCTAAGCAATGGCTGTGACTCATTTACATGGCTGGCATTGACAAAGGTTCTACAATCTGAGGTACAGGATCTCAGGATAAATCCTGAGGGGATTTCACTGACCTTATCAGACCCAAAAGCTACAACTCTTGTTACATAGGTGCTGCTTCACCTTGGTCTTAACCATCCAGCAGAAAAGTATAAAAACGAAATATAAGAAGTAAAGCCATGCTGTTATGTTGAACTGTAAGGGACTCAGGTCAACAATTTCTGACATTGCCAGTCAAGCAGAAGACCCACTACTATTATGGACTACTGAACTCTTTTAGAATATTTTGCTGAGTATACACACCTATAATATTCAAATAACAAAACTTAACAAAAAAAGGTATACAAATGAATATCCATTTTGTATCAGTGTATTCAAAGTGGTTAGGATAGATATATAGTTACATTCTTTTAATGAATAGAGTGATTTGCTCTAGTGGTGTTTGTAAGTAGGATATCATGTCCACATCTTGTACAGCAAATAACCACTAGGAAGAATGTATGCAATATGTTAACTATTGAAACTGTCCTACCAATTTGATTTGAAACTGTCTCATTGCTATTTGTTTTCAATAAAATTATGGGGGAAAGAACCCTAAGGATTCCTTTATTTATACTAAGCCCTAAATAACAAAGGAAGAAATGAGTGCAATATTGGAAAAAATAATATAAATAGCATTTTAAAGATTGTTTTAGATAATACAATGGAAGAATTTACTGCCTGAATCAGTTGAAGTTTAAAGTTGTCTTTCATTTGAAGAAAAAAATTTAAAATAAAAAGTGAACCCTTTCAATCCTCAGTTTTCCCAAAAAAATAAAAAATAAAAACTGAACCTTCATGGAATTTTGTGAATCAATATGAAATACCATTTTTGGCTCAAATCTCTTCTTAGTTTTGTTCGCTACTTTAGAGTTACATCTCCTGAAAAAAATAACAATTACCTATGTTCTTATTCTCTTTAACTTTTATTATGTATATTTATTTATATATAGTATATATATCAAATAAGAAGTATAGATTCTCTAACTTTTTAAATTGTAAATTGTATTTTCATACATTTAATATTTTGAAAGATGACCAGATAACTTATCGACACACTATATCATTGTATGATCATTCATACATTTTAAACTTTCATAAACTAATAAAAAATTTTTACCAGCATCTTAAGTATAGCACACAATCTTTTAAAAATATTCTCTAAGTTTCTAGTCTCCTTTGTTGCTTGCTATTGCACTTCTACATGCATAAATTTTAGAGTATCTCATAATTCAGATTTATGAACTCATATCTACTATACTTTTACTTTGATCATCTAGTGCAATTAGACAGCACTAGGTTTACCTATATCTTGTTGAATGTATCTATATCTTGTTACTTCCTGATACAGAACTCTATCCCAGACCTCTCTTCTGACCTCTGTTCTTGTGATGGCTTACTTGTTGTTCACTTGTCTAATGGATATCTCAAGCATAACAATTTCAAAAGTTGGTTTCATTTTTCCCGTCATATGTGTTACTCCTTTACTTTTAATTTTCTTTTAATGAAAGCCATATTTAATATTTACCAACCCCAAATATGTTTTGCTATCTTCTTTTTTTATTAATTTTATTGAGAAACAAATAGCAATGAGACAGTTTCAAAACAGATTAGTAAGACAGTTTCAATAATTAATACATTGCATATTGTTGTCTTTGTAGTGGTTATTCATAGTACAAGACGTAGATACAATTTCATGTCCAAACTGTTCTGCTATCTTTGAATCTTCTCATTCTCTGATTGTCTGGCAACTGATATTCAATAGTAATTTTTATTGTCTCTACTTTCAAATATATGTAAAACATAGCAGCTTCTCTGGGATATGGTAAAGCATAATTCTAGAATCATGTTAATATGCCTGTCATGTGAATTTTGTATTCTAGAAAGATATATTGCAGAATCATTCATACCTATTTATCAGACTTAACATATTCATAAAGTTTTCAATGTTGTCTATGTTCTCATTTCCATTCACATGATCCTTTTACAAGTATCCAGAAGCTCTTGGCAAGAACAGTATAATGATACACAACAAACTCCTCCTGAATCCATCTATTTTCCACTAATAAAATGTATACTATATCATGTCATCTATATGTCCAAAACTTTCTAAATCTCAGTCACAGTAAAATCCATATGGCTATACAAAATGTGGTTCTTATTCCTTTTTAACATAACCTTATGGGCCAGGGAGATGGCTCAGGGGAATAAGTGCTTCCCTGGCAAGCGCAAGGGTCTGAGTTCAATCCCTGGTTCCAACAAAAACCAAAACATAACTTTCTCTCTAATATTTCTTTATTTCACTTGCTCACTCTATTTTACTCATAGACTTACTTCTAGTTTCTTTAACTAGTCCATAATGATTTTATGCCCTTCCTTGTGAAATAATCTTACCCCAAATGTCTACTGTCTATTTTCTCATCTTCTTCAGATCACTTATGTAACATGTTGCTTTCTCAGAGACACCCTATTGCCTATCTTACCTAGAATTTCAGGCCTTTTTCCCTTATATCATTTTACAATCCTTAGCTAAGGTTTGTAACTATTCAGTCAACTATACTACATACTTTATTTATTACTTTATTTTTATTTTACTTTTAGAATATAACTTCCATTAGACAATATATCTTAACTAATTTATTTATTCATATTCTTCAGTCTCTAGAACTGTATCTGGTACATAGTTGATGCCTAAAATCCACACGTTGAGTTAAACAGCATTGAAGATTCTGCAAATGCAATTGCGTTTCTGTTATATAGAGTCAAAGGAAATTCAAAACATATCTATCAACTGCATGGCCTCTGAAAAAGTAGTATAATGTTATCAGGGTTGAGACAGAGAGTTTCTTTTGATTCCTGGGAAGACATTTTCAAAGTAATTTGAAAAAGTAACCCATAATAACAAAATATAAGTTTCAGAATGACCATTCTACTGCCATATATAGATTCATCTCTGTTTTCACTTATTAGCATCATTATTTCACATACGTTTTACGATTTACTACAAGGTCAGGTGAAAATATCAGGTCTATATCATATAAAAGGCACAGATCCATACTCACCACATATGTTATTGGTATAAAATAAATGTTATTGAGAAAACTCACTAGTGAACAAAATTTCTTATTTTCTTTTCATTCTGATTCTGGAGTACTTCGATGTACCATGAAAATGATTCAACAGAAAGAACAGCCACACACTGTGTTGCTTGATATATTTATAGCAAAAACTCTTGAGGGAAAGATTGTCTAGTGATGTGTGTAATAATAATAGATTTTTGTTTGAAGAAGTTGTAGTATAGCAATTCTTAGAGGAGACCCACAAGCCCTGAGTTAGAATTTTAAGTAAAGAAAAAAAAATAGAGCCATATATATTTTCAGAAAATAGTGTTTAGCAGTATGGAAAGATGGATAATGTGAGCCTTGATTAAAAGTCTATTTCCTTGTAGATATAGTGGCGCACACCTCTAATCCTAGCACTCAGGAGACGGAGGCAGAAAGATCACTACAAGTTCAAGGCCAACCTGTGCTACACAGTATTATCTCAAAAATAAAGATAAAAAGATACAATTCCACTTAATTATAAGTCATCATAATTTATAACATTGTGTTTGACAGAAGTGTGACCAGTGGGAAATGTTTAGTTGGTTGGTTAAAATTTCACATTAAATGAAAAAAATCTATTTCAACTGTACCCAATAAGAGATAAACATTTCAGCTTAAATACATCACAACAGATTTTAAAGATAGATAGGAAAAAACCTTAGAATAACTGGTTTGACATGGGTAGTAAATAGTCCTTCTTCCTTGATTCTAAACATAGGACACAAGAGATAGAATTGATGAAAATATACAACAGACTATACTACATTTTGTTCTGTTTTTCATATGAACCCTGTGATTCAACTGTTATTATCACCATCCTTAGTTTATATATGTGCAACTCCAGTTTATATATGTTAAATCCAAAGTTTAGAAATCACCCAAGTACTTATACAGTTGTGTCATAAGACTAATCACGATATATTTCTTTAAAATCTAAACTTTCCACCATAGAATATACAGTCTACCATTTTCCTTCTATAAATTTTGTCCTAAAATAACTTATGTGGGTAGATAACATATTTTTCTCTTTCCATGGTAAGGATGTATATTAATATTAGATTTATATAGAAAAGAGAAAGATTTTCTTTTAGCTTTCACATTTGTACTATCTCAAGTTATTAGTGTGATGGGCATGGAAAAGAAGTAAGGATCTGCCTCTATGACTATAATAACTTAATTAAAGACAAAATCATTTAAACTCTCATTCTCCCTTTTCTATGAAATTAAGGTAAATTGGCCACTTAACTTCTCAAGGGTATTGATGTTAATGAGTGACTGGGTGTAATGGGATTTGAAAGATTAGGTGAAAAGGAGTTTGCAAGAATTAATCCTAAGTTGCTGTGTTTAGGAAAATTCATTTTCAGGCAAATTTAAAACTCTTTAATAAGGTGAACAAGCACTGATAAAAATCACAGAACAGGAAAATGTTTTGTCTGGACAGGACTAGGGAAGCATACACTTGGAAACGAAAGCTGTCATTGTCTTTGGAAATACATAATTGCACTTGCAGTTATTTTTAAAGGCTAAGAAGAAATTACTTCACTTCTTTGAAATTTCATGAAAAAGATTAGATTATTCATGTAATAGTTTATAGGCTACATGATAGGATTTGGGGAGTCATTAATTTATTAATATCCATATCTATATTAATGGAGAGCATTCTTACATTTCTACCAGGTTTTAGAAATTTTGCAACTGAACAAATTTATTTTGTTTTGTTTTGTTTTTGTATTTAGTACAGGGTCTACAGTGTCTCACTGCTTAGATTGTACTCATAGTGATTCTTCTGTTTTCAGCCTCCTAAGTGCAGGGATTACAGGCGCATGCCATCATGCCCAGTCTCAATCGCTATCTCAGAACACCGCAGGGGCAGGGTCTGCACCGCAGGACAGGAATAGAATGCAGGCCACTTCGCTCTGCATAAGCAGGCACTTTAGTCAGCTGAGCTATCTGGCTGACCCTCCAGTTTGATTTAAATGAGAAATATTTGTATTTTGTTGGTCTCTAATTAGGTATTTAATCATTTTAGGTCTTTTAGTGATGAAAGGATCCTGATCATGTAAATACAAGACATCTAAATGTATGCTATTATTATTTAGTAGTATCAAAATGCACCTGAATCTTTTTTTTCTGTATTTAGGACAAGGTCTACAGGGTCTACAGGGTTTCACTATGCAGATCGGACTCATATCCTCTTGTTTTCAGTCTCCCATATGCTATGATTAGGGGCATGTGCCACCACGCCCACACTCAATTGCCGTGTCACTGTGCCCAGCTGTCAGGGCTTGGAATTGAAATATCAAGTTTCTAAAATACTAAAGTACATTTGGGGGAAAAGCAAGTTTGGTTTTCTAACATTTCCAATTTATCAATGTGGTTGTGGGAGACAGTATAATTTGTGCCAGTCCGAGAAATGTCAGCATATTAGGACCAAGGAGATAGCTCAGTGGCATAAGTGCTTGTCTCACAAGCAGGCAGGTACCTGATTTTTAATCCTCAGTGCAAGAAAGAAAGAAAGAAAGAAAGAAAGAAAGAAAGAAAGAAAGAAAGAAAGAAAGAAAGAAAGG
>NW_004524617.1:9681610-9682743 GCF_000260255.1 Octodon degus | reverse complement strand
GAAGGAAGGAAGGAAGGAAGGAAGGAAGGAAGGAAGGAAGGAAGGAAGGACCATATTTTAATGTCTAGGAATTAAAAATATTTTAAGTGACATAGTAAAGAGAATGTTGCAGATGCGATTAAAGAGGATGATCTGCATCCCTTAGCACGGAAATTCTAGATTATCTAGGTAAGATCAGTATCATCACAATGGACTTTATAAAGAGAAGCTGGAGAGGAAAAAGAAGTAGAGGTGGTTTGATGGTAGATGTGGAAGATATATGCATTTGTTTACTCCCAACATGAAGGAGGTCTTGAGCTAATATAACTAAAGAGATGATGACAATAATGAAGGACATGCTTAGTGAATCTAGGATAGATGCAGATAAAAACTAGAGAAGGATAAGAAAGTGATGGAAACCATGAATATCAAATATAAGACAGAGCTGGATTCCATGAAATAGATTCAAACAGATCTAAAACTGTTGAAAATCTAGGAAGCTGAAACAACCAATGTGATGACAAAATATCACATATGGAAGGCATGTTTTGGATTAATAAACATCAAATGAAAGATTTCTTAAAAATATCAAGCGCCTTTGAAAAATTAATCCAACAACTGCTAAGTGATGCAAAGAAGAGGAAATATTATTGTTAGGAATAAATGAAAAATCAGAAAAATAGCATAAAGGACATAAAAATCTTATGATAGAAGTAATTACAGGGAACTTAGCAAGAATGAAAAAAATAATTTGACATAAATATAAGTGTGGAATACAGAACTCCAATTCGCCACTATCTGACAAGAACTACACTGAATCAAGATTCCATGAATTAAACACAAGAACAGAATATTAAAAGCTGTTAGAGCAAAGAAACAAATCACCTAAGGATAAAAAATCATCAGAATCACAACAGACTCTTCCCAATCTCTTTTAGTTAAGTATCTTCCAGGTCCATAAGTGTTGGTAAAAATGATAGGACACCATGCTTTTTAAAAGATAAATCACATTCTATTGTGCATATGTTCCACTTTTTCTTCAGTCATTAGTTGGTGGAAATTTAGTTTACTTCCATATCTTTGGCTTTTTAAATTGTATTTTATTTTTTTTTAATTCTTTTTATTTATTAGAGAGAGAGAGAGAGGGAGAGAGA
>NW_004524617.1:9679428-9681510 GCF_000260255.1 Octodon degus | reverse complement strand
CTGGCATGTGGTGCTGGGGGATTGAACCGTGGTCCCTGATGCTTTGCCAAGCTTGTTCTAAGTAGGTGCTTTAGACCACTGAGCCATCTCTCCAGCCCCTTAAATTGTATTTTAAAGAGTGAGAAAACGAAACTAAAGCAAAAGCAAGTAGCAAAAACAAAGACAAACAGAGCAACACATAACAATATGTGTGGTTCCATCTCTTGATTGTTGTGTTTAGGGATGAACATGGGAGTATAGAAGCTATTTGACACAGTAATTTAATTTCCTTTGTATATATACTCAGTAGCAATATTGCTGGATTATTTGCTAGTACTGACTTTTATGTTTTGAGGAACTTCTAGTTTCCATACTGGTGATACTTATTTATATTCCCATGAGCAATATATACAATTCCTGTTTCTCACATTTTTACCAATGATTGTTGTCTTTTATCTTTTGAGAATAACCATTTTAACAACTGTAAGTTTCTACCTCATTGTGGTTTTGATTTGCATTTTTATGTCTAGTGATGTTAAACTTTTACCCATGTACCTGCTGACCATTTATATATCTTCTCTTGAGAAATGTCTACTTTGATATACTACCCATCTTTTAGTAAAGTCACTCATTTATTTACTTAAGTTTTTGTGGCTTATATAGTTTAGATATCAATCCTTTTTTAGTACTTCCAGCAGTGCATTGAAAAAAAAGTGTAAAAGAAGGCACATATTAACGTGGTATATCATAGTTACTTATTTTCTTATGTAGAACCACTTTGAACTCCTGGGATTAATCAAATTAATTACAGGATAAAATATTTTTAGTGTGCTGTCAATTTGGCCTATGACTATTCTGTTGAAAGTTTCTGCATTTATATCTATCAAGTATGTACCACACAGTTCTCTTTTCCTGTTGTGCTCTTATCCGATTTTGATATCAGCATAAAGATAGCTTTGTAGAATCAGTTTGGAGGAATTATTTCTTTAACTATTTTAGTAGTTTGAGAAGAATTAGTGTTAGTTTTTCTTTAAAGTTCTGGAAGAACTCATCAGTTAAATAATCAGTCCTATGGTTTTCTTTGATAAAATGCTTGTAATTACTTATTTAGGCGAGTTATGTATTATCCTGTTTACATTTTCTTTTATTCATGGTGTGATTTTGTAGTTTATATAAATTTAGAAGTCTATCGCCTATATGTTTTAAGATTTGTTGGTGTATTGTTCGCAATAGTTTCTTGTGATCCTTAGTATTTCTATAGCAAGTTATAATATTTCCACTTTCACCTCTGATTCTTTTTCTTTTCTTAATTATTTAAATCTTGTCAATTTTGTTTTTTTGTTGAAAAAGCTGAGACTTCATTTCACTATTTCTTAGTGTCCATGTATTTCATTTATTTCTTATCTTTATTTCTTTCTACCAAATTTGTGATTTTTGAGTATTGCTTGTAACTTTTTCCTTAGTCTTTAAAATGCAGTTATACTGATGAGCTGAAATATTTCTAACTTTTTGATGTAGGTATTTATCGTGTGAGAACTTTCCTCTTCGAATGGCTTTTGCTGTATCTCATAGACTTTTGCCACTTTTTCCCATTTTTTTCTTAACATCTTTATTTTGTTCTATAACTCTCCAGCATTTTAGGACCATTGTACATAATTTTCATCTATTTTCAGGTTCCAGAGTACTCTACTTTTGTTTATTTTTAAATTTATTACAATTGGTAAAACTATATGGTTGATATACCTTAAAATATTTGTATTTGTTAGTTTTTTTTTTTTTTTGAACCAGTGATTGAACTCAGGCCCTTACACGTGCCAGACAAGTGCTTGTTCTACTGACATAATCTCCCTGGCTCTCTAAAGTTTATTTTTTGACCCAATGTGATCTATGTGGGACATTGTTTCATATGCCTTTAAAAAAGTACATATTCCACAGCTATTGGAAATATATTCTGTAAATGGCTATATGGTCCAGTTGGTGTAGAATGCAGTTCCTTTTCTGTCTTTCTCTTTCTTTCTTTCTTTCTTTCTTTCTTTCTTTCTTTCTTTCTTTCTTTCTTTCTTTCTTTCTTTTTTCTTTCTTTCTTTCTTTCTTTCTTTCTTT
>NW_004524617.1:9673173-9679328 GCF_000260255.1 Octodon degus | reverse complement strand
TTCTTTCTTTCTTTCTTTCTTTTTTCTTTCTTTCTTTCTTTCTTTCTTTCTTTCTTTCTTTCTTTCTTTCTTTCTTTCTTTCTTTCTTTCTTTCTTTCCAGGACTGGGGAGAATGCAGTTTCAATACAAAGTCTGTGCATTAACTTTATGTATAGGTTATCTGTGTAGTGCTGAAAATGTAGTGTTGAAATCCAGGTGTTCTGATGATGGATCCAAATATTACTATATATTATTGTAACTACTTATTTATTCTGGTTATGCATTATCCAGACCTTTTTTTTTTGGATTGTTGACATCTATATTTTATATTATGGCCTTGTGTATCTCTTTCTCTATCGTTTTCCTTGAAATATATTTTATCTGGGATAGAAGTAAAATGTAACTACTCCTGCCTTTTTTTTTTTGTTTCTATTTGAATAAAGTATCTTTTTCCAACCATTTGCTTTCAGTCTATTCTTACTGATTAAATGAGTTTCTTGTAAGTACTATAAAATTGGTTTTTGCTTTTTAATCCATTGTGTCACTCTGTACATTTCATCAAAAATTTTAACCCATGTATTATCTAGGTAATTAGTAAGTACACTCTCTTTCTGCTACTTTGATCAAATTCTAGATACATATTTTCTTTCTCTTCTACTAACATTTTTAAGTGATTTTTTCCTAGTAGTATGTTTTATTTCCTTAATTTTTAATTTAATTCTATTATTTATGTTTGGTTTGTACTTATCAACAGACTCCATTCTCATAGCAAGAAATTTTCAATAAATAACAATGAAACACTTGACTTCATTTGCCAAATTCTAATGTTAAAATATAGTATACAAAAAAGAAAGAAAAAGAATATTTCACTTCTATTTTACATGTTGTACGAATTTTTGATATCTCAATTCAAATCTTTTTATATTTCCTATCCATTCATATATTATTATACTTACTATTTTTTCTCTTAATCATCCAATTTAAAATGGAAGTTTTGATTTCCTACAATTATTCTATTAAAGTCTTTTGATATTGGTTGGATGCTTAATTTTACTTCTGAAATTTATTTCTACAGAGAACATTATATACTATATTTTTGCTCTTTGCCAAAATCTTACTTTATATTCATAAATATCATTTTGTGGGCTGAATATATTTAATTTTGATAATGTTAAAGTTTCAGTAAGTCTTTGTACTTTAAAGCTTAATAAATTTAATATATGAAGGGGATTTATTTTTAGAGATTGACAAATGTATCCTTTTCCTTCCCTATCTCTTTTTTCTTCTTACTTTCATGCCTCTCTCCACCTTTACCTTTCTTTCTTACATTCATCCTATCTTTAAAAACTAAGATAATTAAGTTTACCTCTTCCTTTTTCCATACTTCACCTTTTTTGGCAATGAAACACCTTATATTTGAACAACATATGTTATAGAATTCTCTAGTACTTTTTATATTTGTATTTAAAGTTGGAGATGGTAATGAAATAAATAAGCCAGAGTTCAAAACTGTACTATGGATCTAATATGTACAAAAGACATTAGTGAAAGCTACTAGAAACTTGTAGTGAAAAACATTGTCTGTCTTTTGATAAAATGACTGAAAGATAATTTCTTTATGATTTCCACTGACAACATTAGTAATACTATGATTTCTTACAAAGAAGTGAAGTTACCACATTGCTATTTTTAAAGATGTATTTATTTATTTTTATTAATATATGTTTTCAGTACATAATGATTTTATTTCTTATGTAATTTGGTAGTATGAGGACAGTGTTAACCCTTTACCTATTGACTTATCCAGCTATACTGCAAAATTCCTCTACTGAATTTTTATACCAAGTTAGCAGAATGACCCTAATTACAAATTAGATGTTGACAGGTTACTTGCAAACTATATATGTGAACATTATAGTAAAATACCTGATTTACTAGCTACATAGTATAGGTGAATAATGTTTCATTTCTTTTATCTACAAAAGAAATGTAAAACGGTGAAGCAACTTTACACTAAGTAGTTGGTCAGAAATTGAAGTAATTGTTTTCATTTGCTTGTACTCAGTATTAAAATCTTGACTTTTGCATGATTGATTTGTTTTAAGGTTAACTATTCCATACACAGCAGGTATTCAATAAATAATGTTGACTGACAGATGGTTAAATGTTACAATGTGTCTCATCCTTACAGGCAAATAGACACCTGGTGATTGATTATAGTCATTCTTTAAAATATATTTTATCCATGTTTCTGAATAATTACTAGCTAAGCTTAATTTTGAATATAAAATTGTTTCTATCTGTCATTAATTAAGCTGGCTTTATATTTATTATGGAGATTCTAAAGCCAAACTTGTTAAAATGTCTTAGTGACACATTATTTGCCTTGTAAAATACTACTTTTTAAAGAAGATATACGTTGTAGATTATTTTCTGCTATTGCTGTAGCAAATTCCAAGAAGGCAACTGTGAAAGATTGTTGTTTAATTATTAATGAGAAAAATCAATGGAATCTATGTTTATTTCATTTAACTCCAAGCCAAGTTTTACAAAGTAAGATATTTTTCAAATGGTAACATAGTATTTGATAAACAATTATTTTTCCAACTTGGTAATCACTGTTTCAGGCTCCCACTTTTTAAAATACCAGGAATAAAAGTATTATAAAATAAAATATTAAGAATCCAATTACAACTCAAAACTGAATGGTCAGTTATAATGAGCTGCTGAAGTGATATAACAATATTAAAACAAAACAGCAAATATTGAAAAAAATAATTCAAAAGATTACACTTGTAACAGGGAAGAAGTAGTACATTAACTATACTTATATAATGCTGGTTTGTATATGACTGAATCAATACTTAAGATATGACATATTTTGATATATTTCTTTCTTTTTCCATAGATTTAGGTCAATTATTTGCAGACAACTAAACCTTCTCTGAAATTCCTTTTGAGATAACACTAGATGAACTTCCAATTATAAAATAATTTTTTTTGGTGGAACCAGGGATTGAACTCAGGCCCTTGTGCTTGCCAGGGAAGTGCTTATTCCACTGAGCCATATCCCTGGCCCCTGAAATAATTCTAAAGAAAGGATATTTTGAAATATTGCAGAATAATAAAAATAAAATAACTTTTTGATAATGAAAATACTTTCTTACCCTACACTCCATATTTAGCAAATAAAGGAAGCCATGCATATGACCCATGCTTGTAACCCCAGCACTCAAGAGGCTGAGACAAGAGGTTTGCTGTGAATTTGAGGCCAACTGGGACTACAAAGTGAGGTCAAGGTCAGGCTGAATTACAGAGTGAGATTATCTCTCAAATAAATAAATAAATAAACACATAAATCCCTTCTGAAAAGATAAATGACAAGTGATATTTCCAAAATCCTAACTTTTTAATGACAGATCTTGGCATGAACTCAAGGATCTTGCTGCTAAATTTTTATAATTACTTTCAATAGTTTGTAGTCAAAATTGTGATTCTGTACTCAAAATTAAAATGTTCACTATATATAGCATACACAATTCTGAAATTCCGTGTGTGTGTGTGTGTGTGTGTGTGTGTGTGTGTGTGTGTAAGCATTTCAGGTCAGATCCCTCAGTGAATATATCAATCTCCAGTTAACAATATTTAATAAAATGCCAATACCTTCTCAAAGGATAGTTTTTAGTAACCTCTGACATATAAATGATTATATCATTAGGAAATATTAATTTGCAGAATTCTTCCTATTAAAATACCTTGGCTACCAAAAATTGTGTTGCTATTAACATGGGTGCATATATATTATTATGATATGATGTTTTCAGTTCTTTTGAGAAAATTCAGAGAAGTGGGATACCTGGATTGAATAGGATTTCAATTTGTGATAATCTAATCTATGAAACAACCATAATGCCTGTCACTTGAGGAATGAATGAAAAAGATGTGGCATTTTTATACAATGAAGTATTACTCATCTATAAAGATATACTTGAAGCTTTTGTAGGTAAGTGGATGCAACTTGAGGCTATATTCCTAAGTGAAATAAACCAGACCCATATGGGTAAATATCGTATTGTGTCCCTAGTGTAACAACTCAAAAAAGAAACAAAAACTGAAAGCTATAACAGACACAGTTAAATGGAAAGAAACAGATCTTAAGGATTAAACAACAAAGAGAAAGAAAGGAGAAAAGTTAGGAAATAAGGTAGGGGAAAAATTATACATGTATATCTACATGTTGGATAAGGCAATAATCCTAAGAATTTCCAACAGGTTTTTGAAAATAGCACTTAATGAGTGGAATTTGCACCCTGACTATCTCTCTATGTTGAAGTCTGTGAACTAAGCAACTACATTGAGGACAGCAATGTGTAATATTAAAGTCATATTTGAAATACCTGTCATCTTGGTCTTCTAAATGTGTACAGTTTGTAATGTCATATCAATTATTACTATTGTCTCGTTTTTACTATTTTTATTATATTTTTCTTTTATTTTGAAAAATAAAAACAAAAGAAAGAAAAACAAAACCACAGAAACAGGGTGATATACCACAATACATATGTTACAGATAATTTTTTTAAAAGTAATAAAAGAAAATGAGAGACAAGAACAAAACTTCAATATTTCTTGAAAGCATGTGGTAACGTTCAATCATATGTCCCATCTTGCATAACTATAATTGTTAATCTGAGCAACAGATATGATGATGAAAAGATAGTACATCAATCACTGTTAATCAGGTATTCTTTTTTGTTTTTTATTTTTATTTTTTGGCGGAACTGGGAATTGAACTCAGGCCCTTGCGCTTTCCAGGGAAGTGCTTATTCCACTGAGCCATCTCCCCTGCCCCTAATCAGATATTCTTGTAGTGAAAATCTGTAACATATATATGGTTACATTACCCTGTTTCTGTCTGCTTTTGTTTTTCTTGCCCTTGTCTTTACTCTTCAAGATAAAAGAAAATTATAATAAAAAATAACTTGGCTATAATGTATAATTTTCCCATATTGACTTTTAAATAATTCTAATGAGAAATGAGGAACTGCCATGTAAGACTGGATGATTCCACACAGTGCCAAAACTCTATAGTGTATTAATGGTCCTATTCATTAGAAATCTTATAGGATAGGTTTCGAGAGGAAATATTTTTCTTGTGATGTCATATTTTTTTTAAATTAAGAGACATATCCTTAAACATACGAGTCCATCCTCCTTTAAGTAGAGTAATGTCTAAAATGTATTTATCACTGTTCTTTTAAAGTTTTTATAGTTGCAATATTTTTTGTAAGGCTGAGAAGATAGCTCAGCAGAATAAGCACCTACCTGGCAAGCACAGGGTCCTGAGTTCAATCCTCGGTACCACACACACACACACACACACACACACACCCAAAAAATAATAAATCTTGTAATAGTGGAGAAAACTTTTATGGTCATTTTCCCCAAAAGAGATGATAGATCAGCTTATAACCCTCTGTCACAAACCTTAGAAGAAGTATGGCTAACAAAAGCAAAAATTTGAAAAGCTATGTGTTCTAGCCGTGCCACAGAATTAAAGGATTTACTGGAAAAAAAATTATCAAGGAAAAGGCAGAAATGAGGAATGCTCTAAAGAACAAAAGAACAAGAAATCATCTGTGATTCCAGGAAAGACACAGTTGAAATAATGGGGTTCTAGACTTTGGAGGTGTTATCTTAGCCTCTTTATTTGTGGGATTCAGAGTCACAGGAAAAAGATACAAATAGACTTGGCTAAGTTCATGTATACACAGCTGAAAGGAAGGAGAGGATTACAGTTGTATTTTGACCACACAAGATTAAAAATGGAAAAATTTGGGGCATGATAACTAAGAAAATAAAACAGCAAAAATAAAAAAAAATGCACTCTTTCCAAAAATGTACCTGGGATACTTTATTAATACTTAATTTGTTTATATATCAGTTCAATATTGATCCATAGTAAAATTTGTGTCAGTTAATTATCATTGAGTCTACTAAGAATATGTACATTAAAAGCAATTATCATTACTAAATATAACTTTCTAAATTCCTATTAATAATACTTATAAAGAATATATTATATTTGTCACATTACATAAGATATAATTATATAACCATAAAAGGAATACACATGGACAGTTGTGGGTTTTTTGTATTATTGATTACATCATCGT
>NW_004524617.1:9663504-9673073 GCF_000260255.1 Octodon degus | reverse complement strand
CAAGGTGCTCTAAGTCCAGCCACAAAGATGGCTTTCCAGAACCAAGAGAGTGACCCAGGGCCTCACCTATTTTTTTTTTTTTTTTTTTTTTTTTCTAAATTAAAAATGTAATAAGTCTTTGTATCTACAAAGCATAATTTTTCCTTTTTTTTTTTTTTTTTTTTTGCTTCCTTGGTGTCACATTTGCCTAAATTTTCCCTACATGTATGCTTTGCCTAAAAATACTTCTATCACTCCTTCTTTCTTTGCTTCCTATTCTCTTTGTGCATCACATTCCTCATATTTGTAATAACAACACTCACTGAAAATTTAAAATTTAAAAGATGTCTGATATTTCCAGTCATTACAATCCAGGATGAGAAAACTGAAGAGACAGAAGCATTTCTTGTTATGAGAGATTTTACATTCTAGTAAGATAATTTGATCTTGGTAAAATCACAATAAATATTATGATACAAATCAAACACTAATATAAAGATAGTACCTGGGAAAGAGAGTTTAGAAGATCATTTGGAGCTTGTCCTCAATTTTTCACATCTCTGCTCTGTCTTCATTATATTTCCACTGTATTCATTTCTATTAAATTTAATCTTATTTTTATTTCATTTGAAAATTAAAAGACAAAAGCAAGAACAAAAATCAAAAACAGGGTAACAAACAATAAAACACATATTAAAGATTTTCAGAACAAGAATAGCTGATTAACAATGGTTGATATATTACCTATTTTTATCGTCAAATCTGTTGCTTGGATTAACAGATATAGTTACATAAGACTGGACATAAGATTGCATATTAACACTGGTTTTTTCATTAACTTTATTGAAAATCAACAATTACACTGTATATTAAAATTTATACACAAATATTGAAATGTGAAAGATAAAAGATGTAGACAATAAGAATTTTAGAGAAATATTTCTGAAATGAACACATACCATGAGAATAATAATAGATTTCGCATTGCAAATAAATAATTTACAAACTTAAATGAATACAATAATGAAAATTGTCCAAAATAAAAAGAAGGAATTTACAGATCAGTCATATAATACCTCATTCTGTGCCAAAATCCAGAGACTTATATTCATATGATTAGAATTCTCAAAGTAGAAAAGGGTAGGCAATAAATATTTATTTATTTACTTTTACTAGTACATTTTCAATAACTAACACATTGCATGTTGTTATCTTAGTAGTTATTCATCGTATGAGATGCAGACCTGATAATCTGTCTCAAAAACTATTAAAACAAACCTCTGTATTCATTAAATTAAGAGAATGGAGCTGTACATCTATCCTATTTTGAGTACACAGATACAAAATGATCATTTATTGTGTCCCCCTTTTTTGGTTAATTTTGTCAGTGAAGGGTATTCCTTTGTCCTTTAAATACTGTAGGTGCATGAATTCAGCAAAATATCTTAATATAATCCAATAGTCTATAATAGTAGTGGGTTTTCCATGAGACTGTCAGTGTCCAAAGTTGTTGACTAGAGCATTTTACATCTCATCTTATTAATATGGCTTTACTTTTTATAAATCATTTTCATACTTTTCTGCTGGATGGTTAAGACCAAAAAAGAGCAAGACCCCTATAACAAGAAATGTAACTTTTATATCTGATAAGGTCAGTCAAACCCCCTCAGGATTTAACCAGAAATCCTGTACCTCAGTTTGTAGATCCTTTGTCAGTATCACCCATATTGATGAGTCACAGCCATTGCTAAACCAATTTGCACTCTAGGAAAGCTTGAGAGATTGTTTTCTCTCCATATGACTCTCCTTAGGCACACTCTACATCATCAGTCATTTTCCTCTGTGGCCCCAAAATCTCCTTGATTAAAAAATTTGGGACATAATTGAGATACAGGATGTTACAGTACAGGTTTTCCTATTTCCTGAGTCCTTACTGACTGTGGAAGGCTAGGGCCAAAATGTTGGCTGTCCTTATAGCCCTTCTTTCTCTTTAATTCGTGGTCTGCAACCTTAAGTATTTAACACTCCAGAAGAGAATCTTAATGATATTATTACCTTATAAAATAGGTATTTGAACTTAACCTTACTATCTGTTTGAATCTTGAATATCTTAGGCATAACATGGAAGAGGCATTTTCAATAAAATATTGATATATTAAGCTTCAAATCCCTCCTGAATATGAAAAAAAAGATTAAAAAGATAAAAGTTATTTTAAAAATAAGAAAAAGCGTTTACACATTTTCACACAGAAATTTAGAAATCTAACAATATACAGCCTTGTAAGAGGACAGTCCTATGACTTTTTTGTCTCATGTTTTTACTTATCCATTTTTATTTATTTTTTATCCTTTTTTCTTAAACAAACCTTTACTTGAGAGACAGTATAGCTATAATTGGTATGTCATGACAAGCAGTACATAATGAGAAGACCAAACAGAGGCATCCCAAGCATGAATTTACCATTACACATTGCTTTCTTCAGTGCAGTTGCTTCGCTCACAGGTATCAACGTACAAAGTCAGGGTAAGAAAAATACCAATTAATTGCTAATTTCAAAAACATTCTAAAGATTCTCAGGACCCTTTCCTTTTGCATTGTGTGCATATAAATTTATGACTTTGCCCCTGTTATGTTTTCTAGTTTTTCTCCTTGCCCTCTCTTCTTTAATCCCCAAGTTCTTGCTTTCTTTTTAATAGTGTTATGCCTTTGTATATTTATTTCTACCTTTGAGTTCTTATACTAAGGAGACTATGCAATACTTACATTTGGGGTTCTGTTTTATTTCACTTATGAGTATATCTTCAAGTGGCATCTACTTATATATAAAGGCTTCGAGTTTATCTTTCTTCACAGCTGTGTAGTACTCCACTGTATAAAAGTACCAGAACTTTTTCATCCATTCCTCAGGTGATGAGCATCTTGGTTGTTTCCAAGATTTGGCAATGACAAACTGCGCTGCAATAAACACAGGTACACATATATCATTATGATATGACTATTTCAGTTCCTCTGAGAAAATTCCCAGTAGAGGGATAGCTGGTTTGAATGGGATTTCCAGTCCTAATTTTTAAAGAAGTCTCCACACTGATTTTCATAACGGTTGCAACAGTCTACATTCCCACCAGCAGTGGAAAAGTATTCCTTTTCCCTACAGCCTCTCCAACATTTGTTGTTGCGTGATTTCTTTATGATAGCCACTCTTTCTGGGGTATGATGATATCTCAGTGTTGTTTAAATTTGCTTCTCACAGATGGCTAATAATGTGTCAAATTTTCTCATATATTTATTCGCTTCTTTAATTTCGTCCTCAGAGAAGTGTATGCTCATCTCAGATGTCCATTTCATGATTGGGTCTTTAAATTTGGGGGCCTTATTGTTTTTTATTTCTTGATAAATTCTAGAGAGCAGACCTTTGAGTACTTATTAGTCAAGATTTTTTCCAAATTTGTAGGCTGTAATTTCACTTTGTTGGCAATTTCTTTTGACATGTAACAGCTTCTCAATAAGAGGATGTCCCAGTTGTTAATTCTATCAAGTGTTTTCCAATTGATTTGATTTTTGTTCATGAACAATTTGCCTACCCCTATGCTACAAGAGTTCCTCCTACTTTCTCTTCCAGGAGATTTAGTGTTTCTGTTTTAAAGTTTAGATCTTTAATCTATTTTGACTTTAGGTTAGTACATGATGATAGATCTGGGTCAAGTTTTAGTTTTTGGCATGTAAAAAGCCAGTTTTTCCAGCACAGTTTGTTAAGAGGCTATCTTTTTTCCAGTCAGTATGTTTTGCACCTTTTTCAAAAATAAGGTGGTTGAGTGTCTTCCTAGAGGCCTCTGCATCTTCTAATCTACTCCATTGATCCTCAGTCTATTTTGTTGCCACTACTAGGCTAATTTTATCAAAGTAGCTTTGTAGTATAATTTCAAGTCGGGAATTTAATGCATCCTGCCTTCTTTGTTGCCCAGGATAGCCTTTGCTATTCTAGGTATTTTCTGGTTCCAAATTAATTTTAGAATGATTTTTCTAGGTCTGTGAAGTATGCCAATAGTAGTTTGGTAGGGATTACATTAAACCAGTGCTTCTTTGTAATTATTATTATTATTATTATTATTATTATTATTAAATTTTGTTATTGTTGTTGCAGAACTGGTTATTGAACACAGGCCCTTGCGCTTGCCAGGGAAGCGCTCATTCCACTGAGCCATCTCCCTGGCCCTACAGTACAGCAATTTTGGGAGAATGGCCATCTTCACAATGTTTGTTTTTCCTATCCCAGAGCAGGGAAAACATTTCCATTTATTGAAACTCTCTATGATCTCTTTTTTCCAGAGTACATTAATTTTCCTTGAAGAAATCTTAGATCCAGCCCTAGCCCAGGCACGGTGAGTGTGTGGGAGAGCTTCTGGCTGGCTGAACCAGTGGGACCTGTCTAGTCCAAGCACAGGCACAGCGTGAGTGAGACCACCTTCCATGCCCTTGGCAACACCCAAGAATCCGCAGTCCCCCTCCAATTCCTCCCAGTGAGTGAGTACATCTGCCACATTCTCGGGACATCCAGATAAAGCCCTAGCCCAGGCTCAGTGAGTGTGTGTGAGACCTTCCTATTTCCTCTACTCCACCTTATCCCCTTCAGACAAAGCTCACTCCTGACATACAGGCCTGGGGTGAAACACTGCAGCTGCAGTCCCTGCACAGACAGTAGGAGAAAGAATAACACAGCTAGTCCATGAGCAGAATATCTTGCCAACAGGAACATAACAGGTTCACTCCCAAGGGTGGCAGAAGGAAGGAGCTAAGCACACCAGAGAGACCCAAGCCAGAATTAGCTGAATAAATTCAAATTTTGTAGATCTGTACCTGAATTTCAGTAGGTGCTAAGGCTATAACAGCACCAAAGCTCTACAACAAAGGTCAGAAGACAGCTCTATACAATATGACAATGAAAAAAGCAAAATACTATCTCAGGACTGAAGCCCACACATAACAAATGCAGAGGACACTAACGGAACAAATTGGGAATCACACAGGCGTAATCAATGAATCAACAGGTTTTGAAATAAAGAAACAACTGCACAAAGTTATAGAGGAACTCAGATCAGAAATAAAAAAGACGTCCCTGAATTAATTGCATCTGCAGTAAAGAATCAAATGCAGAAACATATAGAAGAAACCCAGTGCCCACCCAGAACAAGTGCAGAGGGCACTGGCTCAGCTGAAATGTATGAATTACTAGCATACAGACTAAATAAGCAAAAGGAGAAAATTATGGAGGAACTCAGAGTGGGATTATTTTCTGAAATAAAAATGAATTCTCTGAACTCACAGCTTCTGAAGTAAAGAATCAAATACAGAAACATAAGGAGGAAATCTAATCTGTAAAAAAAACTGCAGATAAAGTATAACTGCTTCTAAGGACATTGATAAAAGAAGAGAGTAAATTAGAAAAATGACGGATTCCAAATGACCAATACAAGTAAAAAAGAGAACTACAGGCCAATCTTCCTCATGAACATAGATGCAAAAATTCTCAATAAAATCCTAGCTAATCGAATATAGCAAATCATCAAGAAGATCATACAACATGACAAGGGAGGATTCAACCCAGGGATGTAAGGATGTTTCAATATTCAAAAATCTATAAATGTAATACACTATATCAATAGAGTGAAAACTAAAAACTACATGATCATCTCCATTGATGCAGAAAAGGCTTTTGACAAAGTCCAACACTCATTCATTTTCAAAGTCCTACAGAAAATTGTAATAGATGGCCTCTACTTCAATCTGCTAAAAGCCCTTTATGAAAAACCAAGAGCTAACATAATTCTAAATGGGGAAAACTGAAATCTTTTACTTTTAGATTTGGTACAAGACAAGGATGTCCTCTATTACCACTACTATTCAATGTAGTTCTGCAAATCTTAGCTAGAGTCATTAGAAAAGAGAAAGAAAAGGAATAAGAATAGGTAAAGAAGATGTTAAATTATCATTATTTGCAGATGACATGATATTTTATTTGGAAGACCCAAAAATCTCCACCAAGAAGCTCCTAGAATTAAGGCAGAAATTGAGTAGCCTAGTAAGATGCAAAGTCAACACCCAAACATCAATACCATTCCTCTACACAGATAACAAACACACTGAGAGGGAAATTATAGAAACAACACCTTTTATAATAGCATCGAAGAAAAATGAAATACCTTTGAATTAATCTAGCTAAAGAAGTCAGAGATAGCTTCAAGGAAAATTACAGTACTTTTAAAAAAGAGATCATAGAGGATTTAAAAAAATGGAAAGATATTCCATGTTCCTGGATAGGAAGAACCAACATTGTGAAGATGGCCATACTCCCAAAATTGCTGTACAGATTTAATGCAATCCCTATCACTCTACCACCAACATACCTCACAGACCTAGAGAAATCGTTTCTAAAATTTGTTTAGAACCAGAAAAGACCTAAAATAGCAAAGGCTATCATGGGCAACAAAGACAAGACAGGAAACATTACAATTCCTGACTTGAAATTATACTACAAGGCTACTGTGATAAAATCAGCATGGTACTGGCAAAGAAACAGAGCTGACATTCAATGCAATAGATTAGAAGATGCAGAAGCCTCTATAAACACACTCCACCACCTTATCTTTAACAAAGGGGCCAAACATACTCAATGGAAGAAAGATAACCTCTTTAACAAATGATGCTGGAAAAGCTGGCTCTCTACATGCCAAAAACTAAAACTTGACCCAGGTTTATCACCATGCACTAACCTAAAGTCAAAATGGATTAAAGATGTAAACATTAAAACAGAAACACTAAATCTCCTGGAAGAGAAAGTGGGAGGAACTCTTGGAAACATAGGGGTAGGCAAAGAGTTCGTGAACAAAAATCAAGTCACACGGGTAATGCTTGAAAGAATTAACAGCTGTGTCCTTTTCTTATTGAGAAGTTTTTGTGTGTCAAGAGACATTACCAACATAATGAAAAGACAGCCCAGAGATTTGGAAAAAAATCTTGAGTAATATGCACTCAGGCAAAGAGCTTTTCTCTAGAATTTGTAAAGAACTAAAAACCATTAGGGCCCCAAAATTTAAAGACCCTATCCAGTAACGGGCATCCAAGATGAACACACACTTCTCAGACTAAATTAAAAAAGTGAATAAATATATGAAAAAATGCTCCACATCACAGTCATCCATGAACTACAAATGAAAACAACACTGAGATATCATCTCAACCCAGAAAGAATGGCTATCATGAAGAAATCAACCAACAGCAAATATTGCAGAGGCAGTGGGGAAAATGGAATCCTTCTCCCCTGCTGGTAAAAATGTAGAGTGGTGAGACCAATATGGAAATCAGTATGGAAATTCCTCAAAAAACTAGGACTGGAAATGCCATTGAAGCTAGTTATTCTCCTAAAGGGAATTTTTCTGCTGGACCTGAAAATGTCATATTATAGTGATATATGTGCAACTATGTTGTGAGCAGCACAATTTCTGATAATCAAATCTTGGAAACAACAAAGATGCATGTCACACGAGAAATGGTTCAAAAAGATGTGGTATTATTATGCAATGGTGTATTACTCAGCTATAAAGAATGATAAACTTGAAGAATTTATGTTTCAGTGGATGCCACTTGAAGATATACTCATAAGTGACATAAACCAGACCCACATGTGTAAATATCATATCGTCTACCTAGTATAAGAACTGAAAAGTAGATATAAAAATAAAAAGTTATAACACAATTAAAAGGAAAGCAAGAACTTGAGGATTAGTTATCCAAGTGAGGGCAAAGAGAAAAGCTAGGAAACATGATAGGGGAAAAACCATACATTTATATGTACAAGATGGATAAGGCAATGATCCTGAGAATCCTCATCAGGTTTTCAAGACTAGCAGTTAATTGATAGGATTCTCACCCAGACTAACTATATATGCTGATACCTGTGAAGTAAGCAACTGCACTGAAGATAGCAATTTTAATGGCAGGGTTTTAATTGGAATGCCTGTTATTTTGGTCTTCTAAATATGTACTGATTTTCATGACATATCAATTACTGCCATACTGTCTCTCAAGTAAATGTTTGTTTTAAAAAGTCAATAAATGAAAACAAGACACAAGAAAAATAATATCACTGGACTGTCTTGCTACAAGGCTGTATATGGTTAGATTTCTAAACTTCTAGGTAAAAATATGTAATTGTTTATTCCTACTTTTTAAATATGTTTTTATATTTTTAATTTTTTCTTCATATTATGGGACTTAAAAGTTGACATACCGATACTTGATGGAAAATACCTGTCCCATTTATGCCTAAGATGTTTGATACCCAGACAGATAGTGAGGTTAAGCTAACCTACCTATAATATCAGTTAATATTAATTATCTTCTGGAGGGTTAACAACCTAAGTTTGCATACCAAAAATTACAGAAAAAAAAGGGCTGCAAGGACAGCCAACATTTTTTCACTACTTTTTCAAGGTCAGTGAAAACTCAGGACATAGGTGAACCTGCACTGTAACATCATGTAACTCAGTTGTGTACCAAATTTAGTGGTCAAGGAGATTATGGGGCCACAGCAGAAAGTGATTGATAATGTATAGTGTGCCTAACTAGAGTCACATGGAGAGAAAACATTTTCTCAGACATACATAGAGAGCAAATTGGTCAAGCACTGTCTGTGACTCATGAACATAGCTGACACTGACAAAACATCTAGAAAATGTGGTACAGGGTTTCAGGATAATTCCTGAGGAGATTTGAATTGAACTTATCAGGTACAAAAGGTATATTTCTTGTTATATAGGGCTTGCTCTTTCTTGGTCTTAGCCATCCACCACAAAACTATAAAAATGAAGTATAAAAAGTACAGCCATATTCATATTCTGAAGTGCAAAAGGCTCAAGTCAACAACTTCGGACATTGCCAGTCTTACGGAAAACCCACTACTATTATGGAATACTGGATTATATTGAAATCTTTTGATGATTTTGTGCACCTAAAATATTTATTTATTTCATTTTTTTCAAAGTTTTATTGATAAACAGATAGCAATGAGACAGTTTCAAAGCAAATCGGAAGGACAGTTTCAACAAATAATACACTGCATATATTCTTCTTAGTGGTTAATTGATGTACAAGATGCGGACTTCTGATCCTATTTACAAACACCATTAGAACAAATCATTCTATTCATTAAGTGAATGCAAATATATATCAATCCTATCCACTTTGAATACACAGATACAAAATGGACATTCATCGGTATATCCCATTTTTTCTAAGTTCCGTTATTCAATATATTAGGTGTGTACACTCAGCAAAATATTCCAAAAGAGTCCAGTAGCCCATAATAGCATTGGGTGTTCTGTTTAACTGGGAATGTCAGAAATTATTGACCTAAGTCCCCCACAGCTCAACTTAAGAGCATGGCTTTATTTCTTATATTTTGTCTTCATACTTTTCTACTGGATGGTTAAGACCAAGGTAAAACAACCTATGCAACAAGAGTTGTAGCTTTTTGGTTTGAGAACGTCAGTGAAATGCCCTCAGGATTTATCCTGAGATCCTGTACCTCAGATTG
>NW_004524617.1:9646397-9657199 GCF_000260255.1 Octodon degus | reverse complement strand
GGGTGGGCTTGGGTTCTGAGGTTGCATTTTGTTCCTTCTTGTCATTTTGTGTAGTACTGTCTTCTGCCCTTTGTTGTAGATCTTTGCTGTATTTATAACCTTCACACGTACTGAAGTTCAGGTGGAGCTTTACAGAGTTTAGAGTTATCCAGCTGCGTCTGGCTTAGGTCTGGCTGTTGTGGTCAACTCCTTCCCGCTGCGGACCTGGGCTAGGATTGGGTCTGGGGGTTCCCGGAACTCGGCAGAAATTCCTACTCGGCAGGAGGTGTGGGGACGTATGGCGGAGTGGTGGGGGCGCCTCGAGGGGGTCCGGCCCACACTTCACATGGGCTGGGACTGGTCCCGCCAGTGCAGGGTAGCTGGAAGCTCTCCACACACTCACCGGACCTGGGCTAGGACTGGGTCTGGGGGTTCTGGGAAGTCAGCGGAAATTCCTACTTGGCGGGAGGGGTGGGGACCTAAGGCAGAGTGGTGGGGGGGCGTCCCAAGGGGCTGGGAGAGGGTCCGGCCCACTCTGTGCCTGGGCTGGGACTGGTCCCGCCTGCACAGGGTAGCAGGAATCTCTCCGCATACTCACTGGACCTGGCCTAGGACTTGGTCTGGGGGTTCTGGGAAGTCGGCAGAAATTCCTACTCGGCGGGAGGGGTGGGGACATAGTACAGAATATTGGGGGGTGGCCTGAGGGGGCGGGAGAGGGTCCGGCCCACGCTGTGCCTGGGCTGTGAGTGGTCCCGCTGGCGCAGGGTAGCAGGAAGCTCTCCACACACTCACCGGACCTGGCCTAGGACTGGGTCTGGGGGTTCCTGGAAGTCGGCAGAAATTCCTACTTGGCGGGAGGGGTGGGGACGTAAGGCGGAGTGGTGGGGGGCGGCCTGAGGCTGCGGGAGAGGGTCCGGCCCACGCTTCGCCTGGGCTGGGACTCTACAATATTTAAATGAAGATGGAATACCCTTCTCTGACAAAACTGAAGGAAAAAGGTATAAAATGAACAACCATTTTCTATGTGTTTATTTGAAATAGGCCAGATATATAGCTCCATTCTCATAATGTAATGCATAAAATGATTTATTCTAACAGTGTTTGTGGACAGGATATCATGTATGCATCTTGTAATGAATAACTACTAAGACAGCAGTATGCATTGTATTAATTATTGAAATTGTCCTATTAATATTTTTTGAAAGTATTTCATTGCTATTTGTTTCTCAATGAAATTATTTAAAAAATAAATTAAAATAAAAATTAAATTAGTTGATATACTGGAATTGTCTTGGATTCATTTTTTAAATTCCCCTAGCATTTGATGTAATTGAAGAGAATGGAAATAAAACACATTTCAAACTTACAGAGAAGAAAGAATGAGAAAAGAGTAGGGTATGAGTGAATAGGACAGCTTTTTATGCATCAGTATAATATTTCTCATTGGGAAAAAGAAAAAAATAAAATAATTAAATTTCATAGACATTTATGGGTATGAAATAATAGTGATATAGTGGCATTATTTTTAGTTTATTGTAACTTTTTAAGTGAAATCTTGGTGAGTTTATCGTTAGGAATCTAAATAAGACTGTTGGAGATTTTCTAAGAAAAGAAGAGATTCAAAGTGGACATGTTGCAGAGTACAAACATTAATTTAACTACAAAAGGAAATTTCCTCTCTTTGCCATATATTTTAGGCCAAAACTCTAGAGTATAACAGCATGAGTGAACAAAATTTAATTATGAAGCATTAAGTAGGTAACATTAGGTGACCAAATAAATTATATTCATTTTTATTTGTTTCACAACATTGTAACTGAACATCTCTTTTAACTATCTTCTGTGATATCTTGAGATGTGTTTCTTTTAACATACTACATGAGTACTTCTTTAATAATTTTCATGTTTTGATAACTCTATAAGGAAAAGACATATACATTGAAATCATTCTCATGTATTGCCTATGTCTATGAAGTTTCATTGAAATACTCCTTTGAAAAATCTTACATAGCATTGCATGTTAAAGATCTTATTTTAAAAAGGATGATATCCAACCTCAAAAAGCTTGGATTAGAAGTCCCATACAATGCAGGTATTTCCCTCTTAGTTTTTTTTTTCCCAAATGAACTAAAAACATCATGCAACAGCAATTTATGTGCACCCATGTTTATAGCAGCATGATTTGACATAGTGTAATCTTTGAAACAACCCAAATGCCTATCAGCTGAAGAATGGTTGAAAATGTGTCATTTTGACACAATGTAGTTATACTGAGCTATAAAAAGATAAACTTGAGGCTTTTATAGATATCTAGATGCAACTAGAGACAGTATTGATAAATAAAATAAATCGGACTCCCATGTGCAAATACCACAGTGTCTCACTAGTGTAACAATCCTAAATAGATTTAAATCTTAAATGTACAATAGATACTGTGAAAGAGAAAGAAATTGTTCAATAGGAAGGAAGAACTTGGATGATGAAAAGGAGAAATGAAAGAAGAAGGGGAAAATATATATGTGTGTATACGCAGGATAGCTGAGATAATTGTACTGTTGATTTCTACTGGTCTATTGAAAGAATCAGTGCTATTGATTGCAACTAGGTATCCCTCCCAAAGCCTCATACAGTCATGTGGCAGCTTGTATAGGTTGTGATTAATTCATGATCTAATGCTGGGATTATGGGTGTAAGTGCTGTATAGGTTTGAGTACTACACCCATCTTGGGGCAGAAACCTGGGGTGAAGCATAAGGAGGTGAGAGAGGTTTGCTCTTGCCTCTACTGTTGCTATGGTTGCCTCTGCTCCTGCTATTTTGCTCCTGCTGTTTTGCTGTTTTCTGCCACCAGGAATAGCTGCTCTCTGCCTTGTGCCACTCTACCTTGGTTCCTGCCAAGTATGGACTGAAACCTCCACACTAAGCTAAATGAACATTTTCTCCCTTAATTTTGGGTGTTGGGTATATTATCTCAGCAGCTAGGGAAAAGTAACTGAGACAAAATGCTTAATTTTGTTTTCTTCTTTTCAATTTTTTGACCAATTTTGTATGTTTATATCTGGTTATATGAGCCAATTTAAGGACCACATTATGAAATACAATAATTTTCAAATTCTTATTATTCTGTTTAGTAAAATTCTGTATCATTTCTAATTTATTTTTACTATATTGTATTCACTTTAAAAATAAAAAAGGAAAAAAATCTTCAAATAATTTTCAGAAAAGAGCACTCGTGTCATTAGGGAAGTATGGCTTTTAAGTGTCAAACCATTTATTTGGCAACTGTCATTAAGAAGATAACCATCTGTCATTATTTCTTGTCAAAAAAGAACATTCACTGACATTGCTGAAGTGCACTTTGTTAGCATTTTTCTCTATTCTATAATTATTATGATTGCCATTTACCAGAAAGTCCACTGGCAAAGTCTTAAGTATAATTTTGGAATTAAGTAGAGTTTTGATAATTATTTGGATTTATTTTAATAAAAATAAAGGAAGTAAGAGCCACAAGATTTTTTTCATCAACATCATTGCTCAATTTATGACTGTGAATAGCATTAGATGACAGGTCTATAAAAGTTTTACTGTTTGGGGCTTATGGGTTAGTTCAGTTGTTTAAGTGCCTGCTAGGGAAACTCAATCAGGTGCAGGGGGCTGCAGTTCAATCCTCAGCTCCCCATGCCTTACCAGACCTGCCCTTAAGGCAGGCTGAGCTAGCAAAAAAATCCTTCTCAACATTTGAGGGGCTGGCAAGATAGCTGTGTTCTAATGCACCTGCTTATGCAAGCTTAGGCAAAGCACAGGGACCGTGGTTCAATCCCGTGGCACTACATCCCTGCCAGCCCTGTCCCCAGGGTGAGCTGAGCTGGCCAGAAAAAAAAAGTTTTTCTGTTTTCAGCTTTAATATACATTGCCAAAACTTAGAAAAATATGTGCACATCACCTTCATTTACGGTACCAGCAAAAATATCATATTACAAAAATACTAGCAAGTTGAGTGAAAGCATAATAATATATGATTATAAGGACATCTTAACTTGTATATAATTAATAGAACTATTAAGATGAAGTATTATACCATTTCCTTTTATACATAGGATTAAACATATTTTTCTTTACCTTGAGTCCTTCTATTTTGTTTGACTTGCAAATCATTTACCTTTCCTTCTATTTATTGTTTCCCAATTTACACAAAGATAAGTCATAGACATTTAACAAATTACCCTTAAAATAGTGGACCTTGCCAAAATGATATGCAAAAAGAGTAAAAGCTGGTAACTTCTAAAGGTCCAGTAACTTATTAATGATAGCATGGGGTGCTACATTTTTTCTCTAGGAATTATTTCATTCAAAGTAGAAAGCCTGCCAAACACTAGTATGAAAGATAGTCTTTTGAAATGCTACATTATAAACCTCTCTATATGGTAGATTTCATTTGTTATAGAAATGGTTTTGAAAAATATAACTCTTGCTTTGCAAAATGCTTGGAAGGAAGCAAACCAGCAGATACAGTAAGCATACTCCCTGTGGTTACACACAGAACACAACTGGAAAGCTTGTTCCATTATTTATTACCTGTGAGAATTCTGCAAGGTACTTCATCATCCTGAACCTTAGGTTTTTCATCTTACAAATATGGTTAAAAATGACTACTGAATAGCCTTATTTTGAGGACAAGCTCTATAAAGAAGCTTGAGTAACAGGCCTATTTCGCATTAAATAACTGGATTTATTAATGTTATTAATAATATTATTGTCATCAAAAGTGATACAACTATCGGTCTATGTTTGTCAACTGAATTTCTCCACAGAACAATTTACGTATAGCAAAACCTTCGAGGAGAAATTCATTGTCTTCATCATGAAGCATCAAATAATGTGATTAAAATAAAAGGTTATATGTTTGTCATCATGATTTGCCACTGACTTTGCAAAATCATATTTCCTAATTGATTCATTGTCATATAGTTAATGATTGTTAGTTACATTTCTAAGAATATCCTCCTTGAAGAGAGGCCACATAACAAACTAAAATTCACCAGTTTTACTTTCTGTTCAGTGCACCAACATAATAAAGATCATACATAGTATGCACATAAAAAGAATCAGCTATATTGTAAATAGTATCCAATTTCACTACAAATCTGGAGAACTTACTATTTGACAATGTAGATGAGATTATCTAATTTTGTCACTTAAGTAGTTACATCAATGTAGTGATTCTAACTGATTTTAGGAAAAGACACAAACATTGAAGGATTAGATTAAACTCTTCTGGAAGACCAAACATCAGCTAACTTATCTTTTCCTCATTCATCACTACCATCATTCTCTTTATTGCCACAAGGACTTACACAAATATTTTCCTCAAACTAAATGTTTTTCCAAGTTTCATTTCATCCCTTTCCCTACATTGATTTTATAATACTAACTTAGTCATTATTTCCTGATGTTCAACCTCAGAACTTTAAGACACACAAACAAACAAATAAAAACCACTCAGGACAGCATATCAAAATGTATTTTTTAATTAAATAAAATTTTTGTCTGTTTTTCTTTAGAAAATAGAGTTATATTTAAGAATACTATAGCTGAGGCAGGGTAGATGGCTCAGTAGAATAAACGCTTACCTGGCAAGCACAAGGGCCTGAGTTCAATCCCCAGGTGCCCCCCCAAAAAAAAGAAAGAAAGAAAGAGAATACTACAGTTGAACTGGGGATAGAGCTCAATAGTTCAGTGCCTGCCTGGCAAATACGGTATCCAGAGTCCCATTCCTGGTAACCCCTCCCCCAAAAAAGAAAACTGTTACAATATGATTGAACAGTCCTACCTCAAGTTATCTCTCCAAGGTAAATGTTAATTGTAGGTCAATATAAAGACTTGAATAATTCAAACTCCCTTAACTTGGCCAATAGAGACAAAACGTGGCATAACCATATTATTATCAATAGGAAGCAATATTATGCTAATGCATGCAATAACATGGACAAACTTCACAATATTATCAGTGAAAAAAGGAACAAGAGACCACTTATTGTAAGATTTCATTTGTATAATTTTCTCAGAACAGACAAGTTTACAAATCCATAAAGTAGATGAATAGCTGTTTACTTCTAAATGAGGAGTAAGTGAAAATATATATGAAGGACCTTAACTGAATGGTTGAAATGCTCCAAATCAGCTTTACGGAGATGGCTGAATTAATTTACTAAGTTACAAAAAATGCCGAAATGTTATAAAAATATCAGAAACCATGCGATGACAAAATAACAATGTAATATATGCACTGTACTTTGTAATTTCCACTAAAAGTATTAAGCTCAATAAACCTTGACTAATATTATGTTTTAAAAGCAAAAGTTTCCTAGAAGATGGATGGAAAACTAAAAAGCTAAGAAATTTCAATGTCAAGGCTCACATTCAAAACTTGGTAATCAACAAACCAGTGTTACAAAACTTCTCAAGGATACCCTAGAAACAAAAAATGAAGAGAAAAATGCCAAGTAACAACAATGAATGTACATGGTGAGATGATCAGACAAGTAGAAGGAGAAAATTATGAAATCACCAAAAAGAAAAAAATATTAAAAGCAGGTATAGATCAATGTCTCTCAGTAATAATTCTCAATGTGAAGTCCCAAATCCCCAATTAAAAGACAGCTAGATAGATAAAGAAAGAAAACTCAACAATATATAGTATATGAGAAAGACACTCAACTTGAAAGGTACTCACAGATTAAAAAGTGAGAGAAAAATTATTCTGTGCAATGAAAACCTAGAAAAATAAAACCTTTAGACATCCCAGGGATGCAAGGATGGTTTAGTATTTGAAAATCTACAAATGTAATACACTATATCAATAAAGTGAAAGCTAAAAACCACACGATCATTTCAATTTATGGAGAAGAGGCTTTTGAAAAAGTTCAAAACTAATTCATTTTAAAGTCTAACAGAAAATTGGAATGGATGGCCTCAACTTTAATCTGGTAAAAGTCATTTATGAAAATCCAATGGCTAACATAATTCTAAATGGGGAAAAAATGAAATCTTTTACTCTTAAAACTGGCACAAGAAAATGATGTCCTCTATCATCACTCCTATTCAAAATAGTTCTGGAATCATTAGCTGCAGACATCAGACAAGAGAAAGAAATAAAAGGAATAAAAATATGTAAAGAAGAGATTAAATTATCATTATTTGCAGATGACATGATACTTTACTTGGAAGACCCAAAAAACTCCACCAAGATGCTACTAGAATTAATACAGAAATTCAATAGCATAGCAGATTGTACAGTAAATACCCAAAAGTCAATAGCATTTCACTACACAGACAACAAACACACTGAGAGGGAAATTAAAGAAACACTACCTTTTATAATAGCACTGAGAAAAATAAAATATCTTGGAATTAATCTATCTAAAGAAGTCAAAGATCTATTCAAGGAAAATTACAGTACTCTTAAAAAAGAAATCATAAAGGAATTCAGAAAATGGAAAGCTATTCTATGCTCCTGGATAGGAAAAACTAACATTGTGAAGATGGCGATGCTCCCAAAAATGCTGTACAGATTTAATGCAATCCCTATCAAACTACCACCAATATGCCTCACAGAGATAGAGGAAACATTAATAAATTTATCTAGAACCAGAAAAGACCTAGAATAGCAAAGGCAATCTTGGGCAATAAAGACAAGGCAGGAGGCATTACAATTCCTGACTTGAAATTATACTACAAGGCTAGTCTGATAAAATCAGCATGGTACTGCCAACAAAATAGATCTGAGGATCAATGGAATAGATTAGTAGACGCTGAATCCCCTGTGAACACACCTAGCCACCTTATCGTTGACAAAGGGGCCAAACATATTCACTGGAAGAAAGATAGCCTCTTTAACAAATGGTTCTGGGAAAACTGGCTCTCTACATGCCAAAAACTCAAACTTGACACAGGTCTATCACCATTCATTAAACTAAAGTTAAGATGAATTAAAGATCTAAATATTAAAGCAGAGATACTAAATCTCCTGGAAAGGAAAGTAGGTGGAACTCTTGAAGACATAGGGGTAGGCAGAGTTCATGAACAGAAATCAAATTGGATGGGAAACAGTTGAAAGAATTAACAACTGGAACCTCCTCTTATTGAGAAGGTTTTTCATGTCAAAAGATACTACCAACAAAGTCAAAAGACAACCCACAAATTTGGAAAAAATCATGACAAATAAGTACTTAGACAAAGGTTTGCTCTCTAGAATTTATAAACAATTAAAAAGCACTAGGGCCCCAATATTTAAAGACCCAATCCAGAAATGGGCATCCAAGATGAACACACCCTTCTCAGAGGATGAAATTAAAGAAGCAAATAAATATATGAAAAAATGCTCCACATCACTAGCTATCTGCGAAATGCAAATTAAAACCACAGTGAGATATCACCTCACCCCAGAAAGAATGTGTAAAATGAAGAAATCACACAACAACAAATGTTGGAGAGGCTGTGGGGGGAAAGGAACCCTTCTCTACTGCTTGTGGGAATGTAGACTGGTGCAACCAGTATGTAAATGAGCATGGAGACTCCTGAGAAGCATTGGAGTGGAAATCCCATTTCAACCAGCTATTCCTCTACTGAGAATTTTCCCAGAGGATCTGAAAACATCATATCATAGGGGTATATGTGTGCCTATGTATACAGCAGCACAATTTGTGATAGCCAAATCTTGGAAACTACCAAGACACCCATCACCTGAGGAGTGGTTGAAAGAGATGTGGTATTTTTACACAATGGAGTATTATTTTGCTATTAAGAATGATAAACTCCAAGCCTTTATATTGAAGTGGATGCCACTTGAACATATATACTCATAAGTGAAATAAACCAGCCACACATGTGTAAATATCATACAGTTTCCCTAGTATAAGCACTCAAAAGAAGAAATACAAGTAGAAAGGTATAATACAACTAAAAGTAAAGCAGGATCTCAAGGACTAACTAATCAAGAGAGGGAAAGGAGAAGAGTTAGGAAACATGACAATGTCAAGTCCTACAGTTATATGAAGAAGATGGGCAAGGCAATAATCCTGAGAATCTCCAGAAGATTTTTTTAACCTAGCAGTTTATTGGAAAGAATTTCACCCTGACTAACTATATATATTTATATGTGTGAACTAAGAAAGTGCACTGCAGATGATAATCTGCAATAGTAGTTTCATGCTTGAAGTGGCTGTCATTCTGATCTTCTGAATACTGGCTGCTTGTCATGACATGCCAGTTCTTGCTATGCTGTCTCTCAGGTAGATGGTTGTTCAAAACGTAGAGTGTGGTGAATGAAAGAAAAAGACAGGAGAAGGAATATTGTGGGATTGTCCTGCTTCAAGGTTGTATATGATGAGATTTTTTGACTCATGTGTAAACATAAGAATTACATAACTCCTTTTTATGTCTTTTTAAAATATATTCTAATTTTTAAATTGTTTTTTATCATATTCTGTAGGGAATTAAAGTTAAACATATCAATACTTGATAGAAAAAATACCTGTTCCATATTATGCCTAAAATGTTTGATATTCAAACAGATAGTGAGGTTACGCTCAACAGCCTAAGTTGTATGGTAAGAACAATAAGCTTCTCTTCTGTGGGGTTAACAGCCTAAGTTTGCAGACCAAAATTAGATGAAAAGGAGGGCTGCAAGGAAAGACAATATTTTGGCCCTAGCCTTCCAATGTCAATTAGGACCGAAGACATGGGAGAACTTGTACTGTAATGTCGTGTAACTCAGCAGTGTCCCAAATTTTTTGATCAAGGAGATTATGGGGCTAAAGGGGAAAGTGATCGATGATGTAGAGTGTGCCTAAGGAGAGTCACATGGAGAGAAAACTTTCTCTCAGGCTTTCACAGAAAGCACATTGGCCAACAATGGCCGTGACTCTTTCATATGGCTGACACTGACAAAGGTTCTATAATCTGAGGTACAGGATCTCAGGATAAATCCTGAGGGGATTTCACTGACCTTATCAGACCCAAAAGCTAAACTCTTGTTGCATAGTTCCTGCTTTACCTTGGTCTTAACCACCCAGCAGAAAAGTATAAAAAAGGAATATAAGAAGTAAAGCTATGCTGTTATGTTGAGCTGTGGGGGACGCAGGTCAACAATTTCTGACATTTCCAGTCAAGTGGAAGATCCAATACTATTATGGACTACTGAACTCTTTGAGAATATTTTGCTGAGTTAACACACCTATAATATTCAAATAATGAAAATTAACAATAAAGGGTATACAGAAGAATATCCATATTTTATCTGTGTATTCAAAGTGGTTAGGATAGACATAAAGTTACATTCTCCTAATGAATAGAGTGATTTGTTCTAGTGGTGTTTGTAGATAAGACATCATGTCCGCATCTTGTACAGCAATTAACCACTGGGAGGAATGGATGGAATGTGTTAATTATTGAAACTGTCTTACTAATTTGATTTGAAACTCTCTCATTGCTATTTGTTTATCAAAAAATATGAAAAAAAGAACGGGGTGGTGAATGAAGGCAGGAGACAGAAAAAGGAATGCTGTGGGACTCTCCTGCTTCAAATTTGTATATGGTTAGATTTTTGGATATACATGTAAACACAAGAATTATATTATTCCTTTGGGGGCCTGTCCCTTATCTCAGTTCTTTAAGTGGCTGCTTCAACATAGCAGTCAGACTCAGGTTGCTGTGGTTCGTTCCCCACAACTCAAACCAGCCAAACTTGTCCTGAAGGCATTCGGACCAAAAAAAAAAAAATCCTTAGGGCCAGGGAAATGGTTCAGGGGAATAAGCTCTTCCCTGG
>NW_004524617.1:9635465-9646285 GCF_000260255.1 Octodon degus | reverse complement strand
CCTATTTTTAAAATATATTCTAATTTTTAAATGTTTTTTCATCATATTCTGTAGTGACTTAAAGTTCAACATGTCAATACTTGATGAAAAATACCTGTTATATGTTATGTCTAAGATGTTTGATATACAGACAGTGAGGTTAAGCTTAACAGCCAAGGTTGTATGGTAATAACAATAAACTTCGCTTCTAGAGTGTTAACAACATAAGTTTGCAGACCGCAATTAGAGAGAAAGGAGGGCAGCAAGGAATGCCAACATTTTTACCCTAGCCTCCCAAGGTCAATTAAGATTCAGGACATATGAGAAATTTTATTGTAATGTCACGTAACTCGGTAGTGTCTCAAATTTTCTGATCAAGGAGATTATGGGGCCAAAGAGGAAAGTGATCAATGATATAGAGTGTGCCTAAGGAGAGCGACATGGACAGAAAACATTCTCGCAGGCTTTCAAAGAGAGCACACTGGCCAAACAGTGGCTGTGTCTCATCCACATGGCTACACTGACAAAGGATCTACAATCTGAGGTCCAGGATCTCAGGATAAATCCTGAGGGGATTTCACTGATCTTCTTAGACTCAAAAGATACAACTCTTGTTGTATAGGTCTTGCTTTACCTTGGTCTTAACCATCCAGTAGAAAAGTATAAAAACAATGCTGTTATGTTGAGTTGTAAGTGACACAGGTCAACAATTTCTGACATTACCAGTGAAGTGGAAGACCCAATAGTAGTATGGATTACTGGACTCTTATAGAATATTTTGCTGAGTTAACACACTTATAATATTCAAATAACGGAACTAAACAAAAAAAGGCGATACACATGAATGTCCATCTTGTGTCTGTGTATTCAAATGGTTAGGATAGAAATATAGTTGCATTCTCTTAATGAATAGAGGGATTTGTTCTAATAGTGTTTGTAAATAGGATATCATGTCCTCATCTTGTATAGAAATTAACCACTAGGAAGAATGTATGCAGTGTGTTAATTAGTGAAACTGTCTTACCAATTTGGTTTAAAACTGTCTCATTGCTATTTGTCTCTGAATAAAATTATGGGAAAAATATCTTTAGAAAAAGAATATATTTTGAGTAAACAAATCAATGGTAATCATGCAAAGTTTAATTTCAAATGTAACTTTTTTTTCTTTTTGTATTTTTCAGGGAACTGTCTGCAGGGTGTTCAGGATCTCACTACTAGATCAGGCTCATAATGATCCGCCTGTTTACAGCCTCTCAAGAAATAGAATAACAGGCACACAATATGATGCTCAGTCTTATTTGCTATCTCAGAATGCTGTGGGGTGGGGCCAGCATGGTAGCCCGCAGGTTGAAACCCCTGGCCCATGTATGTGTTTTCAGGTGCTTTAATCCACTGAGCTATTTGGCCAGCCCTCCAAATTTCATTGTAAATATTATGTTAAGGAACACGATACTCTGACATGAATGTTTTGATTTCTACATCTTTCTTCCAGAGGTTAAAATAAAAAGAACAAAACATCACTGATTTCTAGTTCTGGTATTTATTATCCAAAATCCTGTCATATATTGCATTTAAGAACTTTCCTAGAACTTGAAAATCCAGTTAAATAGGACTGGAAATCCCATTCAACCCAGCTATCCCCCTACTGTTAATTTTCCTGGAGGAACTGAAAATGTCATATCATAGTGGTATATGTTTACCTATGTATATAGCAGCACAATTTGTGATAGCCAAATCTTGGAAAGAACAAATATGCCTGTCACCTGAGGAATGGGTGAAAAAGATGTGCTATTTTTATACAATGGGGGATTACTCAACGATAAAGAATGACAAACTTGCAGCATTTATATCTAAGTGGAAGGCACTTGATAATATGCTCATAAGTGATTTAAATCAGACCTACATGTATAAATATCGGATAGTCTCCCTAGTATAAAAACTGAAAAGAAGATAGAAAAATAGAAATGTATAACACAATTCAAAAGAAAACAAAAACTTGAGGATTAGACAATGAAGAGAGGGCAAGGAGGAAAGTTAGGAAACATGACAGGGGCAAAGCGAAACAGTTATATGTGCAAGATGGGTAAGGCAATGATCTTGAGAATCCTCATCAGGTTCTCAAAACTAGCAGTTAATTGATAGGATTCTCACCTTGACTACATATGCTGATACCTGTGAACTAAGTAACTGCACTGAAGATAGCAATGTGTTAACAGCAGGGTTTTGCTAGGAATGCCTCTCATTCTGGTGTAAATATGTACTGCTTATCATGACATACCAATTATTGCCATAATGTCTCTCAAGTAAATATTTGTTTTAAAAAGAGCTAATAAATAAAAAATAGAGACAAGAAAAAATGTCACCTGACTGTCCTGCTACAATGCTGTATATGGTTAGATTTCTAAATTTCTGTGTAAAAATATGTAATTTTTTATTCATACTGTTTTTATTCTTTCTTTATAGTCTATAGCGAATTAAAGTTTAACATATCAACACTCGATGTAAAATACCTCTTTAATGTTTGCCTAAGATGTTTGATATTCAGACAGATAGTTAGGTTAAACCCAACTGCATATGTTGTAGGAAAATAATAAGCTTCTCTTCTGGAGGGTTTACAACCTAAGTTTGCAGACCAAAAGTTATAGAAAAAGAAGGGCTGCAAGGTCAGCCAAAATTTTGGCCCTAGCCTTTCAAGGTCAGTGAAGACTCAGGATATATGAGAACCTGTACTGTAACATCCTGTAACTCAGTAGTGTCTCAAATTTTCTGATCAAGGAGATTGTGGGGCCACAGAGCAATGTGATTGGTGATGTAGAGTGTGCCGAAGGAGAGTAACATGGAGAGAAAACTTTTTCTCAGGCTTTCACAGAGAAATAATTGGTCAAGCAATGGCCATGACTCATCCACATGACTGACACTGACAAAGAATCTACAAAGTGTGGTACAAGGTTTTAGGATAAATCCTGAGGGGATTTGACTGATCTTATTAGATATAAAAGTTACGTTTCTAGTTGTATAGGTCTTGCTTTATCTTGGTCTTAACCATCCTGCAGAAAGGTATAAAAATGAGATGTAAAGGGTGAAGCCATATTGTAGGCTGGGCTATAAAGGGCTCAGGTGAACAACTTTTGACTTTGCCAGTCCTGCACATGACCCACTACAATTATGGACTACTGGACTATATTGCATTATTTTGTTGAATTCATGCACCTACAATATTTAAATGACAATGGAATACTCTTCTATGACTAAACTAAACAAAAAAAGAGGATACAAATAACTGAGCATTTTGTATCTGTATATTAAAAATAGGATAGATACGTAGCTACATTCTCTTAATTCAATGAAAAAGAAGATTTGTTCCAATAGTGTTTGTGGATGGGATGTCATGTCTGCATCTTGTACAATGATTAAACACTGAGATAACAACAAAAATGAAACCAGAAATATTTGTGAAAAAAATTGTCTCCATGGTAATTATGATATGTATATGTAATATATCTAAAAATAAGAAATTAAAAATAGAAAAAGATAATACAGTTAAATATGTTTATTTACTGATACTAGTATACAACCAACAAGTTAGTTCCATCTGCTTTAGGCTTGTGCTGCATAATGAATGACACTCAGTGACAACTTAATTCTGTTGTGCTTATTATCTCAAAACTGAATTTTATGGTATTACAGACTTACTCTCTCATTTACCTTTACATGCTTGATAGAATGTATAATTACAATTGGGATTATCCTACTCTATTCTCTACTTAATGAGGTGAACTAATATTAAACTCAAAATAGAATGGAATTCAGAATAAAATAGCTCCACTTCACTCTGATATGGTTTTATTTTCACAGCATCACTTAACTTGATCTATTACCCTCTTCCCAGTCATCCTAGCATACTGTAAATCAATTCATTTCATAATCTCATGAGTTGAAGTCAATGGCATTTGACCTGGAAATATAAATGTTATTACCATGAATGCACAGAAGGGAACTGGTAATTTGAAATTCAGTATTTTTATTGTAATGCACATACAAAGAGAATATTTTGATAATAATGATTTATCTTCAGATAAAATAGTTTCTCTTATGAGACTGAAAATCAAAACATCTGAGATGTTTGAAACAGATTAACATTAATATTGATAATCCTGACACATGATTTGATTAATTCATCAGTTAGATTGACACAACTAATAAATAATTAATATTTTAAATGCGTTTAATGTTTTACTGGTTACACTTCTCTCTTATGAAGTGTGATCCTCATATACAAAAAGAATGTCAAATATTGATCACATAGTAAACATCCTATTTCAGAAATTGAACCCAAAGACTATTTGTGCAATCAATACCTATAATGTGTAAAGTGATTATCAAGACTTGGAAAAAATTATATATATATATATATATATATATATATATATATTCATTCTAATATTTCAGTTAAAGTTTATTATAGATTTTCAAATAAGACAATACTTTTTAGGGAAGGGTGTACAGGGTGTTCAGGGTCTCATCACTACTAGATCAGACTTGTAGTGATCCTACTGTTTGCAGCCTCGCAAGAGCTGGGATTACAGGTGTGCACCACCATGCCCAGTCTCAATTGCCATCTCAGTATGCCCCAGGGATGGTGCCGGCATGGTAGGCAGAGGGATTTAACCCCTGGTCCGTGTACCTGCTTGCAGGTGCTTTAAGACAGTACATTCTTTTGTTAAAATTTGACTAATATAGTAGAAACTGGTGGAAAATTAAAAAAAAATAGTAGGAAATACATAGTATGATAGCGTTCAAGAAAAATATTTACCATATGTAAATTAATAAGTCCTTCTGGTTTTACTTCAGAAAATGGTCATGCAATTTCTTGAAGAATAATCTAAATACAGGAAACTGTTTTGGACACTTTTGAAAAAACTACTTGAAAGCACCACCAAATGGTTAAAATTAAACAAAACATGGAGCAAAATAAAATGCTTTATATGAAATTCCTGGATAAAGATATAACTCTGGTACCTTTTTTTCATTGCTGGAACAAAATTCTTGACACCCGAAATTAAGGAAGGAAAGATTTACTTACCTCAAAATTTATGGAGGTTTCAGTCCATACTCAGTTGGCTCCAAGGCAGAGTGTCACATGGCAAAGGGCAGCAGTTCCTGGTGGTGGAAAACAGCAAAGTAGAAAGGCAATAGGGAAGAGCAGTGGCAACAGTGGCAGAGGCAAGTCTCTCTCCTTTCCTTATATTGCCTTCAGGTTATCTGCCTCAGGGAAGGTGTGGCACTCATCTGTATAAACCCACAGTACTCAGAGCCATAATCCTAAAATTGGATCATGAATTAATAACAAACTCTAGAAGCATGCCCAAATGAGTGCATGAGACATTGGGGGGACAGCTACACACAAGCCATAAAATTCCTCCACTGACTCCCCAAAGATTCATGCACAACCATTTATGAAAAAGACTTTTAGTCCATCTCTAAGAGTTTCCAAGTCCTAACAGTTTTAGCATTGCTGAAAAGTTCGAGTCCCATTTCCTCCAAGATGTAAGGCAGATGCTTCCCTGTGAGCCCCTGTACAAGTGAAAAGTTAAGCACTTCCAACATTCACTGATACAAGAAAACAGTACCATTCCAACAGGTAAAACAAGGGGATACAAACCATTGGGACAAAAACACGTCCAAAACCCAGCAGTCTTATAGTCCCATATGGAACATCCAAAGTAATCTGTGATGAGTTCTGAGCTGCCAGGCCTTACATGGCTCCACTCTTATGGAATTTCTGGAGGACGTAGCTCTTGTGGCTTCTCTCTTAGGCCGGCTTTTCTCTCTTCTTGCAGCTTTTCTTACACGATCCACATGCCTTGATTTTCAAATTTCTAAATTCTCCACTGGATTTCGGGCTTCTCATGCATAGCTTCCCAAACTGCCCTCCCAAGGGCACAAAGCCTGGCCTCTCAGGCCTTCTAAAATCTAAGTGTAAGCCTGCTTAATTTCAGAATTCTTGGATTCTGCATGTACCTCAAACCAGTGCCACATGGATAATGCCAAGGTTTGCTGCCAGCTGGAGCAGTAGCCAGGTTTCCTTCTCTCTTGGCTATTGTTTCTATGCTTTTGTTCATTCTTGGCAATCGAGATCCTGTCAGCTCTATCTTTTCATTCCACAGCTTTATTGGTACTTCCTTTCTGGCCAAACTCAATATTTTAAATCCTCCTGCTGGTCTCTTTACTCTTGATTATCAATATAAATCTGACTAAAAGCCCCAAACAATAGTCATGCCACTGCTTCAATATTTGGCTTCCTTTGAATTTCTTCTCCCAGATTAACCAGTCTGCTGCACTTAATCTCAGTCTTAGACAAAGTCTCTGGACTCGAGTAAAATTCAGACAAACTTTCTTCCAAGCCATAACACACATCATTTAGAGTCCAACAAGGAGTGCAATCCTTCTTTCCAGAAGAAACCTTTCCAGCTTGATCTTTACATGCACTTCTCAATTTTATCAGGCTTTGAAAACTAAAAGGAAGGGCTGAACATATAGTTCAGCAGATTAAAGCAATTTCTAGCAGGAGCAGGGGCCGGGGGTTCAATCCCCGGGCCTGTTGTGCCAGCCCCACCCACAGGGCATGCTGAGACTGCAATTGAGATTGGGTGTGGTGGTGCGCACCTGTAATCCCAGCACTTGGGAGACTCTAAACAGAAGAATCACTCTGCGTCTGATCTAGTAGTGAGACCCGTAACACCCTGTAGACCCTTCCCTAAAATACACAAAAGAAAGAAAGAAGTAAAAGGTATAATTTTACTTGATTTAGGAGATAGAAGACAGTTTTGAGGTTTCACAACAACTGATGAATGATTGGAAAAGCCTAAAGTAGGAAAAATAAGTGGTGGTCAGCAAATATACTCATATACAAACTTTCTACCTACATTCTTAGACAGTCCTTGAAGTGTGAGCTACTCAACATAAAATATCTACAAGGAAAATGAAATAACTGAACAACTCCAACTGCTGATCATCTTAGGTGCAGCAATTGAGGGACATCATGTGGGTAGTAACAGAATGTGGAGTCAGTCAACTCATTCAAATTAACCTCTAGCCATTGTCAAAAACAAGTGTGATGGTAGAATCCAGAATTTCTATATATGATCTACAATGTTCACTATGCAGTAAAATTATTCTAATTATGTGTAGAAACAGAAATGTATTCATACACACAGAAAAACCTACATGTATCAAAAAACTACAAGTATCAAGATACTTAATGAGGAAATATTGACTGGTTTTCTTCTATTATGTAGTACACAGAGTCTGTTCTCTATTCATGTGTAAATGTATATATAAAATAGATAAACAATTAAAAAAATAAAAGTACTTAGAGATTGCATGTTGTGGCTTATATCTAGCTGATTACCAAAGGTACTTGTGCTCATAGGTGGGGTTCTGGGAGATAGCTGCACCATGGATGTGTTATATTGGATTAAAGTACTGGTTGGTATAGCAAATTTCTCAGTGGGGCTGAATGAAGTTATTAAAATGAGAAGTCTCACCATGGGTGTGAGTGGCACCAACCAATAGGTTTGTATCTTGTATAGACTATGAAGGGAAAGGGAGGCTATGTGCTGCTACTTATTCCTGCCTACCTTGTCATGGACTACTTCACTTCTGTCATCCTTCTTGTCATTTGCTGTGACATCAGAGCCTGTAGACCATGCAAAGAAACCTCTTAAAACTGTGCACGCAAATAAACTTTCCCTCTTTTAACTTGTGGGTGCTAGGTATTTTGTCCCATAAATGAAGAAGAAACAAAAAATTGCATGACTATTTGTATAAAAAAATCATATAGAATCCATTTAGTAAATATTGCAAAATATAAGTAGTTTTATTATATTCCCAACACACAGGGTCAATATAAAAGTATTGGGGCTGGGGAAATGGCTCAGTAGAATAAGTGCTTCCCTGGCAAGCACAAGGGTCTGAGTTAAATCCCCGGTTCTGTCAAAAAAATAAATAAATAAATAAAAAAGAAGTGTTATACGTTGACAATAAAAATTAAATCAATTCAGAATAACACAAAAATACTTTTAAAATACAGGTAATTTTTAAAAGACACTTAAAATCTCTGGCATAAAAATATAGAGAAAATTTAATGAAGATTCGAATAAATGACAAAAAATACCCTACTTATGGGATTGGGACAACTAATATTGTCAAGTTATTTATTTTTATCTATTAATAATTTAGTTGGGTTTAAATCTGAATAACTCCAACAGAACATTTCTTGTAAAAATTAATATTTTGCAATCCAATAAATAATGGAGTATGACAATAGATAGAATAACTTAATGTTTAAAAATTTAAATACACTATAGAATTTATATTACCTGACTTTATGTCTTTTTTTTTAATTTATTTATTTGGGTATGTGTGTGTGTGTGGCCAGTTCAGCCCTCCAGGGGGCGGGGCTGGCTGGCATGTGGTGCTGGGGGATTGAACCGCGGTCCCTGTGCTTTGCTAAGCTTGTTCTAAGTAGGTGCTTTAGACCACTGAGCCATCTCACCAGCCCAAACCACTGAGCCATCTCACCAGCCCATTTTATGTCTTAATATAAAGTTATGGTAGTCATGGAAAAAATGATAGATATTATTTCAGTGGAATAAAATAGGGAAAAAAGAGGCCCTTATTTACACTGATACTTCAATTAGGATTAAATAATGCACACACAGATACACATACACATACACATACCAATTGATAAAGGGGACCTGCAGGATAGCTCAGTGGACTAAGTGCCTGCTTGTTAAAGCACAGGGACTGGGTTCAACCACTGGCATCATATGCAGCATTGGCTCTGCTTCTAGTCACACTGAAACAACAACTGAGTTGAGAAGTGGTGACACACACCTGTAATCCCAGGGCTGGGGAGGTTGAAAACAGGAGGATCACTATGAGCCTGATCTGCCTAGTGAGATCCCATACTAAATATATAAAAATAAATAAATAATAAATAATTAAATAAAATAGATACAATTTTTTCAACAAATTATATTTGAAAATATGAAATAATGAACCTTAATCCTTAGCTGCAAATCCCAATGAAATTAATATAGATATATCATAGACCCAACTACAAAATCCTAAATATGTAATCATGAAGAAAACGGAATAAAATCCTCAGTAACATGGACTTTGCAAAGGTTTCTAGATCAAGAGAAAAAAATAAGTATAATGAATAAAAATGATGCTTAAATTTCATATTTAAAAAATTTTGCTCATCCTCAGACATGGTTAGGAGAATTAATTGATAAACTACAAACTGCAGAAGTTTGTGTAAATTACATATATCACAAAATACTTCTATATAGAATATAAAAGTTTCATTACCTCAATAACAACAATTCAACAAAATATATAAGAGAATGAACTCATTACCATTATTATGGCAGTACTTTTAATTTTCTTTATTTTTATTGAATAGTGTTTTATTTGTACAAATGTATAGGAAAAGATGTGATAAATCTATAATGTGTTGTGATCAGATGTCATGCATCTACATCAAAACCCAATATTTTCTTACTTTTTTTTTGAAGAAGAAACATGAATGTAAGTCCTTACTACATTTTTGCTAGAAGATTCTATGCAGAACAAAATTTTTGCTAGCAGATCAAAGAAATGTCTAGAATGTTCCATTTTACAAGAAATAAGTATAGTAACAAAAGTCACATTTCATTGAGAGAGAGCTAACATCAGAATAGAAATGTATGCCAAGCCAACACAAAGAGCTGCATCATATAAACTAAGAAAAAATGCTAGGAAAGACATAAACAGGATTAAAGCTGATAAAAGTGTCACAAAATTAAAATAAGGAAATCTTCACTTGATTTTGTTATTTTGGAAGTCACTGGTGTCATTAGTGATACCAGAATGATCAATTCAGAGCATTTACAGATGACAGATGTGTTTGCTGTAACCTTTTACTATGAACTGAGAAGATATGAGGTGCATGTATATAAGCATAGATAAGAAATGAAGACCAGAATTAAACCATAATTGAGAGATGGATTGGGCACCATGATATTTATTGTTAAAAGTGCATGTGGTCTTTTGTTTATATGAAGATAAAGAATCTAAAATAAAGCATACATTTTAAACTGAGTTAAAGGGACCAAAATTAATTTCTACAGATTGAAAGAAAAGGGAATTAGCCGACAGGTTTGAGATATGAGCAAGAAATAGCAAAGCAAAACTATTTATTCAATGCTTAAATAGTGTTCCAAGTACTATCCTATGTCACTTATAATTCTTAAAATACTCTTTGTTAATAGATACTACATATATTACTTGTCCCTAATTTGATACAGATGATTCCAGATTCACATTGAACAAATCAAAGATGTGACTATTTCATGATTTATACAGTAGTACACTATTTTAGGAAAATTAATTCATAGACATCATAAAAACTTCTCATATTTCTATTTTTAATTTTTTACTCATTTTAATGAGAAAAAAGGATAAAATAGCAATGAAACAGTTTCAAAACGGATTAGTAGGACAGTTACAATAATTAATACATTGCATATTGTTGTCTTTCAAGTAATTATTCAGAGGGCAAGATGTACACATGATATCCTGTCTAAACAATATAAGCACAAACTTTTCTTACATTTCAGCAACAAAAAATTCCCTCAAATGTTGATAAGAACACCACACTAATAAGCAAGTCTCTTTTTTGTTGTTGAGGTATAGCACATGTTTAATTTTCAAAATACTGTTATTATTGCACAGCATATTTCAGATGAAATACTGCTCTTCAGTAAAGAAATATGTTTTTTTTTTCTTTT
>NW_004524617.1:9633562-9634070 GCF_000260255.1 Octodon degus | reverse complement strand
TAGAATTCTTTATCCTATTTTTTAAAATATAATCTAATTTTTAAATGTTTTTTATCATATTCTGTAGGGACTTAAAGTTCAACATATCAATACTTAATTTTATTGATAAATAAATAGTAATGACACAGTTTCAAATCAAATCGGTAGGACAGTTTCAATAATTAACACACTGCATACATTCTTCTTAGTGGTTAATTGCTGTACAAGATGCGTACTCAACATCCTATTTTCAAACACCATTAGAACAAATCATTCTATTCAGTAACAGAATGTAACTATATGTCTATCCTAACCACCCTGAATACATAGATAGAAAATGGACATTCATCTGCATACCCTTTTTTGTTAAGTTCCGTTATTGGAATATTATAGGTGTGTAAACTCAGAAAAATGTTCTAAAAGAGTCCAGTATCTCATAATAGTATTGGGTTTTCCGCTTACCTGGCAATGTCAGAAATTGTTGACCTGAGTCCCCCACAGCTCAACATGACTTTATTTCTTATATTTC
>NW_004524617.1:9628359-9633211 GCF_000260255.1 Octodon degus | reverse complement strand
TATACAACCTTGAAGCAGGACAGTCCCACAATATTCCTTTTCCTCTCTCTTGCTTTCCTTCACCACACCCTTCTTCTTGAACAACTACCTATCTGAGAGACATCATAGCAGCAAATGCCATGTCATGACAAGCAGCCCATATTCAGTAGACCAGAATGACAGGCACTCCAAACATGAAACTACTATTACAAATTACCATCTGAAGTGCAGTAGCTTATTTCACAGGTATCAGTACATATAGTTAGTCAGGGTGAGAATCTTTCCAAATAACTGCTAGATTAAAAAATCTTCTGAAGTTTCTCCGGATCATTGCCTTGCTCATCTTCTACATATAACTGTATGGCTTGACATTGTCGTGTTTCCTAGCTCGTCTCCTTTCCCTCTCTTGATTAGTTAAGTCCTTGAGATCCTGATTTCCTTTTACTTCTATTTTATCTTTCTATTTTTATTTCTTCTTTTGAGTTCTTCTACTAGGGAGACTATACAATATTTACACATGTGTTTCTGATTTATTTCACTTATGAGTATATGTTCAAGTGGCATGCACTTCAATATAAAGGCTTCGAGTTTATCATTCTTAATAGCAAAATAATACTCCTTTGTGTAAAAATACCACATCTTTTGCAACCATTCCTCAGGTGATGGGCATCTTGGTTGTTTCCAAGATTTGGCTATCACAAATTGTGCTGCTATAAACATAGGCACTCATATATCTCTATGATATGATGTTTTCAGATCCTCTGGGAAAATTCCCAGTAGAGGAATAGCTGGTTTAAAGGGGATTTCCAGTCCAACTTTTCTAAGGAGTCTCCATACTGATTTCCATACCGGTTGCACCAGTCTACATTCCCACCAACAGTGGAGAAGGGTTCCTTTTTCCCTACAGCCTCTCCAACCACAATGAGATATCATCTCACCCCAGAAAGAATGGCTAACATAAAGAAATCATTCAGAAAAATGTTTTTCAATCTAGAAATAATATCATTTAAAAATAAACGTAACTAAAATTATTCAATAACACAGCAAAATAAATGTTTTAGAAATATTCTTCCTCATTTGCACTCATATTTGGCATACCTCTTGACTGCATCAATAGATCACATTGAGTGATCCATCTACATCACCTATCCTCATCAAATTATACTTTATGATGTTCACACAATGATGCTATGTGCTAACAATACATTCATTGAAGCATATCTCTATCAATCAGTGATGTCTGGCTGTATGCTCAGAATTAGGATTTCTGTGTCCTGTTAGCTACATTTTCAAATTTTTGATTATCTTTCATAGTGATTTCTGTAATATATTTACTTTGTTACAATTCCATCAAAAGTGTACAAAGATTCTTTGTTTTCCATATTCTTACAAGCACTTCTTATCATTCAACTATTTTGCCATTCTAACCAGGGGGTTTCATGTGCATTTAATATTTCCCTGATGATTAGTGATAGTAAACACTTTTTGTCTCTTTTGGTAATTTGTGTGTTATCTTTTTAGAAACATTTATTCAAGTTTTTTGCTCATCTTTAAATCAAGTTATTTATTGATAGGGAATTGACTGAGTTCCTTATATATTTTCAGTAGCAATCCTTGGTTTCCAAATAATTTCTCCCATTCTAAAGGTTGTCTCTAAACTCTGATCACAGTTTTAATTCATTTACAGAAGCATTTTAATTTAAATAAATTACATTTACTTGAATTTTTTGTTATTTTTGCCATATTTACATATTATAAGAAATCATTTTCAAAAGCAATGTTAAGAAGATTTTCCTGTATATTTTTCTAAAGTTTTTAAATTTTAAGACTTGAATTAAATATTTAATCAATTATAACTTTATTTTTTGTGTGATAGAAGTGTCAACTTCCATTATTTTTCAGGTGACTATTTAGTCTTTCCAACATTATTTTGTGAAGTCTATTTTTTACCTCTTATGTATTCTTTGAACCACAGTTGAAGATCAGTATAACATACATGCATGAATTGATTTTGGATTTCCTATTATGTTCCATTGACCTGAGTGTGCTATTTTTTTTAGTACAAAGGCCTTACTATTTTAATTACTTTAGCATTTTAAAATGAAAATCTTATATTTATATACATTAATGAAAATGTACTATCTCAAAAAGAAATAAAACCTTGTAGACCCTGTAGACACTTACCAAAAAATACAAAAAAAAAAAAGAATGGAAAATATATTTCATAGTATAAAAAGAATAAAATACATATAAATTTAACCAATGAAGTGAAAATATTTCTTAACTATGAGCAATAATGGTCTTTGAGTACACAATCTGCTCAAATACAGTCATAGACTTTAAGATATAATTTGCTAAATGCTATCTTGTTTACTCAGTTAAGGTTACCAGATTCAGTTCAGCAATTTATAAAGAGATATATTTAGGATACATCCTTACTAGTTACTGGAGTGTGTTTTTCTGAAAATTAGATTGCTTAACTTTGAATAAGTTTTAAGTAAAACTGTATAGATAGACTTTGAAATTATTTGTTTATGTAAGTTATAAATTATTGAGTTTTAGATGTTAATTCAGCAATAAGGTGTAATGTATTTGGCTGTTAATAATTATCTCTGTTCTAGAAGCATTACTTTTAACTTTTTATGCTTTCAATTCTGAGTATACCTGTCACTAAATTCCTAAGATTTTTCTGCAAACTATTTTTTAAAAGAAAAATTTACTGAAAAATGAAGGAAAAGATAGATAATACAAATATTTGCAGTTTTCCTCTATTTTTACTTCCAAGTTTGTTTAGTTATATTATTTTAGTTTCATAAATAATTATTATACTTATTTTTATTTTTTTCTGTTGCTTTAATGTCCATCCAGAGATTTTACATATATACACAAATATATTTATAGAGAAATATATTTATAGTTTTAGAAAAGTGCAGTAGTAAATCACTGTTCTGAACCTTGCTTTTCAATTTTAACACTAAAATGTGTAGATCATTCCATATGCGAAGTCCTTTCTTCTTTCTCTTGGATAGACAGGCATGTGATGCTTTACTAACTAGGCCCTGAATGATGCAATTTATACTATTTCTAATGTTTTCTTAATATAAAGATATAGAAGTGATTAAATAAATATCATATTCTGATTTCTTAATCACTTTTTTAATACCTTGCCTTGCAAAGTAATTGCTAAAGTATATTTATATCCTCCAGAGTAGAATAGACCCAGAGTAGACTTTTTAGTCTTCTTGATTTTCTCCTGGTTCTACAGCTAAAATGCTTCTTTTTTTTACCTGTAACTGAAATCCACTACATTTGGGATGACTTCCATTTACTTTACAGATTAGATTTCAGTTGTACCATAGATATAATGAAAAATTATAAAACTAAGTAATTTTCACATTCATTTCTCATTGTTCCTATTATTCTTGGATAATTGTGTAGGCTAGAATGAATAAATACTAATTTTACACTACTAATTTTAACTAGACTTTCCTTTTCATTATTATTAATTTTACTAAGAAATAGCAATTAGACAGTTTCAAAACTGACTAATATGACAGTTTCAAAAATTAATACATTGCATATTGCTGTCTTCATAGTAGTTACTCATAGTACAAAATGCACACATGATATCCTGTCCAAACACTATTAGTATAAGTCTTTCTTTTCATTGAATTAAGAGAAAGTAGCTGTATATCTATCCTAACTATATTTTATATACCGACACAAAGTGGTTCTTAATTTGTATCCCCTTTTTTTTGTTTAGTTATGTCAGAGATGGGTATTCCATTGTCATTTAAATATTGTAGGTGCCTGAATTCAGCAAAATAATCCAATATAGTCCAGTAGTCCATAATAATAGTGGGTTATCTGTAGGATTGGCAATGTCAGAAGTTGTTGACTTGAGCCTTTTACAGTTCAGCATATTAATATGACTTTACTTTTTATAGTTCATGTTTATACTTTTCTACTGGATGGTTAAGACCAAGATAAAGCAAGACCTATATAACAAGAAATGTAACTTTTGTATCTACTAAGGTCATTCAAATCCCCTCAGGATTTACCTTGAAATCCTGTACTGCAGCTTGTAGATCCTTTGTCAGAGTCAGCCATGTGGATGAGTCACGGCCATTGCCAGACAAATTTGCTCTCTATGAAAGCCTGAGAGAATGTTTTCTCTCCATGTAACTCTCCTTGAGCACACTGTACATCATCGATCACTTTCCTCTGTGATCCCATAATCTCCTTGATCAGTAAACTTGAGACACAACTGAGTTACAGGGTGTTACAATACAGCTTCTCTTGTGTCCTGAGTCCTCACTGACCTTGAAAGGCTAGGGCCAAAATGTTGACTGTCTTGTAGTCCTCCTTTTTCTTTAATTTTTGGTCTACAAACTTAAGTTATTAAACCTCCAGAAGAGAAGCTTAATGATATTTAACCTATAACGAAGGAAGTTGAGCTTAACCTACCTATCTCTGAATAGCAAACATCTTAGACATAACATGGAGCAGAGTTTTTCCATTAAGTATTAATATGTTACACTTTACTTTTTTTGTTTTTATTTATTTTTTTACAAGATCTCAAAACAAGATTTTAGGAGAGTAATAATGCTTAGTACATTGTGTATTATTACTGCCAAAGTAGTTTCTCATATTACAAGATATAGGCAAGAAATAATAAATAAACAACATAGGTACAAACCACAGTTTTTTTCTAAAGTCAAAAGAAAATGGAAATATACTTTTCAAAGTTTCTAATACTAGGAGGAGATATCATACAATATCTTTTAAATAAATTGTAAGTCAAAGATACAGTATAAATCTTAGAACAAAAATTAAGATTAAGCAATATTCAGAAAATTAAATGTTTCAAAAC
>NW_004524617.1:9625955-9627089 GCF_000260255.1 Octodon degus | reverse complement strand
TACTGTCAACGCTATTATTTCAGAGATATTTGGTGTGTGATTTCCAGTTTCCTCAGTGCTAGTGTCTTCTGCATTTGCACTGGGTAGACACGGGGCCTGAGACTGCATTTTGTTCCTTCTCTTTGTCATTTTGTATATCACTGTCTTCTGACCTTTGGTGTAGAGCTTAGATAGAGTTATTACCGTAGCACCAGGTTCAGATATATGAAGTTCAGATTGCTCCAGGTGGGTGTTGTTTGGTTCTGGCTGTGTGCTCCGCTTCTTTGTGCTGCAGGCATTAGAGTTGAACCCTTGTGTCTCTCTGACAAGATGTTCTGCTCCTCAATCAGCTGGGTGGGTCTTGCCTCTAGCCTCTTTGCAGGGAGTTCTGCTGAAGGGTTCCCTGCTGGGCCTGCAGCCTGGGTCGAATGAGGATCTAGCGGGCCCTGGGTCGTCTCACTCACTTACTGGGCCTGCGCTCTGGGTCTGTTCAGGATCCCGTGGCCACGGTCCACTCACTGGATATGTTACACTTTAAATCCCTACAGAATGTGAAGAAAAAAAGAGGAAAAAAGAAAATAATAAAAATTAGAATTGAACAATTACATGTTTTTATACAGAAAGTTAGAAATCTAACCATATACAGCATTGTAGCAAGATAGTCTTATGATATTTTATCTTGTCTCTTGTTTTCATTTATTACCCCTTTTTTAAAAACAGACATTTACTTGAGAGATAGCATAGTAGTTGATACAACATGAAAATCAGTACATATTTAGAAGACCAGAATAACAGGTATTCCAAGTATGACCTTAGTATTACAAACTTTCATCTTCACAAATATCAGTATAGTTCACAGGTATCAGCATATATAGTCAGTCATGGTGAGAATCCTACCAACAAAACTGTACATTTATATTTGCAAGATGGTTAAGGTAACGATCCTGAGAATCTTCACAGGTTTTTTTTAACTAGACTTTTCTACAATACAGGATAATAAATCACTAGAGTTTTCTACAATGCAGGATAATAAAATTAGGATGAATAGTTATGTGGATTTTAATCAATAACTATTGACATTCTCTTACAAGAATGGTTAATGGGAGTCCCTAAAAATGTCTACCTCTCCTATCATGATACTACCTTTCATTAAGA
>NW_004524617.1:9576067-9625835 GCF_000260255.1 Octodon degus | reverse complement strand
TTGAATAAATGATAAAATACTGATAATAAAGATGGAAGATTGGAGAGTTATGTGTGCTTTGTTTTCTGGGTATGGGAATGAGTAGAAAGAAAGAAACAAAGGAAGAAGGGTAGAAAAGTAAAAAGAAACACTTATACGCCCATGTAAGGGGTAACCTTGTTTATATAGCTCTTATTCCTAGCACAGACCACTAGTGATTCCCAAGGGACCTGTAGGAAATGAGTATATCTTTGCAGAAGTCGCAGCCACATTCTGGCAGTGTCTTTTCTGGTGTTTTACTCCCTCAGCCTTGGCCCTACTACTTTAGCTAGTAGCTGTTCGATATCCTATGTGGATGGGAAGTGGTAAAAGTAAAAGTTATTTTGGGCTACAGCAGCACCAAAATGATCTCCACAAAACTTTTCTAGGCAACTGTAGCTACCACATCTTTGATGTGTTCTGCTATGTCTTTTCAATTTGACCCTTAAATAGAATGATCTTTGTGACACCTGATTCTTTAATAATTGATCACCTCCATGCACAAGAAACTGAATTATGATGGTAACAAATATAAAAATAAAATAAGAGCAATCACTTGCCCTGAATTCAAGAAGGCAATAATTTCATATTATTTATCAGGCCTACTTGGTATAATCCTTCAACTGTTTAGACCAGGGAATTTATTCAAGATAAGATCACATACTAATTCATAGAGTAAGTAACCTGTATGCTGGCTAATAACTTCTCCAAAGTTATGTCAGTTTTTAATTATCAGAGGAGTATATTTTTAAAAAATTGTATGTGAAATTTCTGCACAAATATTCTTTTATGTATTTGGTACAAAGTCTTGAGGGTCTACAGGGTCTCACTACAGAGATCGGACTTCTAATGAGTCTCCTGTTATCAGCCTTCCAAAAGCTGGGATTACAGGTGCATGCCATCATGCCCAGTCTCAATGGCCATCTCAGCGTACCCCTGGGTTGGGGCTTGCAGGCATGAAGGAGATCAAACCCCGGCCCCTGTGCTTTGCCAAAGCAGGGTCTTTAATCCGCTGAGCTATTTGGCAGGCCCTTCAATTCTTAATTTAGTAATATAGTGAATGAAATAGCCAAGCATTCTGAATTATACAATGAATTAAAAGGTTTTCAAAAATAAATTTTTGAAAGACCAAAATAACCCAATTTTACTTTATTCTCTAACATCAAAATAACCTAAACATCAGTATATTTAGGCTAAAGCTGTAAAAATGCTTAAATGCCTGAAAGAAAAAGCTGCAAGATTCTGGATAGTAGAATATTAAAAATTTTTAATGAATACAGAACAAATTATAAATATGAATAAATATGGGAAATAGAATAAAAGAACATAATACATGAAATGTTTGTTTTTGGTATTACAATGCTTTAAAATTCATCAAAATTGGGGGCTGGATAAATAGTTCAGTGAACTAAAGCATCTGCTTAGGCAGAGCGCAGCAGTAGGCATTTGATCCCTGGAGTGCCACGCTGGCCCCTCCCCTGGGGCACCCTGAGATGGTAATTGATACTGGGCATGGTGGTGTGCACCTGTAATCTCAGCAACTGGGAGGTTGACAGGAGAATCACTATGAGTCCAATCTAAGTAGTGAGACCCTATGGACCCTGTAGACCCTGTCCTAAATACATTAAAAAAAAACTCTTCAGATTTAAAACTGGATTAAATTTGATATAAATTTTTTTTCTAAGTAAACACTGCTTGTTTGTGTAGTGCAGATATAGATTGTCTCATGAATTGATAGCCTTTCCAGCAACAAATTTTTTTTGGAGCGCATTATTTTTGATGCTAGTCATGCTTCTCAGAATCAATTAAAGACAAGTATCAAGGTACCACTGTAATATGTGTAATAATCTTAAGGTTATATTCTTAGTAGGAAAATATTCTTATAAGCTTAATACTTATTTTAAAGTCCTAGAAGACAAAACTTATAATTAGATCGAAAATTAAAATCAAGTTCAATAAAATACATATTTCTAAATTAACCCACATTACTGTATATAAAATAAGAATTCTTTGATGGGAATTTTTTTAAAATTGGCAATTATCTACTTCAAGTAGCCATATTAAAGCATTCTGGGGGCCATGGAGATAGATCAGTGATATAGGCGCCTGCCTGGAAAGCACAAGGTTATGAGTTTGATCCTTGGTACCAATAAATAAATAAATAAATAAATAAATAGCCTGAAATAATATAACTAGAAAAACATTTGAGAAAAATATTCTTTTACTTTATTGATAGCATCTATTACATTTATCATGATGTATTTTTTCTTTTAAAGCTTTTTTTTCTGAACTGGGGATTGAACACAGGCCCTTGGACTTGCCAGGCAATCATTTATTCTACTGAGCCATCTCCCAAGCCCCACTTTTAAAGCATTTGATGAGAAAACATTTATTAAAATTACCTACTGAAGGCTGGCAAAATAATTCGGAGGATTAAATCACCTGCTTAAGCAAACATAGCAACTGGAGTTTGCTCCCTGGAGTGCTGTTCTGGCCCCGCCCATGGTTCACCCTGAGATGGCGATTGAGCCTGGGCATGATGGCATATGCTGGTAATCCCAGGGCTTGTGAGGCTGAAAAACAGGAGAATCATTAGGAGTCCAATCTCTGTAGTGGGATCCTGTAGACATTGTAGTAAAATAAATAAATAAATAAATAAATAAATAAATAAAACTATCGACTGTGCTACATGGTAACATGTACTGGAAAGAAAAATTTTCTAGTAACTATGCTGACCTCACTTTCTTGTTTTTTTCTTTCTGTGTTTTAGGGAGGGATCTACAGGGTGTTTAAGGTCTCACTGCTAGATTGGACTCATAGTGATTCTCATGTTTACAGCCTTCAAATAGCTGGGATTACAGGCACACGACACCAGGCCCAGTCTCAATTGCCCTCTCAGTGCGCAGGGGGTGAGACTGGCATGGCAGGCCCGGGGATTGAACCCCCCATCCCTGAGCCTACTTGCAAGCACCTTAATCCGCTGAGCTACTTGGTCTGCCCTTTGAACTCACTTTCTGATATCAATGTGATAATAAACTACAAATGCATAATAAATATATAAGAAAATAAAAAAATCACATTAAAATTTTTAAGCTAGTTTCAATATAAATTCAAAATTTTCTTTGCAATGTAGGTGTAATAAACAATGCATTTAGAATATAAATTAGTATATATTGAAATTACTAAAAAGAGAATGTAACAAAACAAGTACCATAACTAGGTCAACTTTAATAAATCAAGAAGGAAAACAAAGAAAGCAATGACAAATGCATGGTATTTTAAACAGGAAACACATGGAATTTTGGATCTGTTTGACAGATGGAAATTTTAAATGGGCTCAAACGATTCCTCTTTCTCTGTACTTAAAATAATTGAATAAAGGAAAGCAAAGAAATGTCACCTGCAGCAGCCAGAAAGTAATAGAGTCACAAACTTCAAAGAAATATAAACTGAAGAAAGTTCCACTACTAATCACCAAAGTATGGCTTACCCACCTGGCCACACTCACAGCTCTCAGAAGCAATGCTTATGAGTCAGAAGTCTCCTGAAATTTTGTTAATACTCACTAGTTTGTGGGAAACAAAAGTCAAATTTACCTTTTTAATTGTTTTGTCATTTTCTTCTCTTTTATGAGAAAGACTATGTGCCCCCAAATTTCTATCCAGAAATGCCATATAATACCAGAATGCATATTGAGAATATATGAAGGAACACTTTACCATGAAAGGGACAAGTACATAGGCATATGCATATTTTATCCATATATAAAAAATTGATATTTGACCAAATAACAGATAAAACATAATTGAATGATGAAAAAACACAACAAAACATTAGGGTACCAATATAAACATGAGAAACTATTCTGTATATTTAGTAGACACAACTATAAAGCCACAATATAGTATGTAAAAGAGTGACAGGATAAAATAATTGTGTGATTTAAAAAATAGGTGGGGGAGAAAGTCAGAGAATAATTGCTACTTTCACTTTCTACAGAGATAACTTACGTGTCAGGAATTAAAATGTAAAAAAATTTGGATAGAATTTGCTTTCTTTCCTGAATTTGCTTGCGATCATTATTTTAGTTTCTTAAATATAAAGAACAAAACTTATAGAATCCTCATAGACAATCCTGTAATAGACAATTCAGAATACAAAACTGTAACCAGGTACAATTAGAAATATAATATTCATACTCTCAAAGCATTAATACTTCATGTAGAGTAGTATATTTTCACAGTCAGGATCCTAAATTGTGGATAATTTTATAAATTATAAGTGTCTGTTACCTTTAAGTCATATTCTTCTTTCTTTTCTTCTTTTTTTACAAAAGAAATTTATTTCAAAAGAATGAGGGAGCATTTATATTTAAACAAAGTAGTAAAAAGCTGTATTGTTAAAGAAAAATCCATGGTGCAAAGTTTTTCATTTTAATTTTTGAAGAAAAAAAAGAACCCTAGCTATTGCCTTAGGAAAGGGAAGGGGAACAAAGAGTGTTAAGGGTACCGTGTTAAATCAGTATCAAACTTGAGAAAGTTGAGTCACTTTTGTTTGGCTTAAATTTACAAATATGCTTTAAAAAGAGGAAAACATTACAATTTCTGTTCAAATTTATATAGCTGGGGCTCCAACTTATTTTCTGAAATGGCTTTAGGTCATGGCTGATCTGTTGAAATAGCTCAACTGCATAAGTGTCGGCCTGGCAAATGGAAAGTCCCAACTTCGATACATGGTACCACCAAAATAAGTAAATAAATAAATATAAAGAAAGAAAAAAGAAAAGAAACAAAATCATATACTTCATCATCATGTCAAAATATATCTTATGGTTCTTCCATTTAAATAATATTCTAATTCTATACAATTTATATAATCTATTTAATTTGTATTACAAATAAATATAAATTTATTGCATTACAGCCAAGGATATAGCTCAGTGACACAAACAGATGCATGACAAGCACAAGGTTTGGAGTTCAATCCACAGTAACAAAAAACAAAAGACCAACAATTAATTATTATATTATAATGGAAGTAAACATTTTTCCAAAGAGGCTGAGAAAGTGTTGAACTCCAACAAATGTATTTCAAACTTACATTTTGTTTTTTATGTTAAAAATAAAAGCTGCATACTATAGAGAAATCTGCACACCTATGTTTGCAAGAGGGCAATTTGAAACGACTGTACTATGGACAGAACTTAGGTACCTACAAACACTTAAATGGCTGAAGAAAATCTGGTATATGTACACAATATAATGTCCAACCACAAAGTGCACTGAAATTGCATTGTTGCAGGAAAAAGGCTACAACTCGATCACATGTAAAGGAAAATAAATGAAACTCAGGTAATTATGTTTTCTCTCATATGTAGAACTTGAAAAAAATCATATAAAATCTCAATCAGAAGGTTGCAAAACCTTTTGAATGAAAGGGAAGCAAGAGTTTAAGATTTTTTTGTGTGTGGTACCAGGGATTGAACTCAGAACCTTGTACATACCAGACAAACACTTATTCCACCGAGCTACCTCCCTGGACCTAGAGTTTCATATCTTGAAGATATCATTGCACCTACTGAAAAAGTAAGAAAAGATCTCTTAAAAACAAGTAGGATGCAGGAAAAAAATTCACCATCTGCAAGATGGTACAAAATGAACAATGTGAGACTAATAGGCATCATTGAGAAAGAAAGAGTCAATACAAATGATATAAAAAGAATATGGGCAGAAGTCATGACAGAAAACTTCCAAAAAATGGGAAGCAATCTGAGATTCAGACAACTGAAGCATATAAAATTCCAAAGAACACCAACCCAATTATAAGCACACCAACACATATAATAGTAAAGATCCTAGAATACTAACACAAGAACATTATATTAAAAGCCTCTAGAGAAAAGACATAGACCACATTTAAAGGTAACCCATTCAGAATAACATCAGACTTCCTTCCCAAACCATGAAGTCAAGAGGAGCATGGAGCAGAGGACTTCAAGTCTTCTCTGAAAACAAATTCCAGCCCAGAATGCTACACCGTGCAGAAATCTCTTTCAAGAAAATTCTAATATCCACAATCTTAAGGAGACCTTAACACCCCCTTATCTCAAAAAGATGAGTCAAGCAGACAAAATAGTAGCAAACAAGAAGCAGAATTGAACAAGAACTTGGAACAGGACTTAATGGACATACACAGAGTGTTCCTCCCAATCATAGCTGAATACACATTTTTTAACTGTACATAGGACATTTTATAAAGTAGAGCACATACTAGTCCATAGGTCATTCTTAAGTATGTGCAAGGAAACAGAAATTATCCCATGTATATTATCTGACCACAGTACAGTGAAACTGGAAATAAATGACAAAAGAAAGCAGAAAACCCCATAAACACATGGAAATTTAGCAACACCCTCCTCAGCAGCCAATGGGTTACAGATGAAATTAAACAAGAAATTAAAAAATATCTACAATTCAATGAAAAATCAAGAACAACTTATCAGAATACATGGGATACAATGAAAGCAGTTCACAGAGGGAAATTTACAGGTATGAACTTACACTTTAAGAAAACAGAATGGGACAAATAAATATCCTAATGCTGCACCTCAAATATCTACAAAAGAAAGAGCAAATGAAACCAAAACCCAAAGATGGGAGGAAATTATAAAGATTAAATCTGAAATTAATTTAATCAAGATGAAGAAAACAATTCAAAGAATTAAAGAATCAAAATCTGGTTACTTGAAATATTAAAGAAAATTGATAAGCCCTCAGCTAACCTCATCAAAAAGAGGACAGAAAAAAACCAAATACAAGCAATAAAGGATGAAAAGAGTGAAATTAGCACAGATCCAGTGGAAATTCCAAAGATCTTCAATAGCTACTTTGAGAATACTTATTCTCACAGAATCAAAGATATAGAAGAAATGAAGATTACTAGACAGGTAAAAATTACCAAAACTGAATCAAGGAGATATAACACCTCTCAATAACTCAATAACAGCCAATGAAATACGAAACGTTATAATAAAAAAAAAAAAAACCTACCAACAAAGGAAAGCCCAGGTCCTGTTTGATTCACAGCTGAATACTTCAAGAAATTTACAGAAGATATAATCCCAATGCTCCTCAAAATTTTCAATGAAATTGAAAAATAAGCAATCCTCCCAAAATGATTCATGGATGCAAGTATTATACTGATACCAAAAGTAGGGAAAGACTTAACTAAAAAAAACAACAACAGGCCACTCTCCCTCATGAACATGGATGCAAAAATCTTTAATAAAATCCTAGCAAATAGAATACAGCAAGTCATCAAGCAGATTATAAATGATAACCAGATAGGATTCATCAAAGGGATGCAAGGATGGTTCAATATATGCATGTCTATAAATGTAATACACTATATCAATAGAGGAGTGTCCAAAATCTAAAAATTGATAATCTCAATTGATGCAAGAAAGGTTTTGATGAAACCCAATACTCATTCATGTTCAAAGTCCTATAGAAAACTAGAATATTTGGCCTCTACCTCAATCTGATAAAAGCCATCTATAACAACTAAACAGCTAACATAATTCTAAATGGGGAAAAAATGAAATCTTTTACTCTTAGATCCTACACAAGACAAGGATGCCCTCTATCATCACTCCTACTTAATATAGTTCAGGAATGATTAGCTAGAGACATTAGAAAAGAGAAAGAAAAAAGGCACAAAATAGGTAAAGGAGAAGTTAAATTGTCATTATTTTCAGACGACATGATACTCTACATGCAGGACCCAAAAACCTCCTCCAAGATGCTACTAGAATTAATATATAAATTCAGTAGCATAGCAGAATAAAAAGTCAATACCCAAAAGTCAATAGTACTCCTCCACACAGGTAATAAACACACTGAAAGATAATTTAAAGAAACGACAATTTTTACAATGCTACTGCAAAAATGAAATACTTACAGATTAATGTAATGGAAGAAGTAAAAGACCTATTCAATGAAAATTACAATACTCTGAAAAAAAAGATCATACATGATTTCAGAAATTAGGAATATATTCCCTGCTCCTGGATTGTAAGAACCAACATTGTGAAGATGGCCATTCTCCCAAAATTGTTATAGAGATTTAATGTTATCCTGATCAAAATACCACCAACATACCTCGCAGTCTTAGAGAAATTATGCACAAAATTTATTTGGTAATGGAAAGGACCTAGAATAACAAAGACAGTCCTGAGCATCAAAAATAAGGCTGAAAGCATTACAACTCCTGACTTGAAATTATATTACAAAGCTACTATGATAAAATCAGCATGGTATTCACAAAATTCGATGTAAGAATCATTGGGTAGACTAGAAGATTCAGAAACAAGTACAAACACGTTCAGCCTACTTGTCTTTGACAACATTCCCGAAAATGCTTGCTGGAAGAAAGATGGCCTTTTTAACAAATGGTGCTGAAAAAATGGCTCCATATGCCAAAAATTAAACCTTGACCAAAGTCTATCACTATGCACTAAACTAAAGTAAAAATTGATTAAAGATCTGAACAGTAAAATAAAAACAATAAATCTCCTGAAAGAGAATGTACGATAAATACTGGGTGATAAAAACAAGGCAGGAGGCATTACCATTCCTGACTTAAAATTATACTACAAGGCTACTGTGATAAAATCAGCATGGTACTGACATCAAAATAGACCTGAGGATCAAGGGAATAGATTAGAAGACACTGAAGTCCCCATGAACACACTCAGTCACCTTATGTTTGACAAAGGGGCCAAATATAAACACTAGAAGAAAGATAGCCTCTTTAACAAATGGTGCTGGAAAAACTGGCTCTCTACATGCCGAAAACTCAAACTTGGCCCAGGTCAATCACCATGCACTCAACTAAAGTCAAAATGCATTAAAGATCTAAACATTAAAACACAGACACTAAATCTCGTGGAAGAGAAAGTAGGAGGAACTCTTGAAGACATAGGTGTAGGCAAAGAGCTCATGGACAGAAATCAAATCACACGGGAAACAGTTGAAAGAATTAACAACTGGGACCTGCTCTTACTGAGAAGTTTTTGCACGACAAAAGAAATTACCAACAAAGTGAAAAGACAACCCACAAATTTCGAAAACATCATGACAAATAAGTACTGAGACAAAGGTCTGCTCTCTAGAATTTATAAAGAACTAAAAAACATTAGGGCCCCAAAATTTAAAGACCCAATCCAGAAATGGGCATCCGAGATGAACACACACTTCTCAGAGGAAGAAATTAAAGAAGCGAATAAATATATGAAAAAATGCTCCACATCACTATCCATTCGTGAAATGCAAATTAAAACCACATTGAGATATCATCTCTCCCCAGAAAGAATGGCTATCATAAAGAAATCACCCAACAACAAATGTTGGAGAGGCTGTGGGGAAAAAGGAACCCTTCTCCACTGCTGGTGGGAGTGTAGACTGGTGCAACCATTATGGAAATCAGTGTGGAGACTCCTTAGAAAAGTTGGTCTGGAAATCCCCTTTAAACCAGCTATTCCTCTACTGGGAATTTTTCCAGAGGATCTGAAAACATCATATCATTGGGATATATGTGTGCCTATGTTTATTGCAGCACAATTTGTGATAGTGAAATCTTGGAAACAACCAAAATGTCCATCACCTGAGGAATGGTTGCAAAAGATGTGGTATTTTTACACAATGTAGTATTATTCAGCTATTAAGAATGATAAACTCGAAACCTTTATATTGAAGTGGATGCCACTTGAACATATACTCATAAGTGAAATAATCCAGACACACATGTGTAAATATTGTATAATTTCCCTAGTATAAGACCTCAAAAGAAGAAATGCAAATAGAAAGGTATAATACAAGGAAAGGGAAAGCAGGATCTCAAGGACTAACTAATCAAGAGAGGGAAAGGAGAAGAGCTTGGAAACATGAAAATATTAAGCCATACAGTTATATATATAGAAGATGAACAAGGCAATGATCCTGAGAATCTCCAGAAGATTTTTGAATCTAGCACATAATTTGAAAGACTCTCACCCTGAGTAACTATATATACTGATACCTGTGAAACAAGCAACAGCACTGCCCATGCTAATCTGTAATAGTAGTTTCATACTTGGAGTGCCTGTCATTCAGGTCTTCTAAATATGTGCTGCTTGTCATGACCTGCCAGTTGCTCCTGTGCTGTCTCCTGAGCAGATGACTGTTAAAAAAGAAAGGAGTGGTGAATTAAGGCAATAGACAGGAAAAGGAATATTGTGGGACAGTCCTGCTTCAAGATTGTAAATGGTTCGATTTTTGGACTTATGTGTAAACATAAGAAGTATATAATTCTTTATGCCTGTTTTTTAAAATATGTTCTAAATTTGCAATGTTTATTCATCATATTCTGTAGGGACTCAAAGTTCAACATATCAATACTTGACGAAAAATACTTGTTCCACGTTATGCTTCAGATGTTTGATATTCAGACAGATAGTGAGGTTAAGCTTAACAGCCTAAGTTGTATGGTAATAAAAATAAGCTTGTCTTATGGATGGTTAACAATCTAAGTTTCCAGACTAAAACTAGAGAAAAAAGGAGGGCCACAAGGAAATCCAACATTTTGGCCCTAGCCTTCCAATGTCAATTAGGACTCAAGACATATGAGAGCTTGTACTGTAATGTCACGTAACTCAGTAGTGTCCCAAATTTTCTGATCAAGGAGATTATAGGTCCAAAGAGGAAAGTGATCAATGATGTAGAGTGTGCCTAAGGAGAGTCACATGGACAGAAAACATTCTCTCAGGCTTTCACAGAGAGCACATTGGCCAAGCAATGGCCGTGGCTCATCCACATGGCTGACACTGATAATAGTTCTACAATATGAGGTACAGGACTTCAGAATAAATCCTGAGGGGATTTCACTGACCTTATATGTCCTTAAAGCTACAGCTTGTGTTGCATAAGTCTTGCTTTACCTTGGTCTTAACCATCCAGCAGAAAAGTACAAAAATGAAATATAAGATGTAAAGCCATGCTGTTGTGTTGAGCTGTAGGACACTCATGTCAACAATTTCTGACATTGTCATCAAGCAAAAGACCCAACACTATTATGGGCTACTGGAATTTTTTAGAATATTTTGCTGAATGTACACACCTATAGTATTCAAATAATGGAATTTAATACTAAAAGTGGATACAGATGAATGTCCATTTTGTATCTGTGTATTCAAAGTGATTTGGATAGGTATATAGTTACATTCTTTTAATGAATACAGTGATTTGTTCTGATGATGTTTGTAAACAGAATATCCTGTCTGCATCATGAACAGCAGTTAACCACTAGGAAGAATGTATGCAATGTGTTAATTATTGAAACTGTCTTACCAATTTGGTTTGAAACTGTCTCATTGCTGTTTCTTTCTCAATAAAATTATGGAAATAAAAGAGAAATCAGGATAACCATGTGTAATACCAGTGCCACATTTTGCGTGCCTGTCATTTTTTTTTTCTTTTCCTAACTGGCAATTGAACTCAGGCCCTTGCGCTTGCCAGGGAAGTGCTTAATCCACTGAGCCATCTCCCAAGCCCCTTGCCTGTCATTCTTGTCTTCTAAATGCATACAGGTTCTGATGTCATATCAATTACTGCTATATTCTCTCTCAAGTGTATGTTTGTACCTCTATAGTCTTAAGGACATAGGGGTACACTACCAGTTCATGAACAAAAGTCAAACTTCACAGATAATACTTGAAAAAATTAACAACTTGGACTTCCACTTATTGAGACTTTTTTGCACATCAAAAAATTTACCAACAAAGTGAAAATAAACCCACAAATTTAGACAAGGTCTTGACTAATAAGCACTCAGACAAAAGTCTGCTCTCTAGAATTTATAAAGAACTAGAAATCATTAGGGCCGCAAAATTTAAATACCCAATCCAGAAATGGGTATACAACATGAGCACACACTTATCAAAGGAAGAAATACAAGAAGCAAATAAAAAAATGAAGAAATTCTAGGCATCATTAACTATCTATGAAATGCAAATTAGAGCAGCTGTGAGATACCATCTCACTTCAGAAAAAAATGGCTAGCATAAAGAAATCAACCAACAACAAATGTTGGAAAGGCTGTGGGGATAAAGGAATACTCTACAATGCTAGAGGGAATGTAGACTGGTGCAACCATTGTGAAATTAGTGTTGAAACTTCTTGAAAATCTGGGAGTGGAAAGCCCACTCAAACCAGCTATCCCCCTATTGGAAATTTTCCCAAAAGAACTTAAAATATCTTATCATATTGATATATGTGAACGTATGTTTCTAGCAGCACAATTTGTGATAGCCAAATCTTGGAATTAACAAAAATGCCCATCACCTGAGGAATGGATGAAAAAGTTGTGGTATTTTATACAATGGATTATTACTCAGCTATAAAGAATGATATATTTGAAGGCTTCATATATAAGTAGAAGCCACTTGAAGATATACCCATCAGTGAAATAAACCAGACCCGCATGTATAAATATTGTATAGCCTGCCTACTGTAAGAACTCAAAACTAGAAACAAAAATTGAAAGGTATAACAGATCTAAATGGAAAGAGATAACTTAAGGATTAAACAATGAACAGAGGGCAAAGCATAAATCCAGGAAACATGGCAGTGGGAAAACCATACATTTATATACACAAGATGGTTCAGGCAATGGTCCTGAGAATCTCCATCAGGTGTTTGAAACTAGCAGTTAATTGTTAGGATTCTCACCCTCACTAGCTATACATGCTGATACCTGTAAACCAAGCAACTGCACTGAGGATAACAATGTGTAATACTAGGACCATGCTTTGCATGCCAGTCATTCTTGTTATCTAATTGTGTACTGCTTCTAATGTCATATCAATTACTGAATTATTCTCTCTCAAGTAAATGTTTGCTTAAAAAAGGAAAAAAGTTAATAAATGAAAACAAGAGACAAAAAAATCCTGGGAATGTCCTGCTATAATATTGTATATGGTTAAATATCTAAATTTCTGAGTAAAGATATTAATTGTTTAGTTATATTTTTCAATATTATTTTTTAGTTTTTAGGTTTTTTTTTCACATTCTGTATGGATTTAAAGGTTAGCATATCAATGATTGATGTAAAATACCTGTTCCATGTTATATCTAAGGCATTTGATATTCAGAAAGATAGTGATGTTAAGCTCTACTGCCTATGTTACAAGGTATATAATATCATTAAGCTTCTCTTCTGGATGGTTAGCAACTTCAGTTTACAGATCAAAAAATTAGAGAAAATGAAAGGCTAAAATGGTAGCCACATTTTGTCTCTAGCCCTTCAATGTCACTGAGGACTCAGGACATAAAAGAACCTGTACTGTAACATCTTGTAATTCAGTGCTGTCCCAAATTTTCTGATGAGGGAGATTATGGGGCCACAGAGGTAAGTGATCAAAGAGGTAGAGTGTGCCTAAGGAGAGTCACCAAGAGAGAAAACCTCTCTGGCTTTCACAGAGAGCAAAGAGCTCAAAGAATGGTCGTGACTCATCCACATGGCTGACACTGACAAAAGATATATAAACTGCTGTACAGGGTTTCAGGGTAAAACCTGAGGGGATTTGACTGACTTCAGCAGATACAAAAGTTATATTTATTATAATATATGTCTTGGTTTATATTGGTCTTAACCATCCACCAGAAAAGTATAAAAATGACATATAAAAACTAAAGCCATATTAACATGCTGAGCTATAAAAGGCTCATGTCAACATCTTCTGACATTGTCAGTTCTGGGGATAACCCACTACTATTATGAACTACTACACTACATTGGATTACTTTGCTGAATTGCTATGCCTACAATATTTGAAAGGCAATGGCGTACCCATCTCAGACAAAATTAAATAAAAAGGGGGATATAAATGAAGTACTATTTTGTAGTGAAAAATATATATAGAAAAAATAAAGAGTCCTAGCCCAGGCCCTGTGAGTTTGTGGGAGAGCTTCCCGCTACCCTGCACCAGCAGGAACTACTACTGGTCCCAGCCCAGGCACAGCATGGGTGAGACCCACTTCCACCCCCTTGTGACGACCCCCACCAGTCCGCTGCACCTCCCCCACCCCTCCCACCAAGTAAGAATTTCTACCCATTCCAGGAACCCCCAGACCCAGTCCTAGCCCAGGCCTGGTGAGTGTGTGGGAGAGCTTCATGTTACCCTGCGCCAGCGGGAACTACTACTGGTCCCAGCCCAGGCGCAGATTGAGTGAGACCCTCTTCCACCCCCTTGGGACGACACCTACCACTCCGCAGCACCTCCCCAACCCACTCGCAGAGTAGGAATTTCTGCGACCATCCGGTATCCCCCAGACCCAGTCCTAGCCCAAGCCTGATCTACAACTCAACTTCAGTACGTGCTAAGGTTATAACGGCAACGAAGATCTACAACAAAGGTCAGAAGACACTGCCACAAAAAATGAAGAGAAGGAACAAAATGCAATCTCAGAACCGAAGCCCACCCATAACAAGTGCAAAGGACACTAACACAGAACAAATTGGGAATCGCACAGCTGAAAGCAATGAATCAAAGGCTTCTGAAATGAAGAAACAGCTGCAGAAAAGTATAGAGGAACTCATATTGGAAATAAAAAAGAAATATTTGAATTAATAACATTTGCAGCAAAGAATCAAATGCAGAAATGTATGGAGGAAACCCTGTGCCCACACAGAACAAGGGCAGAGGACACTAGCTCGGCTGAAATGCAAGAATTAATAGTGTTGATAGTAAATAAACAACATCAGAAAGTTATAGAGGAACTCAGAGCGCAATTCTTTTCTGAAATAAAAAAAGAATTATCAGAACTCATAGCATCTGAAGTAAAGAAGCAACTACAGAAACATAGGAAGGAAACCCAAACTGAAAAAAGCATTGCAGTAAAAGAATTTATAACTGTTTCTAAAGAAGACATTGATAAAAAAATACAGGAGATTAGAAAAATGATGGATTCCTTGAATGAGCAATACAGGAAAGAAATAGATCACATGAAGCAGAGTCAGAGATATAGAGGAAATTAAAATCTCAATCACAAGCTTTCAAATCTATTTAAGTGAAAGTTAAGACAGAGTTTCAGATCTTGAAGATGCTGGTACAGCTAGTGAAAAGGTAAGAAAGGATCTCTTAAAAACAATGAGGATGCAAGAAGGAATAATCCATCAACTGGGAGATTATACAAAGAAGAACAATGTGAGACTAATAAGCATCAATTAGAAAGAAAGAGTCAATACAAAATGAATAAAAAATTATGAGCAGAAGTAATAGCAGAAAACTTCCCAAATATGAGGAAACAATCTGAGATTCAGGTAAGTGAAGCATACAGAATGCCAAGTAACCTCAACCCAATGAAAAGCACACCGAGACATATAATAGTCAAGATCCCAGAAATTCAGCACAAGAATAATATGCTGAAAGCCACTAGAGAAAAGAAGCAGATTACATTCAAAGGAAAACCCATCAGAATTATGGCCCACATCGCTTCACAAACCATGAAGGCAAGAAGAGCATGGAGAAGAGTACTTCAAGTCCTCTATGAAAACAAATTCCAGCCCAGACTACTATACCCTGAAAAACTCTCCTTCAAGTTTGATGGAGAAGTAAAATACTTTCATGAAAAACAACAGCTAAAAAAATTTCATGATGACAAAGCCAACCCTACACAGGATCCGGAAAGTTGTTCTAGAGAGGGACCAAAATGATCAGAACTCCACGAATGAGATCAGAAGCAACCAACTAAATAGGGCAAGGATTTAAACACAGGAGAATAAGGAGTAAAAAACAACAGGTAAATAACATGTAAATCATAACTCAATACATCTCAATTCTAACCATTGATGTAAATGGACCGAATTCACCAATTAAGAGAAATAGACTGGCACAGTGGATTAGGAAACAAAATCCAACAATATTCTGTATACAAGAAACACATTTAACTCATCAAGATATTCATAGGCTGAAAGTCAAAGGATGGAACACAATAGTACATGCCCCAGCACCTCAGAAAATATCAGGGGTAGCAGTCCTATTCTCAGACAGTCTCAACTTCAAACTAACAATGATCAAGCGAAATAAAGAAGGCCACTATATACTGGTTAGAGGAAAAATTCAAGAGGAAGAGGTAACACTCATAAATATGTATGCACCAAACACGGGAGCACCCAACTATATAAAGCAAATCTGAAAGGACATGAAAAATCTAATATGCAATACCACAATTTTAACAGGAGACATTAACACCATCTTATCTCCAAAAGATAGGTCAAACAGACAAAAACTGAGAAAAGAAATTATAGAACTGAACCAGAGCTTGAAACAAATGCACTTGGTGGACATATACAGAGTGTTCCATCCAAACACAGCTGATTACACATTTTTCTCAGATGCACATGGGTCATTTTCTAAAAGAGACCATATACTGGTCCATAGGTCATGCTTCAGTATACGTAAGAAAACAGCACAGTGCAATGAAACTGGAAATAAATGACAAAAGAATCCAGGAAAAACAATAAATACATGGAAATTAAATGACACCTTACTCAGCAACCAATGGGTCACAGATGAAATTAAACAAGAGATTCAACAATATCTACAATTCAATGAAAATTCAAGCACAACTTATCGGAATTTATGGGATACGATGAAAGCAGTTCTCAGAGGGAAATTTATAGCTGTGAACTCACACATTAGGAAAGCAGAATGGGAACAAATAAATACCCTAAGGCTGCACCTTCAACAACTAGAAAAAGAAGAACAAACCAAACCCAGAGCCGAAAGATGGGAAGAAATCATAAAGATTAGAGCAGAAATTAATTCAATTGAGCCGAAGAAAACAATTCAAAGAATTAAAGAAGAAAAAAGCTGGTTCTTTGAAAGATTAAATGAAATCAGTAAGCACCTACCTTACCTGATCAAAAAGAGGAAAGAAAAAATTCAAATACAAGCAATAAGGAATGAAAAGTGTGTAATTACCAAAGACCCAGAGAAAATTCAGAAGATTATCAATAGTTACTGTGAGAATCTTTACTCTCACTGAATAGAAGACACAGAAGAAATGGAGAGATTCCTAGAAAGGTACAAATTACCACAACTGAATCGACAAGATATAACCACTCTCAATAGCCCAAAAAGAGCCAAAGAAATATGAGATGTAATTAAAAACCTACCGGCAAAGAAAAGTCCAGGTCCACATGGATTCACAGCTGAATTCTACAAGACATTTACAGAAGATGTAGTCCCTATACTCCTCAAACTCTTCCATGATATTGAAATGGAAGCAATCTTCTAACCATCATTCATGGAGGCAAGAATTATACTGATACCAAAAACAGAGAAAGACGCAACTAAGTAAGAGAACAGCAGACTGATCTCCCTAATGAACATAGATGCCAAAATCCTCAATAAAATACTAGAAAATACAATACAGCAAATCATCAAGAAGATCATACACCATGACGAGGTAGGATTCATCCCAGGGATGCAAGGATGTTTCAATATTCGAAAATCTATAAATGTAATACACTATATCAATAGAGCGAAAACTAAAACCACATGATCATCTCCATTGATGCAGAAAAGGCTTTTCACAAAGTCCAACACTCATTCATGTTCAAAGTCCTACAGAAAATTGGAAGAGATGGTCTCTACTTCAATCTGGCAAAAGCTATTTATAAAAACACAACAGCTAACATAATCCTAAATGGGGAAAAACTAAAAACATTTACTCTTAGATCTAGCACAAGACAAGGATGTCCTCTATCACCACTCCTATTCAATAGAGTTCTGGGTTCATTAGCTACAGCCATTAGACAAGAGAAAGAAATAAATGTAATTAGAATAAGTAAAGAAGAAGTTAAATTATCTTTATTTACAGATGACATGATACTTTACTTGGGAGACCTAAAAACTCCACCAAGAAGCTACTTGAATTAATACAGAAATTCAGTAGCATAGCAGATTACAAAGTCAGTACCCAAAAGTCAAAAGCATTCCTCTACTCAGACAACAAAAACACTGAGAGGGAAATTATAGAAACAATACATTTCACAATAGCACCAAGGAAAATGAAATACCTTGGAACTAATCTAGCTAAAGTAGTTAAAGTTCTTATCTAGGAAAATTACAGTACACTGAAAAAAGAGGTTGTAGAGAATTTCAGAAAATGGAAAGATATTCCATGCTCCTGGATAGGAAGAACCAACATTGTGAAGCTGGCCATACTCCCAAAATTGCGGTACAGATTTAATGCAATCCCTATCACACTAACTCCGACATACCATACATACATAGAGAAATCATTCCTAAATTTTATCTGGAGCCACAAAAGACCTAGAATAGCAAAGGCAATCCTGGGCAATAAAGACAAGGCAGGAGGCATTACAATTCTTGACTTGAAATTATACTACAAGGCTACTGTGAAAAAATCAGCAAGGTACTGGCAACAAAATAGACCTGAGGATCAATGGAATAGATTAGAAGCGGCTGAAGCCCCTATGAACACACTCAGCCACCTTATCTTTTACAAAGGGGCCAATCATACTCACTGGAAGATAGACTCTTTCACATATGCTGCTGGAATAACTGGCTCTCTACACCCCAAAAACTCAAACTTGGCCCAGGTCTATCACCATGCATTAAACTGAAGTCAAAATAGATTAAAGATTTAAGCATTAAAGCACAGACATTAAACCACCTGGAAGAGAATGTGGGAGGAATACTTGAAGACATAGGAGTAGGCAAAGACTTCATTAACAGAAATCAAATTGCAGGGGAAACAGTTGAAAGAATTAACAACTGGGACCTGCTCTTACTGAGAAGTTTTTTCATGTCAAAAGAAATTACCAACAAAGTGAAAAGGCAACGCACAAATTTGGAAAAAATCATGACAAATAAGTGCTCAGACAAAGGTCTGCTCTCTAGAATTTATAAAGAATTAAAAACACTAGGGCCCCACAATTAAAACACCTAATCAAGAAATGGGCATCTGTGATGAAGACAGGCTTCTTAGAGGATGAAAATAAAGAAGCGAATAAATATATGAAAAAATGCTTCACATCACTAGCCATCCATGAAATGCAAATTAAAACCACATTGAGATATCATCTCACCCCAGAAATAATGCAATCATAAAGAAATCACCCAACAATAACTGTGGGGGAAAAGGAACCCTTCTCCACTGCTTGTGGGAATGTAGACTGGTGCAACCGTTATGGAAATCAGTATGGAGACTCCTTAGAAAAGTTGGACTGGAAATCCCATTTAAACCAGCTATTCCTCTACTGGGAATTTTTCCAGAGGATCTTAAAACATCGTATCATAGTGATATATGTATGCCTATATTTATAACAGCACAATTTGTGATAGCCAAATCTTGGAAACAACCAAGATGCCCATCACCTGAGGAATGGTTGAAAAAGGTGTGGTATTTTTACACAAAGGCATATTATTCAGATATAAAAAATGATATACTTGCAGCCTTTATATTGAAGTGGATGCCACTTAAACATATAATGATAAGTGAAATGAACCACATACTCATGAGTAAATATCGTATATTTTCCCTAGTTTAAGAAATCAAAAGAAGAAATACAAATAGAAAGGTATAATACATGTAAAAGAAAACCAGGATCTCAAGGACTAACTAATCAAGAGAGGGAAAGGAGAAGAGCTAGGGAACATGAATAAGTGAAGCCATACTTTTATATGTAGAAGATGGGCAAGGCAATGATCCTGATAATCTTCAGAAGATTTTTTAATCTAGCAGTTAATTTGAAAGATTCTCACCCTAACTAACTATATATACTGATTCCTGTGAAGTTAGCTACTGCACTTCAGATGGTAATTTGTAATAGTAGATTCATGCTTGGAGTGCCTGTCATTCTGGTCTTCTGAATATGAGCTGCTTGACATGACATGCCAGTTGCTGCTATGATGTCTCTCAGTAGATGGTTGTTCAAAATAAGGGGGTGGTGAATGAAAGTAAAAGACAGGAAAAGGAATATTGTGGGACTGTCCTGCTTCAAGGTTGTATATGGTGAGATTTTTGGACTTATGTGTAAACCTAAGAAGTATCTAATTCTTTATGCCTATTTTAAAAATATGTTCTAATTTTTAAATGTTTTTTATCATGTTCTGTAGGGACTTAAAGTTCAACATATCAATACTTGACGAAAAATATCTGTTCCATATTATGTGTAAGATGTTTGATATGCAGATAGATAGTGAGTTTATGCATAACAGCCTAAGTTTTACGGGAATAACCATAAGCTTGTCTTCTGGATAGTTAGCAACCTACATTTGTAGACCAAAATTAGAGAAAAAGGAGGGCTGCAAGGAAAGCCAACATTTTGACCCTAGCCTTCTAAGGTCAATTAAGACTCAGGACATATGAGAACTTGTACTGTAACATCATGTAACTCAGTAGTGTCCCAAATTTTCTGATCAAGGAGATTATGCGGCCAGAGAGGAAAGTGATTGATGATGGAGAGTGTGCCTAAGGAGAGTCACATGGAGAGAAAACATTCTCTCAGGCTTTCACAGAGAGCACATTGGCCAAGCAAGGGTGACATGGCTGACACTGACCAAGGTTCTGCAATCTGTGGTACAGGATCTCAGGATAAATCCTCAGGGAATTTCACTGACCTTATCGGACCCAAAAGCTACAACTCTTGTTTTATAGGTCCTGCTTTACTTTGTATTAACATCCATCAGAAAAGCATAAAAATGATATATAAGAAGTAAAGCTATGCTGGTATGATGAGCTGTAGAGGACTCAGGTTAACAATTTCTGACATTGCCTGTCAAGCAGAAGTCCCAATACTATTAGGGGCTAATTACTCTTTTAGAATATTTTGCTGAGTTTCCACACCTATAATATTCAAATAAAGGAGCTTAGCAAAATAGGGTATACAGATGTATGTCCATTTTGTATCTGTGTATTCCAAGTGGTTAGGATAGATATATAGTTACATTCTCTTAATAAATAGTGATTTGTTCTAATGGTGTTTGTAAATAGGATATCATGTCTGCCTCTTGTACAGCAATTAACCACTAGGAAGAATGTATGCAATCTGTTAATTATTGAAACTGTCCTACCAATTTGATTTGAAACTGTCTCATTGCTATTGTTTATCAATAAAATTATGTGGGGAAAAATAAAATCTTGATACATATATGTATATACAGAATAGTTAAGATAGATATACAGCTATTTTCTTTTAATTCAATGAGAGGAAAGATTTGTGCTAATAGTCTTTAGACAAGATATGTCTGCATCTTGTACTACATATAACTACTATGAAGACAATAATATGCAATGTATTAATTATTATAGCTGTCCGTCTAACCTGTTTTGAAACTATCTCATTGCTATGTCTTTCTCAATAAAATTAATGAAAGAAATGTTATGAAATCAGAAGGAAGACTAGATATAAGTTAAAAGGGAGGGTTTCATGGGAGTGAAAATGATCAAAGTATGTTACATTCATGTACAAATATGAAAAGTGGCCCACTAATCTTTGTACTTAATATGTGTTAAAAGAGCAACAAGTAAAATCTGGAAGGAATAAAGTAAAAAAAAATTAGCCATGCCAAGCTATTACTCAAATTCTATTTAGTATGGACATGTTTCAGCATATTATATTATATACAAAGAAAAGTGTGATTCTAGCTCTTAATATTAGTAATTACTTCCCTCAGAAGTTTATTCTAACTAGATTACATTCATTTTTCTGCATTGGAAATGTGGTTAATAATGTTAATGTTTGTTTAGATAAATTATACATGCTATGAAATAAATGCAATTTTACAATGGAATCAGCTTATCCTTCCTCAAAGTCTTTACTCAAACAACTCTTGCATCTCTGTCATCTTTAATTTTTCTTTATTATTATTACTATTGCAATTGAGTTTCACGATTCTATTTTAATTACATTAAATAAATAAAACACCTTTTTTACAGTTATACTTCTTATTACACATCCTATATTCTTTATATTCACATTGCAAACATGACTGCGTACAACTATTGCTATATATTTCCCTCTTCAAATGTTCTTTAACTTTTTCTTGGCAGGATTTTGCACCGACCATGACTAAAGGGCACTGATGGGATCCACACTGCTGAATGCAATGTTCTTTTTATTCTTACCTTTCTTATCTATTCAGCCTCAGGTAACATAAATACTCTCTTGTCCTTTTTCACATGAATTCATCATTCTGCTAATATAATTATGCTAGTTTAAAAATAATGAATATTTAGAATAATAATATCACTATGCAATGTTTGCTCAATTTGCTCGGGATATGATTAAGCTTATGCTATTCATATTTCATATAATTAAATACATAGATCTCATGAAAATATTCTTGATGGTTTAAACAGAAATATGTTTTCATAGTTTTGGAGACTGAATTTCCAATATAATGGTGCCACAAGGTTTGTTTTCTCGTGAGGTCGCCTCCTTCAGTTTGTAGAGGTACTGTGTCCTGACACCTTTACTTTAGTGCATGGGCATGGGAGGACAAAGTATTTCGTTATTTAACCGAGATATTTAAAATTCAGTTGACTATCCTAAAAGAACATTAGATAAAGATATTAGATAAAATGAAGAAATATCCAACTGCTTAATGATCCAAAATACTAAAAGATACAAGTTGAATATTCTGTTACATCATTTCTAAAAGCAATAAAATAAGATATCGTCTGTTATCAAAGAACTGATTCATAAATTAGGAAAGATGTGATGTGTTCAAAATGTATGCTATTATTTTTTAAAATTATGGTTTAAAAATTAGCATTCACAATGTATTTTGAAGACATTTTTAAAAATTTATAAATCAAAAATATATTTACTGGAACAATAGCAGAAAAGTTTCCTAATATGGGTAAAATTAGCATATGAATAAATAAGGCATATGAACAGAGGATAGCTAAGGTCAGAAAAGTAGAACTGTATGACACATCAGACTCAAAATCCCAACATACAAGAAAAATTTGGATACCTGCTAGAAAAAAAAATTCAAATCACTTCAAAAGTAAACCAATTAGAATTACAGCAGATTTCTAAACACAAACCCTAAAGTTCAGGAGAGCTTGCAGTGAAATGTTTCAAGTACTAAAAGAAAACAAATTCCAACCAAGATTGATATATCCCAGAAAACAATGCTTCAACATTGATGGAGAAATCAGATATTTCCATGATAAAGAGCATCTAAAGAAAGTCATGACAATCAAACAAGCATTTTAAAAAATTCTAAATTTTATCCTAGAAATAGTTGGAGAAAAAGGAGCCACTCTATTTTGTTTGTGGGAATGTAAAATAGTAAAACTATGAAAATCTGCATGGAGTTCCTCAAATAACTAAAAGTAGAAAATCCATTTGACTCATTTACTCCCAATCTAGGTGTATTCCACAAGGATTAAAGAGATAACATACGATACAAAAAGATGATAGTTACTCACATATACACACAGTACAACAGTGCACCAAGCTTCATAAAACAAGTACTACTGGACTAAAAAGATTAAATAAACATAAAGACAGTTACAGAAAGGGGCTTCAGTATCCCACTCTGACAAATTGATAAAAAACTAAACTAAACATCAAAAAAGAAAATTCAGAGTAGAACATAATCTTCAAACAAATAGAGACCTATAGAGTGTTATATTCAACAATAATAGTATATCTTTAAGTAATACAGGAAACTTTCTCAAAAATAAAGTGCACATAATAAAACATGTTTAAATAAATCCAAAAGAATAAAATTATGTCATTCACATTATTAGATCATACAGCAGCAAAGCTAGAAGTCAATGGCAAAAGAAACCACATTAATTGCACAAACACATAAAAATGATATGATAAACAAAACTCTTGATTAATTAACAGGTCAGAAAAAGATAAAGGAAGATTAAAACTGTGTCTCTAATTAAAGGATGCCAGCACAACATACCAAGACTCTAAAATACAAAAAAGTAGCCGTAAGGGTGTTTTTATCTTAAAGGAAAATCTAATGCCAATACTCTGCAAACACTTTAATGAAATCAAAAGGAAGTAGTATTCACAGTCATTCTTGGAAACTAGCATTATTATTATATTACATTATCCAATTCCAAAGCCAGACAAGAATTGAGGTAAAAAAGCAAAATCACTACAGAATAATACGTTCAAGGAATAGAGAAGCAAAAATCCTCAGCAAAATACTAGCAGATATATAGCAAATTATCAAGACTATCAGACGTAATTACCAAGTAGGCTTCATCTGAGGAATATGGGGATAGTTCAACATATGCAAATCAATAAGAGTAATACATCGCATCAATATATACAAGAACAAAATCACGTGATCAATTCAATACACGTAGAAAATGCCTTTGACAAAATTTAATATCCACTCATGATAAAAAAATAACCCTGAAGATTAGTTAGTCCTCGAGATCCTGCTTTCCTTTTACTTGTATTATACTTTTCTATTTGTATTTATTCTTTTGAGTTCTTAAACTAGGGAGACTATACGATATTTACACATGTGTGTCTGGTTTATTTCACTTATGAGTATATGTTTAAGTGGCATCCACTTCAATATAAAGGCTTTGAGTTTATCATTCTTCATAGCTGAATAATACTCCATTGTGCAAAAATATCACATCTTTTTCAACCATTCCTCAGGTGACGGGTATCTTGGTTGTTTCCAAGATTTGGCTATCACAAATTGTGCTGCTATAAACATAGGCACACATACATTCCTATGATATGATGTTTTCAGATCATCTGGGAAAATTCCCAGTAGAGGAATAGCTGGTTTAAATGGGGCTGCAAGGAAAGCTAACATTTTGGCCCTTGCCTTCCAAGGTCAATTAAGACTCAGGACATATGAGGACTTGTACTGTAACATCATGTAACTCGGTAGTGTCCCAAATATTCTGATCAAGGAGATTATGGGGCCAAAGAGGAAAGTGATCGATTATATAGAGTGTGCCTAAGGAGAGTCACATGGACAGAAAACATTCTCTCAGGCTTTCACAGAGAGCACATTGGCCAAGCAATGGCCGTGACTCATCCACATGGCTGACACTGACAAAGGTTCTACAATCTGAGGTACAGGATCTCAGGATAAATCCTGAGGGGATTTCACTGACCTTATCAGACCCAAAAGTGACAACTCTTCTTGCATAGGTTCTGCTTTACCTTGGTCTTAACCATCCAGCAGGAAAGTATAAAAACGAAGTATAAGAAGTAAAACCATGGTGTTATGTTGAGCTGTAGGGTACTCAGGTTAACAAATTCTGACATTGCCAGTCAAGCAGAAGACCCTATGGACTACTGAACTCTTTTAGAATATTTTGCTGAGTTTACACACCTATAATATTCAAATAATGGAATTTAACAATAAAAGGGGATACAGATGAATGTCCATTTTGCATGTGTGTATTCAAAGTGATTAGGATAGATATATAGTTACATTCTTTTAATGAATAGAGGGATTTGTTCTAATAGTGTTTGTAAATAGGATATCAAGTCCACATCTTGTACAACAATTAACCACTAGGAAGAATGTATGCAATGTGTTAATTATTAAAACTGTCCTACCAGTTTGGTTTGAAACTGTCTCATTGCTATTTGTTTCTCAATAAAATTATGGAAAAATATGATACCCAAAACCCTCAAAGAAAAAAAAACCCTGAAGAATATAGATATGGAAGCAATTTATTTCAGTCTTATAAAAGCCATTTATGGTATAGGAAGATAGCTCAGGGGTCTAAGTGCCTGCCTTGCAAGCACAAGGTCCCAAGTTCAATCCCTGCTAACCCATGCTTTGCCAGCTCTGGAGTTCCTAGATTCCCTGGTGCACCGTGCTGGTGGCACACACCTGTAATCCCAGTGCTGGGGAGGCTGTGACAGTTGCATCTCTATGAGGCCAAATTGCATACTTATACCCAGTGTCAAAAAAAAACCTGTTTATGACAAACTTCTTCCTAACATCATACTAAGCAAATGGTAGACAATAGGAAGTAGAGAGATTTTGTTTAAATGGGAAGGAGATGAAGAGAAGGAAGAAGGAAGGAGAGGACAGTAAAGGGAAGTAAAGGAAAAAATTTAAATGTTTTAGGTTCATGTGCCAACTCTCCTAAAGAATATAATCATTATGTAATAAATGAATGTAATATAAACTTGTACTAATAAATCTAAAAACTGAAAAATATAACAGTAAAAGATGTATTGCCATTAATTCCCTTATAATACTCTCTTATATTTTAGATGCATACTGATCTAAAATACATCAATAAAATCTGATTAAAAATATTTCACCTTGCTTTAAGCACATTTATTCCACCAATCTTGTCACTTTCTGAAGCAGTTCTCAAGGTTGTTTTTCAAGTGTTTTCAAGTGTGTTAAAAATGGCCAGTATGGTGGTACATGCCTATCATCCCAGTTTTTGGGAGGCTGAAGCAGAAGGATTTCTGAGAGTTCAAGCCACCCTAGACTAAAAAGTAAGGTCAAGCCCATCCTGAACTGCATAGCAAGAATCTGAATCAAATAAACCAACAAAGGACTCAAACAAACAAGTAAATACAAAAGTATGACGAATGTTGCTACTGAATACAATTCAAAGGAATGACAGGCTCATAAAATATTTACAGTATATCTTAACTCATTTTATTAACCAAATTGTCATTGAGCTACAACTGACTCTTGAGTAAAAGCAAAAATGACTATGCCTCGTTACTATTCTCTCATTGCTGGGACAAATGCCCGACACTCAAAATGAAGAAAGGAAAAGTTTATTTAGCTCACATTTAGTGTATGTTTCAATCCATACTCATCTGGCTTCAAGGCAGAATGGCACAGGACAGAGGGCAGCAGTTCAGGGCGGAGGAACACAGTAAAAAACCAAGAGCACATTGGAGGAATTGCAGCGACAAATGGCAATGGAGAGCAACTCTGTCTCCCTTATGTTGCACTCAGGCTGTCCACCACAAGCTGGGTGTAGCACTCACACCCATAATCCCAGCAGCACTTACACACACAATCCCAGCACCATTCACATCCATAATCCCAGCAGCACTCACACCCATAATCCCAGTGGATCCTGAGTCAATCACAAACTCTAGAAGTCCACCTCAGGACTGATGAGGCTTTTGGGGGACAACTCGACACAAACCATACCATTTCAAAGATAGACTTTATGAACTGATTCAGGACACTGGGATTGGTGCAAAAATGCAACTAAAGACACTCAAGGATGACAACTTTCAGGACTGTTTGAGAAAATGGCAATAATTATGTGTTGAGTGTATTCAAACCAGTTTATTTCCTGAAAAAGCAAGTGCACAAGATAGGTCTATAACATATGTGATTAGGAGAAGACACTGACAAAACTAGCAAATAGATCAGGAATGAAATGTGTACACAGATGCCTAGATAAATTGTGAGGGTTAAGATTAAATTGGAAACTGAATTTGTCATGGTCATAATTTCAGTCCATATTTTTATGGAAGCCATTTAGCCTTGTGAAAGAAGTGGCAAATTGTATATGTTCCACAGTATGAAAGGCACAAGGAAAATATCTAGAGCCTTTGTATTTGGCTTCCGGGAGGAAACTTCTGGGTGAACAGTATTGTAACCTGATAGAATTATGATAGAAGTGACAGGTTTTCAGCCATGGAACTAAGCTCTTACATGCAGTGTCACCAGTGGTATTTAACTTTCCTTAAATTTGGCTAGAAATTTTTTTGGAAGAGGAAATATACCTGTCAGATCTCAGGTAACCTGGGAAGGAATGATGAATCAATAAGGATAAGAGCTTATAAAAAATAAGTTATTTTATTTAAGGATTCAAAAATGGGACTGGTGAGCATAACCCCATCTGTGCCTTCAAGAGGAGAAACAAAGACTGCTGGCTAGACCATTTCTCATTCTGAGCCCAGTGACAGGATTTCAAGCAGTGTAACTTATGATTATATGTATTATTTTACTTTCTTCTGCCTGTCTCAGTTGAATCATTTTGTGTTGTAAAAATACCATTAAAATATTTTCCAGTTTAACAAAAATGGAACTGGTGAGATAGCTCAGTGAACTTAGTGCCTGCTTTGGCAAGCACAAGGACAAGGCTTAGATCTTCGGTCCTGCATGCCACACTGGCCCCACCCCTGGGGCATGCTGAGCTGGCAACCAAGTCCAGGTGTGGTGGCACACACCAGTAATCCCAGCACTGGAGAGGTTGAAAGCAGGAGGATCACAAGGAGTCTGATCTGTACAGGGAGACCCTGTACCAAATACATAAAAATTAAAAAAGGATATGTAAAATGTTCCAGGAATAGCTCTGCTCCCAGAAGTCTTGGATAAATGAAGACTGGAATAGAAAAATATGATAGATGAAGTTCTTTGATCGTATTAATACATTTAAATAATCAGTGAACTTACAGACACATTTGCACAAATATAAAAACATGTTAGGAAACTATTTTATAAAATTTAGTAAATGTTCTTTAGTGTTCAATTGTTGAGTTACATGTATTTATTTTTATTTTTATTTTTTCCATAATTTTATTGAGAATCAAATAGCAATGAGACAGTTTCAAACCAAATTGGTAGGACAGATTCAATAATTAACACATTGCATACATTCTTCCTAGTGGTTAATTGCTGTACAAGATGTGGACATGATATCCTATTTACAAACACTATTGGAACAAATCCTCTAGTCATTAAGAGAATGTAACTATATATCTATCCTAACCATTTTTTCCATAATTTTATTGAGAAACAAATAGCAATGAGACAGTTTCAAACCAAATTGGTAGGATAGTTCCAATAATTAACACATTGCACACATTCTTCCTAGTGGTTAATTGCTGTAAAAGATGTGGACTTGATATCCTATTTATAAGCACCATTAGAACAAATCCCTCTATTCATTAAAAGAATGTAACTATATGTATTTATTTCTAGATAACTTATAAACTACATACTGATGCAACTTATATATCTTAAAATTTTAAAAATTCACATAATTTGAGTTTTGAATTACCACCTTGTACAATTTATTTGATGAAAAATATTTTGTCACTATAACTGTTGCTTAAATATATAAACATGTGAATTACTGAGTTTATAGTTTCTCTTAAAATATATTATGCTCTGTTTGTGGCAATGATTATAAACTTCATTTTTCAAGATAACTGTCAAAATATTTTGGTAACTACTTCCTTTCAATAGTTGGTTAATTAAGGGGCTGGGGAGATGGCTCAGTAGGATAAGCACTTCCTGGCAAGCACAAGGTTCTGAGTTCAATTCTCAGCTCAGAAAAAGAAAAGAAAAAATAATAGTTGGTTAATTAAATCAATATTCTAGTGTAATTTTTTCATCTGAAATAGTTAAACTGAAACTAATACCAATTTTTCAGTTTCCCAAGAGAAAAAAAAATCATCTTTCCACAAAGAAGTGAGAAAGCTTAATCCAAAAGTTGTGTTCTTCTAAAACAAAGAAAATTAGTTACAAAGTAATGTAAAGTATGCATTTTGGTGAATAGAGCTACATTATATTTATGTGTCACATTTGCTTTAGTAAATTTTCTCTGGCTTTTTAATGGTGCACAGAAATGAGCCTCAATATTTAAGGATGCTGCACACTGGAAATAGTTTTAGGGAACAAATAATTAGCCTTTTGGATGTGTGTGTTCATTTCACACAGCAATCTGTTCCTTCATCTCCTCCTCCTTCCTGTTTTGAAGGCAATCGTGTGTGTTACATGCACCATCTGCAGCCTCACTGACAGGTGCAGGGTCAGTATTATCTTTCCAAGCATGGAGTTTAGCACAAACTGGAAATTTCACCAGGCAATTTAGGAGGTTTTGAAACCAACCAAAAACTGAAAATCCATTTTACCAATACAGCTTTTGTTGGAAATGCTTGTCAATGAGGTTTTAAGACCATACGTACTTAGATTTATCTGACTTGAGATATTATCCAAAAATATGCCTATATCAATTAATTTTTATGCTAAATGTGGTTTGGAAATAATATAAAAGTAAAACTTAGTAGCATGTAAAATATTTGATTTGTTTTCTTTTGTTATCAGGTAGTTTTAACTTTTTTTTTCTTTTCTGAGACAGGGTCTTGCTATGTAGCTCAGTCTGAGCTTAAATTCATTACATAGCTCAAACTGACCTTAAACCTGTGACAATCCCTGTCTCATCCTCTTGAGTTCTGGAATTACAGGTTTCCACTAGTATGGCCACTTTTTATTTGCTTTGTATGAATATTTAGGCATCTAAATAGAGTCCATTTAGGACATCTAAATAGAGTCCATTTACTCTGCTACAAGGATCCTGTGTCCTGAAATTTTAGAACAGGACTAAAACCTTTAAGTCTATTTGAATGTGTCATCAAGTAAGGAGACAGGCTCAGAAGTCCCAAAAGGGAAACCTGGGATTTCACTTCAATGTCATGTCATGCATAGATATTAATTTCTACAGCTCAGCTATATTATTAATTAGATTAGTATTTGGGAGTTGATCTGGGTTAGTGATGACAAATCTTTTATAGTTTTCTTTCTTTACATTTTCCCCATAATTTTATTGATAAACAAATAGCAATGAGACAGTTTCAAATCAAATTGGTAGGACAGTTTCAATAATTAACACATTGCATACATTCTTCCTAGTGGTTAATTGCTGTACAAGATGTGGACATGATATCCTATTTACAAACACCATTAGAACAAATCACTCTATTCATTAAGAGAATGTAACTATAGCTTTCAATTGTAACAAACACCCTACCGCAGCACATGTGCCATAGGCTCTCTACCACTGATGTACATTATTAGATATCTTTTGAACTAAATACTCTTAACACAACAACAGTAGAGAGATTTCATGTGTTTTCCTAACCTACAGGCTCAGCCTTTCTCTAGAGTCTTGGAGTCAACCTGAATTACTAGGTTTCAATTACCTTGGTAAATTGGTCATAATTAAGGTTTTTTCTTGAAATTTCTCAATACTAAAGTACTTGGTAATCGAACTAAAAGTAGAGCAACTCTTTTTTGAAATGGACTATTGAATATAAGATAATTGATTTTTTTAAAAATTAGAAACACCATCCATAGTGAAACAGAATATAAGCTCACATCCACTAATAAGGAAGTAGATCTGTTAAATGATCCTAAAACTAAGAACTAGAATACTAGTCTTTAATTATTAAACAATTTCTGATATATCATGTAATAGAATAAATCTGAAAATATGCACAAGAGAAACTAAAAAAAAAATTAACCCTCACAAAGATAACTGGGAAAAGCAAATGGTCATGGAATAATTGTCTTCCCATGACCAGCCATGTAGGTTCATGTAGGAGCACTTGAATTTAATATTATCTATTCTTAAAAGGACAATTAAAATGCAGGAATTAAAGAGAAATGACTTGAAGATTTTTTTCAGTGCTTAATTTCACTGTACTGAAACAATAACATAATAAAATTAGGAGTAGATGCTCTGCCTTAAAATTTTATCACTCAAACAATGCTGGAAAGAAAATTTGCTTATATGGTGCTTTGATGAGTTTCATCAATATTTCATATTTTACTTCAACTTTTTAAGTGTATATGTTTAAATCCAACTGCCTTTTTCTAATATGTCTTTTCTTTAGATGTGCAAAAAGTTTTGTATATACTCAAAGACCATCTTCCCTGGCATGCCACTACATTAAAATTTCAATTCTTTTTTTATTTTTATATTTTAGAGAAGGGTCTACAGGGTGTTCAGGGTCTCACTCCTAGATCGGAGTTGTAGTGATTCTCCTGTTTATAGCCTCCCAAATTCTGGGATTACAGGTGTGCGCCACCACACCCAGTCTCACTTGGTGTCTCAGCACACCCGCGGAGTGGGACTGGCATGGCAGGAGTGAGGATCAAACTCCCAGCTCCCGTGCCTGCTTGCAAGTGCTTTAATCTGCTGAGCTATTTGGACTGGTTTTCAATTCATTTTGAAAACACATTTTTGTACTTACTACATATTTTTTGTCCCTATTGCAATGGTGTTCTGTCATTGTAGAGTATTATTATACCTTAATCCTTTTTTCTTCATTTTCTAATCAAGGAAATTTTGTTTTGTTTTATTTTATTTTACTTACTTATTTTTTTGCTCCGAATGCCTTCAGGGCAGTTTGGGCGGATTTGAGTTGTGGGGATAGAATCACAGCAACCTGAGCCTGACTGCTTTGTTGAAGCAACCACTTAAAGAACTGAGCTAAGGGGCAGGCCCCCAAGGAAATTTTAGATTAATCTATATTTATTTATTTATTTATTTATTTATTTATTTATTTATGGACTGGAGATTGAACTCAGGACACTGTGCTTGCCTTGGAAGTGCTTATTCCACTGAGCTGTCTCCCCACCCTAGGTTAATCTTAAATACCATTGTAAAAGTCCACTTTTAGATGATGTAAAAACCACACTATTCTCAGATACTTTTATGTGAATTAGTATCTAATCTATATTGCCTCTATCAATTTATTTTACTTTGGTATATAGCACAGAGTGATTTTATTGGTCTTTATAATTTCATAAGAAGCTACAGTTTGTCAAATAATTTTTGAGTACACATAGCTTCAGCATGTTTGTTACCAGGTTTTCCATTAATTCAATATCACTAATAATGACATGCATATATAGTGTGTAAGGTGTATAGAATTATGCACATAATTATACAAACACAATGATAACATATATTATATATGATTACATAATTCTGCATATATAGTATATATTATACCCACATGATAATTTTTGTTTAAATTGATTTTATTTTTAACTTACATAAGTACATACAATTATACATATTAAATGATATACTGTGTCATCTCAGTAAAAGTAAAAATTGTGTAATTACAGCTATCTATCACCTCAAACACTTCTCATGATCCTTTCATCTAATGTTTTAAGGAAAAAAAGTATAAAATTTCTTGTGATAGTCAGCCTAATAGCACACTACAACCTCTTATGCCTATCGAACTATAATGTGGTACCCATTGCTCACCTATCAGCTTTCTTTTCCTCCTCCCTGCATTCCCCAGCCTCTGGTAATCAGTGCTCTACTCTTAACTTCTATGAGATAAACTTTTTCATAATTCGACCTACGAATGAGATTATGTAATACTTGCTTCTCTGTACCTACCTTATTTCATTTAATTATCCCATATCTATGTTTTCTTAAGAAACAGGATTTCATTCTATTTATAATTGCATGTATAACATCAAGGCATAAAAAGTAAAACCATATTAATATGCTGAGCTGCAAAAGGCTCCAGTCAACAACTTCTGACACTGCCAGTCTGACAGATATCAACAATTTTAAGATTTTCTACAATTTCAAAAATTATATCTCAGGGGCTGTGGATATGGCTTAGTAGAATAAGTGCTTCCCTAGCAAGCGCAAGGGCCTGAGTTCAAGATCCCGTTCTGAAAAAAACAAAACAAAACTATATCTCTTAGTACTTAAGTAAATGGATATGTGCTGTAGGACCTAGAGAATAAAGTAGTATTGGTTTCTTTACCTTCTTTTCATTGTATGTGGTATAACAGTTTGTTAGTCAATTTTCTGTGGCTTTGACAAAATTCTGAGAACAACTTAAACAAGGAAAAATTTGTTTTTGCTCCTGATTTCAGAACTTTCCCACCATAGTCATTTGGCTTAGAAACATGAAGAAGGAGAGTGGAGAATGGAGGAAAATGGTTTAGGTCATGTCAGCTAGAAAGGAGTGAACCTTGGAGAGTAGGAGAGGAAGACATAGAAAGGGAGAACAGTGGAGAGAAAATTGCTGGAAAGATGATATAAACTCCAAACTCAAGTACTCATGACCCATCCTATTCAAGTAGATCCACTTTCTAAGCTTCCAAGAAATCTCAATAATTTCATTTAATTAAGACTGTGGCAGTGGTTTAAATACTCTGATGAAGTGAGGACACTCATTTTACAATAGCATTCTAAGATAAGGAAAATATAACTCCCAAGCTGCTAGATGTCAGATGTCCTGAGTTTGTACCCACTGAAATTGAAGAGTGAATTCCAAAGGACAAGGTACATTAAGAGTAGGAAAGATTTACTGGGGGAAAAAGAATAGTTTCTAAGAGACAGAAGGGGTCTCAAGCATGTTGCCACTGAGATCATTTCTCTAAGAATATTTTATAGAGCAATTGATAAGTTGCATTCAGAATCTTGAGGTGGGTACAACATGAGTCAAACTATAATCAACCGATAAAGTTACAAGTATAGCTAATATTGATCTAATAGGGAAGCAGATAATGTAGCAAGGGTATATGAATGACATAATTAACCTTGAGTTATCTTTGATTTCTAAAACATGAATATTTGAGGAAGAATTAGGCTGACGTGTTCTGGTTACCCACCCTGTTGTCTGATGCCTATTTAAATTTACTGGTGCTGATTACAGTGTATTCATGAATTTCACTAATCCCTTAGGAAGGTACCTAAGTCTAGTCATTATGTCTTTATCTTGAAGCCTTGCTTTCTTCATATGCACCTCCTGTCTCAATTCTGATGTCTCCACTTTCACTGACTTCCTGGAGAGCCCAGTCCCTTTCTGACTGCATATTAACTTTTATCTAACTTAAAACATGAGTTTTTTTTAATTATTGTTTTAATGGTTTATTTGTATATTTATTTTATGTATTTGGTTGTTGCAGGGTCTCACTACACAGCTCAGACTCATGGTGATCCTCTTGCTTTCAGCCTCCCCAGTGCTGGGATTATAAGTGTGCACCACTGTCTGCGGACTCTGGCCAGCTCAGCCTGCCACACGGGTGGGACTGGTGCAGGATGTGGTGCCTGGGATCAAACTGTGGTCCTTGCACTTGCTTAAGCTTGCATAACAGGTGCTTTAGTTCACTGAGCTATCTCACTGGCCCAACACATGAGGTTTTATGGGAATAAAATACCATAATAGGCAGGGAGGCAAGGATACTTTTAGTAAAAGGTATCAACTTTTGCACATGGGTCTGCAGGCACCTGATAGATTGCAAAGAAGAATTAAAGCTTGAAAACTCTGTCTCCATTTAGTATCTGACTATTTTTTACTTTGAACTCTGGGTGAGATTCTTACGACCTCTACATGTAAACTAATTAATCATTTAAGAAATATTGTTATAAAACTGATAGTTCTCCCTCCTTAAAGTTGATATCAGAAAAGAGGAACTGATATATTTTTCAAGAATAGCAGTGGAACTATCATCAAATCTCTACTGCCAGCTTTTACAAGGTCCTATTCCAGACCCCAGGCTTAGCACATAGCAGTTGTCAATCACTGCTGTAAACAAAAAGGGCTAAGGAACTCCACTTTGTTTTTTTGATAGTACTTTCTCTGAAATATTTAGTCACCTAGACAACAGGTCCCACTGGTAAGTATTCTATGCCAAGAATTAAAACTACACACAGGCAACAGCATCTTTGTTATTTCTAAAATCAATCAACCATATGCATACTCCTCCACCACTGTCAGCATTCATACTTTACCATATTTAAATTGGAAGTTTCGGATTTTCATTTTTCAAATGACTAATGATTTTGAATATTTTTCACATATTTACTTGTCATTTGAATTTCTTCAGCTTAGAAGTGTATATTGTGGGGCCGGGGAGATGGCTCAGTAGAATAAGCACTTGCCTGGCAAGCGCAAGGGTCTGAGTTCAATCCCCGGTTCTGCAAAAAAAAAAAAAAAAAAAGAAGAAGAAGAAGTGTATATTTATCTCAGTTGTCCATTATTGGGTTGCATCTTTGAATTTTGGGGTTTAATATTTTTAATTCTTTAAATATTCCACATAAAAGCCCTTTGTCTGAGGTATAGCTGGCTAAAGTTTGTTCCCAATTTTTTGAGTTTTCTTTTTATTCTTTTGGTGGCTTCTTTTGAACAATATGCAATAAAACAATCAATGTTTAATATGTATTACCTTGTTTAGTGAACTTCTGAAACATTTTGCATATTATTTACTGTATTTATTCTTTTTTCCATAATTTTATTGAGAAACAATTTGTAATGAGACAGTTTCAAACCAAATTAGTAGGACAGTTTCAATAATTAACACATTGCATACATTCTTCCTAGTGGTTAATTGCTGTACAAGATGTGGACATGATATCCTATTTACAAACACCATTAGAGCAAATCCCTCTATTCATTAAGAGAATGTAACTATATATCTATCCTAACCATTTTGAATACACAGATACAAAACGGACACTCATCTGTATCCCTTTTTTTTGTTTAGTTCCATTATTTGAATATTATAGGTGTGTAAACTCAGCAAAATATTCTAAAGGAGTCCAGTAGTCCATAATAGTATTGGGTCTTCCACTTGACTGGCAGTATCAGAAATTGTTAACCTGAGTCCCCTACAGCTCAACGTAATAGCATGGCTTTACTTCTGATATTTTGTTTTTATACTTTTCTGCTGGATGGTTAAGACCAAGTTAAAGAATGACCTATGCAACAAGAGTTGTAGCTTTTGGGTCTGATAAGGTCAGTGAAGTCCCCTCAGCATTTATCCTGGGGTCCTGTACCTCAGATTATAGATCCTTTGTCAGTGTCAGCCATGTGCCTGAGTCATGACCATTGCTTGGCCAATGTGCTCTCTGTGAAAACCTGAGAGAATGTTTTCTGTCCTTGTGACTCTCCTTAGGCACATTCTACATCATCAATCACTTTCCTCTTTGGCCCCATAATGGCCTTGATCACAAAATTTGGTACACTACTGAGTTACGTGATGTTATAGTACAAGTTTTCATATGTCCTGAGTCTTAATTGACCTTGGAAGGCTAGGGCCAAAATGTTGGCTTTCCTTGCAGCCCTCCTTTTTCTCTAATTGTGGTCTGCAAACTTAGGTTGTTAACCCTCCAGAAGAGAAACTTATTGTTATTACCATAAACCTAGGCTGTTAAACTAAACCTTACTATCTGTCTGAATATCAAACATCTTAGGTATAACATGGAACAGGTACTTTTCATCAAGCCTTATGTGTTAAACTTTAATTCCCTACAGAATATGATGAAAAAACATTTAAAAATTAGAATATATTTTTAAAATAGGCCTGAAGAATTATATAATTCTTATGTGTACGCATAAGTCCAAAAATCTAACCATATATAATCTTGAAGCAGGACAGACCCACAACATTGCTTTTCCTATCTTCTGCCTTCTCTTTAACAAACAAAATAAAGATAAATACATAATTTATCATGAAATTACAAATCTTTTTCTTTGTTGAACAGGGGATTGAACTCAGGCCCTTGCGCTTGCCAGGGAAGGGCTTATTCCACTAAGCCATCTCCCAGGCCCTTGAAGGTAGAAATCTTAAAGACATAGGGGTACATAGAGAGTTCATCAACAAAACACAAACTGCACAGAAAATGTTTCAAAAATCAGCAACCTGGATATCACTTTTTTTGAAAATTTTCTTAATTTCAAAGATAATCTCCAACATAGTAAAAAGAAAACCTAAAAACTGGGAAAAATAAGAGTCAATTGTCCCTCTAAGAAAGGCTTTCTATCTACAACTTATAAAAAATTTAAAAATATCAGGGTCTTCAAATTCAAAGACTCTATTCAGAAATGGGTATCTGAGATGAATATACAGATTTTCAGATGACAAAATACAAATGGCAAGCAAATATATGAAAGAATGTTCCACATTGTTGGTCCTTTCAGAAATGAAAATTAAAACAACACGGAGATTCCATCTCACCACAGAAAGAATGGTTAACATGAAGAAGTCAACCAGTAACAAATGCTGCAGCAGTTGTGGAGAAAAAGGAATGCTTCTGCACTGTTGTTCGGAGTGCAGACTGATATAATGCTATGGAAATCACTGTGGAGATTCCTTGAAGAGCTAGGATTGGAGATCCTATTCAATCCACCTATTCCCCTCCTATGCACTTTTCCAGAAGACCTGAAAACCTCATACCACAGAGATATACATAGCAGCACAATTTGTCATAGCTAAGTCCTGGAAACAACACAGATACCCATCAACTGGAGAATGGATAAGGAAGATGTGGTGTGTTTACACAATGAAATATTATTCATGTATAAAGCAGCATAAATTTGTGGCGTTGGTTGTTAAATGGATGCAACTAGAGAACATACTCTTAAGTGAAATCAATCATACTCACATGTGCAAACATTGTAGTGTCTCATTAGTGGGAGAACCTGAAAGAAAAAAAAAATGGAATCTGAAGGGTACAATAGATACGGGCAAAAGGGAACGTGCTTATTCAAAAGGAAATAGTTACTGAGTTGAGAAGGCACACAGGAGAAAGAGCAGTGGAAAGAGATGTATCTATGTATGTATGCAGGATGGCTTGGACAATTGTGCTGTGTATTTCTGCTGCTCTGTGAAAAAGGGTAGTTAATGCGTAATTTTTTGTCTCCTTTTTTCAATTGTTTGTCTTATTCTGTTCTTAATTTGTTATGTATTTCTGTTTTTTTTTTCCTTCAAATTTTGAATGTATGTATCTGGTAATATAAACTGGTTGGAAGACAACATTTTGTATTACAGCAAATACCGAAAAATTCATATTATTTTGTTAAGTGAAATGCTGTATCAATTGTAATTTTTTTGCCTTAATACTATTCTGTAGTCTCTTCAAAAACAAAAAATAAAAAGGCCAGCTCGATGGTACAGCACACTAAAGTGTCTGCTTAGGCAGAGCACAGCAGCCAGGGTTCGATTCCTGGTATTCCGTGCCAGCCCCATCTGCGGGATGTGCTAAGACAATGATTGAGACTGGGCATGGTGGCGCAAGCCTAGTAATCCAAGCTCTTGGGAGGCTAAAAACAGGAGAATCACTGGAGTCTGATCTGTGTAGTGAGACCCTGTACACCCTGTAGGCCATGCACTTAATATGGAAATAAACATATAAATAAGAAACATTTACAATAAAAAACAAAAAATAAAATGCAATAAAAAATCAAAGACAAATAAACAAATATTTATTTCTTTTTAAATTGAAGTTTCTATCAATACTCTGAAAGGCTTAGCTGAGGTTATATTATGCCTTATACCCAACATTATTTTGAAATATATGTATGTACATTAATTTTTTTCCTCTTTTACTTTTAATTTTGTCATTAATTTTTAAGAGTAACATATAATTTTTAGCACATGCAGGTACATCCAGTTGTCAGCTTTTACAATGTCCAGCTGCTCAGGACACATGCGGAGGCAAGAAGGTAGGGAAATACTTTTGTTTTCTTCCATGAATGGATGTCTAGGGGCCCAGTCACTGTTGCAGACTTACAGTTACTGAAGATTCCAGGAAAATAAGGGCTTCTCAGACCATCTTGTGATTAGGTCGCCCCCTAAGTAGGTGCCACTGCAAGCAGAAGCTGTCATCTCTCCATGAGAAAATGAACTTTTGGGGCTCAGTGGATGATAGTTCTCCCAGGACCTTGCAGAATGAGCTGTGAGATATGAGATCAATTGAAATTAACTGGACCAGGATTAACTATGCTGCTAGTGGAACAAAGACACCAGCTGTGCAAATCTCCAGCTCTTGCCTTTGTTCCCCTTTTCTATAAAAACCCACAGCTCTTGAATCCTTTATCTGTGGCTCTTTCCAGCCCTCCATCACAGCCTGGCTTCTTCAATGGCATTAAGGAACAGGAGCTGATCCTGGTATGTTGAATAATGTGGAGTCAGGCTTTTGGCAATTGGAAGACTGATGAGGTATTTAATGAATGCTCTAGTAGGACAGGAGAATCTCAGCCTAGGAAACCTAAATCTCAATCCACATGCACAATTAACAAGATTACAGTTAATAAACCCAAACTCCATTTTATGAAATATACGGTGTTAGGGCAGGGCTGGAGGTAAGGAGTGAGGGAGTGTTTTAAACAATTCTCCCAGGCTCAGAGAGCGAATTCCTTTCTCCTGGGCTGTGCTGGAAGACTTGCCATGTGTGTTCAAGACCTGCTGTAGTTGCTCCAACTGTCCCATAAGCATCTTCTATCCTATCCAAACTAGTAGCTTGTGAGTCACCCTCTTCCTGCACCTTCTATGGTACCTAACTAAAAGTCTCCAGAACCTACATTATTTCACACCCCCATACATCTGTACATGTTGTGCTTTCTACCTGCTGTGCCACTCATTTTTTGTTCAGCAAAGATTCAGACCTGATATGCTCTCTTCAAAAAAACTTTTCTTGGAACTAGGATATAGCTCAGCAGCACAAGTACCTGCCTGGTCAAGTGCAAGTTTCTCAGTTTTATCCCTGCTATATACAGAGAGAGAGAGAGAGAGAGAGAGAGAGAGAGAGAGAGAGAGAGATATTAAAGTTTGTCTCTGTGATTCTTAGCACAGATTCTTCTAGGAGAGATTCATTAATGTTGCAGGTCTGGCACACAATGTGCTGGTTTTAAGAGCTTACCTCACAAAAGACAAGCACACTTCCAGGTTCCTGAGTGGGGGTGAGGTAAAGGGTTCCTGCATCTATTGCTATTCCACTTGCCAGTCAAGCTGCTCCCTTAGGACAGCCTGACATCATCTTTGTATCATGGCTCTAGCTGGCTGCAGGGTGCTTGACTGGCACACTGGAAAACCACTGATGATGTAGTTGGCAATGGTGATGACAGTGGGTGACAGGATCATGAAGCTGTGATGGTTGGAGTTGTCCGAGTGCAAGTTAGTCCCACAGTTTTCGTGGAGTTCTGCCCCCTCTTTCTAGAGATGTACTCCAGTTCAGGGGATAGGGATTAGGGTTCATCCTTGCTCTCTGAAGAGCTGTGGCTCTGCAGTGCTCAGGTCCTGTTCTTAGAAGCCTTGTTGCCTGTGGTTCCTGAGAGGATCTCCCAGAGGATGCTGGAATTCCCCCACCCCCCAACCCCGACCTTTCAGCACCATAGCAGCTACTACTGCCACCATGATCAATCCCGCCCCTCTTCAGCGCTTTCCTTTTTTTGACATTAATTTCTTCTCAGAGCCAGTAGCCAGTGATGGTTATTGAGGCTTCCTGCAGTCATTCTCCCTGGCTAGGATTCCAGAAACAATCAGGACATATTTTAGTATCATTTTCCCCTAGCTTTTTTCTGGTTGTAAAAATAAAATAAATTCAGAAATTTAAAGAACATTTCAAATAACTACTGTCAGGCAACCAAATATTCGCAAAAAATTGCTAAACACTCTATCATACTATATTTTTTAATCAACAGGATTCTTGCTGATAATAATTCAAATTTATATTTGTGTATGAGATAGAATTATGCGCTAAGAAAATGCATAATTATCTAAAGAATATTTCAAAATGTGAAGACAGTATTTCGAGGGATGTTTTCTTCAAATTTGAATATGATATGTACCCTTTTTCTCATAAATTGAATCAGAAATTTATAATTACTTAGAATTTATTTTTTCTTCATTTGAAAATTAAGTTTATTTTTACTTAACTAAAGTTTCTTCAAATATAAAAGCAGTAAAATATGTCATGGAGAGTAAGATGGTACAGTGAGACTCTCTGGGAAGCATCTCCCCACAGGGAAATCAGTTTGAACAAATGTCCACAGTGCTAAGAAATCCAGATAAATGATTACAGTGTAGGCTTTGGCATAATAAGAAAAGTCTCACTGAACAAGACAAGAGTAAAAATACTTTCTTCACTATCCTTCTACCAAGACCAAACAGTATAGCACAGAAAATGATTCTCCAGCCTAGGGGAGGGAGAGGGAAGTAAGTTCATACCTTTGACTTGGAATCCAATATCAAATCTGTCATAATGAATCCTAGTACCTGAGGTAGCTCCATAACCCTTCCTTCCATGCCTGTGCTAAAGGACAAAACTCTGAGTCAGCCCAGAAGCCAGATAGAACCTCACAACTCCATCAAGACAGAACTGCATTCCAGTCCACATATTTGTTGGTTATGGCACAGGAAAGACATTCTCTACAGGGTAATGGGGCAGGGAATGAACAGATGACTTTGCTGTAGATTTCAGTTTTGGGTCTACAATAGTGAAACCCAATGCTAGGCATAGCACAATGGCTCCCAAATCAAGATCAGGGCTTGAAGATTTGTTTATGAACCTTTGATGGAACTAGATAAGATCTGTGACATAGTGTCATAAATCCATGTCCTGGAACACTCCAGCATCATCTGGATGAGTTTTCTTAGACAATGAACAGACCACAGATTCGTGTAGGAAATAAAATCAGAGGTCTTGGTCCTATACCTGTGCTGTGTTAACATAGTGAACTATGAGTTCTATATGTGAAACAGAGCTGGTTCAGTTATGTTGGCCACAAAACTGTTTCCCATGTGCTTCTTCCAGTCCAAGGCAAAAAATCAGTCATTATGTACTTGGAGAAAACAAAAGAGGAATATTGGTGCAAAACATCACGTTAAAAACCAAATGCCAGACAAAGAGGCCCAGGGCCAGGGTGATTCTCATGTCCTTGGTCAAAGGCCAATGACTAGGCCAGGGATCTTGACCATTACTGGCCCCAGACAGAAGCTGGCAGACTTGATAGGGATAAAATAGTGTCTTCAGGCATTCTGTACAGGTATCTTGAACAATATATTAATGGCAAGTATAAGACAAATCTCCAATGGGATGCACTCTAAAGCTAAAATAACAGAGATAACCAAGCTAAGAGAACATAATAAACAGATTGTTTCAATTTCTAGAGGACAAATTCAGTGCAGGTTTTAAAGTCTGAAATAAATGTGCAATTCTTCAATAAGCAGATGTCATATGCCAAGTGTTAACCACTTTCACAGTACAATAGCCTCATCAAATAGACAAAATAAGATACTACAAACTGATCATAAACTAATGGGCACATATGATGTCTCACTCAGAGAACTAAATAAGCTGTTTAAAGAAACTCGACCAAATTCAAGAGCATACAGAAACAATTCAGTAATTTATCAGACAAAACTAACAAAGATCACAGTAATCTAAAAAATCAAATAAAAATTCTGGTGCTGAAAAATTGAATGAAATTAATATATGAAATTAAATGAAATATAATATAGAAAATATCAGTATTAGAATCTTTCACAACATCCAAGAAATAGAACAAATCTCATATGGCCATCAACTGATAAATCAATGAACATTGTAGATCTATGCATGGTGGCATGTGCCCATAATCCCAACAGTCTCTCAACACTGACACAGGAATATTACAATCACAGGCTGGAGAACTAGTAATATATCATGACCTTGTCACAAAAAAAATTCAAAAAGATCTGTGGATATAAGTCAGAGTAGCTGCTTTGGGTTTCGTTCCTGCTTAAGGGAAACAGAGAGAGAGAGAGAGAGAGAGAGAGAGAGAGAGAGAGAGAGAGAGTCAGACACAGAGAGACAGAGAGACAGAGAGAGAGATAGAGAGACAAAGACAGAGACAGAGACAGAGACAGAAAAACAGACAGATACAGATAGGAAATTTGATACCTAGTGACTCAGGACATAAGAGAACTTGTACTGTAACATCATGAAACTCAGTGGGGTTCCAAATTTTCTGATCAAGGAGATTATGGGGTCAAAGAGGAAGGTGATCGATGATGTAGAGTGTGCCTAAGGAGAGTCACATGGAGAGAAAACATTCTCTCAGGGTTTCACAGAGAGCAAATTGGCCAAGCAATGGCTGTGACTCATCCACATGGCTGACCCTGACAAAATATCTACCAACTGCAGTTCAGGGTTTCAGAGTAAATCCTTAGTGGATTTGACTGACCTTGTCAGATACAAAAGTTACATTTTTTTGTTACATAGGTCTTGTTTTATCTTGGTCTTAACCATGCAACAGAAAAGTGTAACTATGATGTATAAAAAGTAAAGCCATATTAATATGCTGAGGTATAAAAGGCTCAAGTCAACAACTTCTGACATTGCCCGTCCTGTGGATAACCCACTATTATTATGGAGTACTGGACTATATTGGATAATTTTGCTGAATTCACCCACTTACAATATTTGAATGGCAATGGAATACCCATCTCTGACAAAAGTAAAGAAAAAAGGGGGACATAAAAGAGGACCATTTTGTAGTGAAAAAAAATATGTATATATAAAATAGGCTAGATATACATACAGCTACTTTCTCTTAGTTCAATGAGAATAAAGATTTGTACTATAGCATGTCTGCATCTCATACAGGCATGAATAACTAGTGTGAAAACAACAATATGCAATGTATTAATTATTGTAACTGTCCTACTAACCTGTTTTGAAACTGTCTCATTGGTATTTCTTTCTCAATAAAATTAATTTAAAAAAATTAAAGCCAAAAAATTGATACTTAGTATGCACGATGAAATAATGTATTGGGCCATAAAAATGAATGGAATTTAATTATTTTCAACAATGTGGTTTAAACTAGTCACTACTGTGCTAAGTGAAATAGGTGAGGCACGAAAAGACAGGTACTACTGATGTTACCCCTATGTGTCATCTAAAAAGCTTGATTTCATAGAAGTTGTGAGTAGAATATCAGTTACAAGGAGACAGAAGAAGGAGCAGGGAAAAATAGAAAGATCTATTGAACAGATAGTAAAATACATTTAGTAGTGCAGTGAGTGAATAAAAAAAGGGTAATGCACTGTATTTCAAAAATCTAAGGGGCCAGGGAGATGGTTCAGTGGAATAAGTGCTTCCCTGGCAAGAGCAAGGATCTAGAAGAAATTATTTTAACTGTTTTCATCATAAAGACAGTAAATGTTTCAGCATGTAGATATGTTTGCCATGGTATTAAAATTACAAAATGATTATATGCGTCTAAGCATCATGTAGTTACTCAGACATAGGTAAAAATAGATATCAGTTAAAAATGTAAAACCAGCTTACATATATCATACAGACAAATAGTAGTGTTAACTAAAGACCATCTTTGGTCTATTTTTAGTTATGTCATGTATCTTCATATCTTCAATGTGATGATAAAGTAATATTTTCTTGTTCTAAATAATGATGCTACAAATAATAACAACAACTATAAACATTGCATTAAAATTTTTCATTTAGTCTTATTTCTACTGAAAACTTGGTATTGTATTGTTTCTTCCCTCATCCAATGGAAATAAGATTCTAAGGAGCAAAAGTAATTTTTAAAGAACACTTTAAAGAGGGCCAGTGAGATAGCTCAGCAGACTAAGAGCCTGCTTAGGCTTGCACAGGGACGGCCCCTGGGCACGCTGAGCCAGCCATGGAATGTGGGTGCGGTGGTGCCATCTGTAATCCCAGCACTGGGGAGCATGAAAACAGGAGGAACACTATGAGTCTGAGCTGCTAGTAAGATCCTGCACCAAATGCATAAAAAAAGAATACTTTAAATGATTTTTTAGAGAATCACTTTTCAAATTGTGGTCTCCCAGGTTTTCTTTATACCCATTTAAAATTAGTAAGACTCCTAAGTTATTTTGTTTGTTTGATTATCTCTAAGCACACCTAACATATCAGAAATTAAATTATAGTATATAACATTCAAGAATTCATTTAAAATTATACTAATAAGTCTTTTGTATAGGACTAGAATTGAACTTTATGAAACTTACACTTCTCTAAAATTTTATTTATTTTTATTTATTTATTTTTTGGCAGAACCAGGGGTTGAATTCAGGCTCTTGTGTTTGCCAGGGAAGCGCTTATTCCACTGAGCCATCTCCCTGGCCCTTCTATGATTTTATTAAAAGAAACACATTCTAAAACTTATTTTTGTGAGCTTTTTGAATTATAGAAAATGGAGGATTGGCTCTCTTACCTGTTTGTGCATCAAACCTGTTGCAGTATCTTATTTCCAGTAGTACGTAGACAACTCCACAGTACACTCATGAGAAAATGAGGATTAGAAGGAAAATAACACCTTAGAATTACTATGAATTAGTTTTGAAATCATGGATTACATGGAAGAGACTCAGTGTCCCCTAGCAGTTCCAGTTGTACTGATGAATAATAGCTACCTGGATAGATAATAAATCATTTTCAGTTTTATACTTTGTTTTTGAATTGATTTATGACTTTAATGTAGACTAAATTCTAGGTAATTTTACAAATCTGTACAGATTGATAACTGCCTGGAATTGCAAGTGATATAAGGAATTTATTAATGAGGACTAAGAAGTACAGGGATGGCTACATATTTGATTTTATGTAAAACATGTGTATACAACTGAGGGATCTATACTTTACATGTCACCATTCTTCTTTATAAACATGCTTATCAAGTCCTTCTTTTCTTATGGATAAATAAGAATCATCATTCTGGCATGTTAATTGTATTTTTGCTTATAAGTAATATCTATAAAATTATCCTTTGTTGTTCTCTAGCATAAATGACCATAGGTTAAATAAAGTAATGTTAAGTAAATCATTCTTGAGGAACGATGAGATGGGACTATAAAAATTGAAATTTATTCAGAAATACATTTGTACTCAGTTCATTTTGTTAATCCATAATACCCATGCTGGTACTCTTCTGGGGCAATATACATACTATATAAGTTAAAGAAAGCATAATTTTAAGATCAAATTCACATATTAAATTTTAAATCTTTTACTAGCATAAGCCCCTTAAATTTTGTTTTTGGGAAAAAATAAAAAATACATTTGCAATACAAAGAATGTTGAAATCTTAAGAAAATCCTTGGATATTACTGTAAATACCATTGCAAAGAATTAATAAGTTACAGGAGAAGGATAGAAGTGATCTAATTTAGGTATTTTTACATTTGGATATTGAGACATGGTCACAATAGCAAGTTTGTAGAAAAGTTGTCTAAAGAAACAAGAAAGAGTTCAGGGAGGCTACTTAGAAAGTTATATGACAGTGTTTAGGGGAGAAATGATTGATCCAGAGCTTGTAGGAAATGAACACATTCAGGAGATATTTTGATATACTTCTAACCAAAGATATTGATGGACTTCACATAGAACATTGAGAAATAGAAATTATAGATGACTTCTGAATTACAAATTACTTTTAGGGCTGGGGAAATATCTCAGTGGAATAAGTGCTTGCCTGGCAATTGCAAGGTCCTGAGTTCAATCCCTGGTACTACCATCAACAACAACAACAACAACAACAAAAAGAAATCACTTTTAAGTGAATAGGAAGAAATATATTTGTAAAGTGGCTAATTAGGAGACATATAGAGTATATATTAACATTGTTTCTTACTGTTTCATATAACTGCCAAATATATGAACATATCTATATCTATATATACCTGTATATATGTGTATATATAAACAGTGTTATCTCTATTCACCAACTTAATTCACTCGAGGATTCTATTCACAAACCTAACAGATGAGAACCAAATTAAATTCAGTGCTTAAGTTCAATGTTAACTTTATGATTTTTTAGGGGGGCAGGCTCAGGCTTCCTTAAGGGTAGGTCTGGTAATGCTTAGGTGGAGGTGGTAATCGAACCATGGTATCCTGTGCCTTCAATGTTGACATTATGAAAAAGTGTTATTTCATTCTCATTCTATTCAGTTTATAACCAGAATCATAGAAATAATTAAATTCATCAAAGGAGGCATAACACACACACACACACAATATATATATATATATATATATATATATATATATATTACTACAGAAAATAATAACTCATTAATAATGCTATGAGTGGCCTGGGGAGATGGCTCAGTGGAATAAGCGCTTCCCTGGCTATCGCAAGGGCCTGAGTTCAATCCCCAGTTCCGGAAAAAAAAATAATGCTAAGAGAGATTATATGTCCTAAGCTGGATAACCTAAAAAATGTATAAATTCCTAAAATATACAGTCTAACAAGACTACCAGAGCCAAGTGATATCAATGGAGAAACCTACCAAATATTTAAAGAAGAATGAACAGACATGTTCAAGGAACTGAAACAGAGAGAAACTCCTAATCTTATTCTCTAAGAATGGTATTATATTCTCACTAAAATAAAAATTACCAAAGAAAAATAAAGAAAAACCTTAATGAATATTGTTGTAAAATTCCTCAAACAAATGCTGGAAAACTGAATTCAGTTGTATTTTAAAGTATTATATATTATGAGTAAATTAGATTTAGACCTAGAGTGTAATATATTACTAGTTAAAACTGATAATGTAATATACGACTGTAAAATAAAGACAAATCCCACTAGTTCAACTCAGTTGCCACAATGAATCTGACAAAATTAAAACCAGTTTCATAATAAAAAGTGCTCATAAAGATAGAAGTAGGAGGAAACTACATAATAAATGGCATTTATGAAATATCTACAACTATCATAGTGAAAGCTAACAAACAAAAGCCTTTTCTTTTATAATCATGAGGTAGGCAAAGATACCCACTCCTGCCAACTCTAGCTAACACAGTATATAGAAATCCTAGACAAAGTATTAAAGAAAAAACTTAAAGAAATCCAAATTTAAAGAAAGATAACATATAACATAGGTTTATGAAACACACACATATACACACCACGAAATCTGTCAAAACTAGCTAAAATTTTTAGCAAATCTGCAGAATATAAAATCAAAATGCAAAAATAAATCACATTTCATACACTGATGACAAATCTAAAAAGCAAAGTAGCAACAGTCCCAAAAGTTGAAAACAGTTAATAATAAATTTTATTAAGAAATGTAAGATTCCTTCATTAAAAGCTATAAAACATCTCTCAACAAAATCAAAGAAAAGGGAAATAAGTAGAATATTCTGTTTTACTGCCTTAGAGATCTTAATAATTTTAAATGTCCATACTACCCAACTGGTCCAAAAATTCTATGTGTATTCTCTATAAAAATATGAATGAAGGGTCCGGGGAGATGGCTCAGTGGAATAAACGTTTCCCTGGCAAGTGCAAAGGCCTGAATTCAATCCCCGGTTCCACCAAAAAAAAATAAAAATAAAAAATAATATATATATATATATGATATGTTTTTCTTTTTTGTTTATTCATTTGTTTGTTTGAAAAAATAGGAAGAGGAGAGAAAGGAGGGGAGGAGGAAAAGTGAGGATTAATACACGATATTTATATATACCAACTCCCCATGATGAATGTATTAATTACATGGCACAGAAAATATTTTAATAAAACATTATAAAATAGAAAAAAACTAAAATTGATTTTAAAGCTCAAGTTAATCTTAAGAACCTAAATGCTGTTGAAAAAGTTAACCATCTAATCCCTTTGACTTCATAACATACTACCAATGTGCATTGATTACCATGATATATTACTATCATAAACGTTGACATACAGATCAATGAAACAAAATAATACAGAAATAAACAAACACACTTAGTCAAACATTTGTCAGAAAATGTGTCAAGAACAAACAATTAAGAGACTCCAATCTCTGCTAGAAATTGTGTTAGGAAAAGTGGAAATCCACATTATAAAAATGAAATTGGGCATTAATTTTGTCTCATACAGAAAAAAATACCTCCAGACATTGAACTTGACAATGAAATCTTGTACAGGACACCAAAAAGATGAGCAACTAAAGTAGGAATAAGTGGTACTATATCAAACCTAAAAAATAGGAGCTGGGGAGATAGCTCAGTAGAACAAGCTCTTGCCTGGCAAGTGCAAGGGCCTGAGTTCAATCCCTGCTTCAAAAAAAAAAAAAAAAAAAACCACAAAAAAAAACACAAAAAAAATCTCTGCATAGAAAGAAACAATGAACAGCAAAAACCTATAGAATTATCTA
>NW_004524617.1:9570438-9575716 GCF_000260255.1 Octodon degus | reverse complement strand
AAGAAACAGATAATCCAAAATCACCAAAAGATTTGAATAAACAAGTGTTCAGTGGATACATACAGATGGCCAAAAAGCACTTGAGCTTTTAGGTTTATGATCCTATTTAATACATGTCATTTCAGTAAGAATTTAATAAATTATTATATTTTCTGTTGGGTATTTGGAATAAATTGCTAAATATAAATTTTAAAAAAACACAATGAGATACATTTCCACTTCTAAAATAGAGAAAACATTTCCACTTCTAAAAGCTGAAGAACATCTGTAGACATTGGTAATTTTTGATGATTGATAGGAATGACAAATAGTATAGCCATTACTGAAAATGGATCAGAGATTCATGAAAAAACAAAAAAAGAACTAAAGTATCATTTTATAATTGTTCTTTTGGTTATATATTCAAAAGAATTCAAACTGTGATTTTTGAAGACATGTTTGCACATATTTATTTTAGCATTATTCCCTACTTTCAAGGGGTGCTATTGACTTTAAAATCCATTAATGGATGATTGGATAAAGTAAATATGATACATTCCTACAACAGAATACTATGGATGCTATAACAGGGAAGAATCTTAAAGACACTGTGCTGTGTGAAATAAGACAGTAACTTGATGCTACATAAATCCATCTGTATGAAATATCAAATATAGTTAAATAACTGAAGCAGAGTATAAAGATGATTTTTGAAAGACTGGGGTTTAAGAAATTAGTGTTTGATGAGTATTGAGTTTCACTTTTTTGAGATTAAAAAAACTACACAAATCTGTAACACAACAATGTGAAGACACCTAACACTATTAACATGTATACTTCAGAGGATTATAATGATAAATTTAATAACCTGTATTTTTAAAAACAATAATAAAGAAATCCGTAAAGTTTCTAAATCAGGGCAGCAATAAAAAAACATATTCATTACAGACACAATCAAAATAATTTCCCGCTATGTTGAGATATATTTTGTATAAGTTTAAAGTTTACAACACAATTTGATATGTATGGTGAAATGATTAGCACAATAAAATTAACATATCTATCATCTTACTGGTTACTAGTTTTCAAAACCAATTTAAATATGGCATACATGATGAATTTATGTAAACAATTAATAAGATATGTGCCCCATAGAAAAATGCCAGAGATTGTATAGCAGATGTTTACCAGAAAAATAATCGTAGGCAATAAATATGTGTAAATATGTTCAATTCTACTAGCAATTAATAAATACTATATAATCTCACAATATATTTTAAACTTTAATCAAAATTCATCTATTGTCAATATCCTATAGGACTGCCTATTACAAAATTTCACAAATACCCTTTTAAAAGTAATATAACATTGCTGTTCCAATCTTATTTATCAATCATGTACAAACATGTTTGAACATTTGTACAAAGGTATGAAAAAGAGTTCATAGCAGCATAATTTGGAATAGCATGCAACGTGTACCAATCCACGTGATTATACCCAGGAGACTGGTTAAATACATTGTGGCATGCACACTGAACTTCATACTATATATGTTTAAAAGGAATAATAGCAATAAAAATCAATATATGTTTAATTTTAGAAGAATGTTATGGAAGAACTTTGTGATTTCTCTTCTATATAGTTCAAACACCTGATAATGATACAGTATAAAAGGATAGAACAAATCAAAACATGAATAGTTTTAGATGATAGTTTTCACTAAAGAATAGGTAATACAATAGGATTTTGAAAATTGTGGTCATGTTGAGTTTCTTAAACTGTATAATGAAGACATAAAATTAATTTAAAGTATATTAAATCAATTTCTAGAAGATGTATATTTTAAATATTTTGTAGAATTTTATTTTACTGCATTAGCGTATAGTGTTCTACTGCTGAACTTTCATCGGACACTTTAGCAAGACAGAGGGAAGACAGATATATGATTTCTTGGGCTAAGGAATCTCAGCATTTAAATCTGTCATATCATCCCGCCTTCAGAGTTTATTGAAATTTCAGTTGGTTTCCCTTGGCAGCATTGAGTGAGTGTTATGGCTCATATCTAGACGTCCCCCCAAAGTCTCATTTGATCATAGGTGAGACTTTGCACATGGCTGGATAATGGGTGTGTAATGCAGGGTTAAACTGTTTGAATATATATTAAGGGTAATAATATATTAAGGATAACTAAATTAGTGCACTGATTTTCTTAGCACATTTCTTGGTGTAGATGATGGGAAAGCCCAGCTTGGGTGTGGGTGGCACCATCTCATAAATTTAAAGCCTCATAGGTTAAGAGATAAAGAGACAGTGCTGCTGTTTGCTCCTTGCTACATTTCCTGCCATGAACTATTTCTCTTCTGTGATGCTCCTCTGTCATGCTGCACTACATTGAGCCATCAGACTATGGAATGAAACCACGACAAACTGTGAACTAAAATAAGATTTTTCTCTTTAAATTGTGGATGTCTAGTACTTTGTCCTAGTAGTTATGAGGTATGTAACAAAGAAAGTACAGAAGATTCCCATTTTTTTCTATCAGGTATGAGAATAAACTTTTTTTTCCTGTTAGGAAAGGCTTGCCATTCCCTGGAGCTTAGTTCATATGTTATGATTTTTTAGGTCTTTAGATCTTAAGTTCTAAATATAAGGACAACATTCTGTTGTGGTTCTGTCCAAAGTTAAGGTCTTTCATTTGAAAGTTTGAGCTCATAAATATTTTTTCTTTAACAAGGAAATACTTAAGAGACAAGTATTTAAATATGTTCCACTCATAATTGCCTTCAAAATCTATTTTGCTAATAATGCCTGGATTTGCTTTTTTTTTAAGTTTATTTACTTTAGTGTGTGTGTGTGTGTGTGTGTGTGTGTGTGTGTGGCCAGCTCAGCCCACCAGGGGGCAGGGCTGGCTGACATGTGGTGCTGGGGGATTGAACCGTGGTCCCGTGCTTTACTAAGCTTGTTCTAAGTAGGTGCTTTAGACCACTGAGCCATCTCACCAGCCCCTGGATTTGCTTTTCTAGGTTGATATTGTATATATTGCTTTTATCCCTTGAAGGAATATGATCTATTTCTTTAATACAAAATATCTACCAATGAATTAAACCTCTCCTATATCTCTCATATATTGAAATGTACTTCTAAGTTTGTTTCTTTTAATTTGGTTAATTGTCTTTTGGAAAATACTCTGACATTATTTAAAAATTATTTTATTATGCCATTACATTTGTTTGATGAAGAGGCTCAATGTTACATTCATGATCCAAATATATTAAATTAGTTGGAAACTGTTTATATTTGTGGTCAGTTATTTAGAAAACAAGGTATATTCTTTTTAATAATTATACTGTTTTTTAATATATATTAATTGTACATCTTCATGAGTTTCTATATATTTCTTTTTATGGTGAAATCAGGGATTGCACTCAGACCCTTGAGCTTGCCAGGGAAGCACTTATTCTACTGAGTCATCTCCCCAGCCAATATTTCTACACAAACAGAGTCCACTGATTGATTTCAATCTCTATCTATTACAGCCACATATACCCTTCCCAAGCTGTAATAATCGCTGTTTTATTTTTAAGCAACATTTTTTTAACTTCCACAAAGTATAAGAACATATTACCTGCCTTTGTATGTCTGGCTTATTTTACTTAATATCCTTCAGTTTCATCCATTTTACGACAAATGATAGGATTTCATTTTTCTTTACTGCTGAATAATATTCCATCATTATGTATATTACATTTTCTTTGCCCATTTAATTTTGCCATTGATAAATGGTCATGCTCTCTCTGTTATTTTCTTTCTTTTTCTTTACTCTGAGAACATTTCCAGCTTGTGTTTGTCTTTGATATTGCTATATTTTACTATAATGGGTTTATGTGTAGATACTTTTTTCCATTAACTTTCTATGAGTGCTGTAAATCTAAAGTTTTTTCTTCCTTTTTGTCATTTAATCTTGGAAAAGTTTTTAATAGTATTTATTCCAAATTACCACTTATCTTTTATTTTCTAAATACTCTTTTGGGAATGTACAATTTTGTCCTCCTCTGTTCTTAACTTTGGCTTGAGTTTGGAGACATTTTTGCTTCCCTGTTGCTAAGAGAATTTATCATTCAAAGCAGTAACTATTAGTTACAGACATTCTAACTATTCTTATTTTGAAAATTATGAATTTTATAGCAAATGTTTTCCCTTGGTTCTTTTTGATGTTTTATTGCTTATTTTTAGAGAAGGTTCTACATAGTGTTCAGGGTCTCACTACTAGATCAGACTTGTAGTGATCCACCTGTTTACAGCCTCCCAAGAGCTGGGATTACAGGACCACCCAACCACGCCCAGTCTCAATTGCCCTCTCAGCGAGCCCCAGGGGCGGGGCCAGCAATGTACGCCTGGGGATTGAACCCCCGGCCCCTGAGCCTGCTTGCAGGGGTTTTAATCTGCTGAGCTATTTAGCCGGCTATGTTGCTTTTTATTCTATTGCTTATCTTTTCATTATTTAGGCCTGTTTAAATTTTGGTTAGCTCTATCCTGTTTCATTTAGCTTCTGTGAGTTAATAAATGTGTATTTTATAAAGAGATAATTTTTGTAATAGTTTGCTATGAAACAGTAAAAATCTAACACAGTAGGGAATGACCTCATTTCAAGAGCTTCCCAGGAAGGTAAGTCAGAGAGTAAAGACTGAATACATATATCACCTCATAATGGAAAGTTAGCATATTTAGAAAGTAGAACCGCAAAACGTAAATAAAGGTCAGCCACCATAAAAATTTAGGATCACAAAAAAGTTTCAGACCTATGTTTTTAAACTGTAGTAAATATGGTTTACTATAGATCATTAAAATGACTATGAATAGTTCTTCCTTTGTATAATGTCAAATAAAATGCATTAACATCAGTGTTATCCACAAATTTATTTTTGTCAATTAATACTCATTCTTTCAACTGGAAATTTATACTATGCAGAGAATCATGATTTTTATTGAAACTTATTTTCTTTAAAATAAAAATAGAGACCCAGTCCTAGCCCAGGTCCGGTGAGTGTGCGGAGAGTTTCCTGCTACCCTGCGCCAGAGGGAACAGTCCCAGCCCAGGCGGAGCGTGGGCCGGACCCTCTCCCAGCCCCTAGGGCCGCCCCACACCACTCCTCAGTGCCTCCCCCACCCCGCCCTCCGAGTAGGATTTTTTGCCGAGTTCCGGGAGCCCCCAGACCCAGTCCTAGCCCAGGTCCCGTGAGTGTGCGGAGAGTTTCCTGCTACCCTGCGCCAGCGGGACCAGTCCCAGCCCAGGCGCAGC
>NW_004524617.1:9556798-9563063 GCF_000260255.1 Octodon degus | reverse complement strand
TAAAAATAATTTAAATTCATTCAGAAATAATATATCAACCCAATAGAATCCAATCATAGCTCATCAGAAACGATTGAAATGTTGGCATTGTGGATATTTTGTCCATAAATCTGTCCTTCATAAGAATTTAACTCAGTACAGTTTCAGATCACAAAAAATCAAGAATATATATATATGCATATACATATATATCTATCTTATGAATACATGTAAAATAAATGGATTATAGTATTGACCTCACATAAATTACTGTCTGATAAATTGATGACAGCATGGAGCCCACTCTTGCTGATAGTTACCAATTTCCTAGGAAATACTACAAATGTGGATTTTTTTTCTTCATCAGTATGTCTTTATTGTGTCATATACTTTGTACTAATGAGAATATAACAAAATCTTCTGAAAACTACATTTTATTTCTGCTAGTGATACATTCCTTAATGACCACTTTGTTTTTACCTTTTCTATCTTCTTTGCCCACATCTTTTCTCGAACTAAATACTGATGAGGAAGCAAAAGCACTACTTGCAACAGAAAAGTGCTCTTTTCACAGCACTCAGCTAGGTGTTCATGATATCAACTGTAAAAATACTTTATTACTCATGATACCAACAAATTTTATGGATTCAACTTGTGCTATCATGGAATCTCAGCCCTTTTAATTTTATTTTTTCTGTACAATATAGTAATAAATATTTTTTCTACATCTTCAGGAGGATAGAGCAACTGAACAATTCCTTACTACTAAGAAAGAGAAAAATTCTTAGTTTTTAATGAGTTAGTCTTGGAATAAAAATCATACTTTATTGTGTTAGGTTAATAAAAGGATGAGTTGATAAGATGTGAAGGAACAGGGAATATCTATAAAATGGAAATTGTGAAAGACTTTAAGAATGAGAAATCAGCATTTAAAGATATTACACATGGATCCAGAAGTTTGGTTGATGATTTTGAGAGTGCAGTAGAAAAGACAATAGGTTCTACTTTCTGGGAATATATGGATTAGTAGAAATAAAACTGAATATTTGAAGGATCAGAGGTTACTACATAATATGTGTAAGAGCTTATTCCTAATTTATTTCCTTCAATGAGATCTCATATCATATTTTCAAGCTACATGTTATTTGCCTGTCCAGCCAAAAAATTCACTGTCTTAATGTTTTACTTGTTGATAGAGATCCTTGTCAGTACTGTATCAGTATCAATAAGTGTTTCTTTGTTTAATATTCTACACTTGTGTCCTGCAATAAGAAGCACTTCTTAACACTTGCTGTGATGAATTTTAGTGACAATTGAGGCCACTTGCATCAATACAGATGACAATCAGCCCTATGAACCAAGGCCACTTTTGCCAAAATGATATTAGTATTCATTTCCTGGAACTACCTGTCTTGAGAGATAAAGCCCTTAAACCAGAATATAATTTCACTTTTTGCTTAAAGAAATGTTCTAAGCCAATTTCTGTAGTTTGTCAAATAGTTCTCCTTTGAGGATAACAGACTATTGGCATTAACAAGTATCTCTTTTTTTTTTCAAATAAAAGGTGACTTATTTAGACTCATGTCAGTGTTCACCTAGCAGTATTCATCAATCTTAGCTTGATGTATCCAAACGTTGCTAGTCTTCAATCAAATTCCTGCCTTGTATATCTCATCTTAAATCAGTTGATTTCAGATCTCACTGTATATACCTCATCTAGATATTTCATTCTATTATAAATTTAATGTTCTGTAATATATATATATATATATATTTATAGATTGCATATATGTATATATAGTAATAGTTATATATAAACTAACAGAATGTCCTATAGGTGACAGTCATATGAAAAGCTGAGTATTAGCTGGATACCAGTTTTAAGCACATTTAAACAGACAGGAGTGATATGAAAGCACCCTCAAAATGCAGAAAAATTTAGAGTTAATAGATTAAATATATGTATTAATCTGCCTGATTTTCTATTTCCTAACACTGATTTTCATATATATTGTTATGTATCAGGTAATATATATAAATATATATGGATTTATTTATTTTAATAATTTGTGAATATTACATATTTGTTTAAATTGCTTTAGTAATGATACAAATATTTACGTCATCTTAGTCAGAAAATGTGTAAAAGTTAAATTATTTGTTAATGCAGTTGTTTACTTTTATTAACGTGAGGAAATAAACTGTAGCTTTTCTTTTTTTTCCATTTTTGTATGAATTTGATAGAGGATTTCACTGCAGCTCAGACGTGTACTGAACTTCCTGTTTTCAGCCTCCCCAATGCTGAGATTATAGGCATGTGCCACCATGCTCAGACTCTTTCACTGCCTTAATGCACCTTCAGGTGGGGCTTGCACAGCATGGAAACCTGGGATCAAACCTTGGTTCCTGAGCTTGCCAAAGCACGTGCTTAGTCTGTTGAGCTATCTCACCAGCCCTTTATTTATTATTAATTTTATAAGGATTTGGCTCATTAGAGTTTTGACTGTGAAAGTGAGGAAGAGGTCATTCCTTTCCTTTCTCACCAAAACTGTTTTAATATAGGTATTTAGTTGGCAGTAAAGAAAGATCCACTGTAATTTGCTTCTATTTTTGCAATATTTAGGCTCATTTGTGTAAAATTATTTAAATTATTTGACAGTAAATCAAATTTTAATTTTAAAAATAATTGTCAAACTATTATAGTCTTTCGCTGATTAACAAAAATAAGTAGACTTGACAGGGTTTGTTCACTTATTGCATCACATTCCCATTGATATCATACCTAAAACCTACAAATTTAGTTCTTTAAAACAATGCTAAAATTATGGGAAAAAATAAAAATAAAAAACAATGCACTTCTATTAACACATACTTCTTGAAGTCATAAGTCCAAAATTGGTCTCATTGGACTAAAATCTAGTTCACCCAAGGGATCTTCTGAAAACTCTAGGAACAATGATTTCTTTTCTTAAACATCTTCCTCCACATCTTTATATCTTGCTCTCTGACAGTGATTTTCCTTTGTCTCTCTGGTATGCTATAAGGAGCCTTATGACTTTAGTAAACTCATTTTATTTTATTTTGTTATTTTTTGTTGTTGTCTTCTTAGTGGCTATTCATAGTACAAGATACAGACATGATATCCTGTCCACAAACACTATTAGAACAAATCTTTCTATTCATTGAATTAAGAGAAAGTAGCTGTACATCTATCCTATTTTAAATATACAGATTCAAAATGGTCCTTCATTTATATCTGCTTTTTTCTTTAATTTTTTCAGAGATGGGTATTCTATTGCCACTTAAATACTGTAGGTGCATGAATTCAGCAAAATAAGCCAATATAATGCCGTAGTTCATAATAGTAGTGGGTTATGCATAGGACTTGGAATGTTAGAAGTTGTTGACTTGAGCCTTTCACAGCTCAGCATATTAATATGGTTTTACTTTTTATACCTAGTTTTTGTATTTTTCTGTGGGATGGTTAACACCAAGATAAGAAAATACCTATATAAAAAGAAATGTAACTTGTTTCTGCCAAGGTCAGTCAAATCCCCTCAGGATTTACCCTGAAACCCTGAACCATAGTTTGTAAATCTTTTATCAGTGTCAGCCATGTGGATGAGTCTTGGCCATTGCTTGGCCAATGTGCTCTCTGTGAAAGCCTGAGAGAATGTTTTCCCTCCATGTGACTCTCCTTAGGCTCACTCTACATCACCAATCACTTTCTTCTGTGGCCCCATACTCAATCTCTTTGATCAGAAAATTTGGGATACCACTGAGTTACAGGATGTTACAGTAGAGGGTTGCTTATATTTAAACATTTATGATTTTGAAAAGAATTTTTACACTATGTTTGTCAAGTCACAGAAAAGCCTTAATATTTTCCATAATATTTTTTGCTGCTTTAGGATGCTTTTGTCAAGTGTTAATTTTACTTCTTGTTATTGACAATAGTGTAGTATAATGCTCAGAGTATAATTTTATATCCATAACCTTAAGATATAATTATAAACTATTTTATTTATTTTTATCATTATTTTTATTTTTTATGGTACCAGATATTGAAGTCAGGACCTTTTGTTTGCCAGGCAGGTGCTTATTCTACTGAGCTATCTCCCTAACCCCTTCAACTTTAGAAATTATAAAAACATTCAATAACTATTTTGGTGAGAGTAGTTTATCTTCACAATGAAGATGAAATTTTCACTTCCCAGTTAAATCTGATATTCCAGATTCTTCTCCTTATCTATATGATACGCTAGTTTTCCCAATTTGAATATTATATAAACACCCATATATCAAAACATATAACTCAAAATATCTATGATTATTGTGTCAATTGAAACAAAATAGCAGTTTAATGCAACAAAATAAAAAATTAAAACTACTATACTAGCACGTATATACTGACAGAAGGAATACTTTAGAAGAAAAGAAGTGCACTTTTAAAACAATCAAACATTATATGTTATATTGAGTTTATTTTAACTGATATTTCGCTAGGTATACTTTTCTCAGGGGTACATTCTTGAAAATAACAGGAAGACAAAACTATTAAAATTGTATTTAATTTTGGAGTGAAAATTTCTGAAAAACATTGTCGGAAAATAAACCTCTGACTTACAAAATTAAATATCATTTCTAGGCCTTGTCACCAATGCCTAAATGTAATTTCAATTGTTGTAACTATAAAATAATTCCTCAATTGAAAATAATTGTGCTTAGGTGATAGTAACTTGTTTAAAGTCTACATGGAAGAAAAACAAAAAGTAGATTGAAAGACCTTGTTGCCACAGAACAAAGATGTCTTCAAAATCGATCAATAGTAGGGTTAAAAGATCAAAGGTTTGTCCTTTAAAAGAGCTCAGACTGACCACGCTGGGAAGAACTGAAATAGCCAAAACAATAATAACTACAATTGTTTGAAACTTGTTTTATCTGGGGATATTCTTGGGTACTGAATGGTACTTGCAAATAGAAATGTTGATGAAAGGGTATGAATTTAATTGTTTTGAAACTGTTTCATTGCTATCTTACTTTTTTTCTCATTAAAATGAATAAAAAGGAAAAAAAAACAAAGATAAGCTAAGAGACTGCTGGAATTCAAAGGCAATCTAATAGAAATTTCTCATTTTTGTTTTAAATTAAAGCTTCTCCCCTGCCCCCAAGGTTTACAGTTGTAGTATATCCCCAGCCTTATATAAAAATGTGTGTCCTCTTTAATTTAGGGATAGTGTCTATAAGGAATCTTTTAAAATGCACCTACGTCTGCCATACTAAGGACAGAAAAAGAGAAAAAAAACACAAATAGGAGGAATAATCAGCACCAAACAATAACTTAACTATTGTTAAGAAACAATAATCTGACAAACAAGAGTAAAGCAGTGAATTGCCAAAAATCAAAGAGATGAAAGCTTACCATGTTGTCTTAGTTCATACCTTTCTTAGAGAAGAAATACTTGCTTCAAACTTTATTTGCTTGTTTGTCTTTGTTCCAGAGATCGAACTTAGAACCTTGTGCTTTCTAGGAAGGCACTTAGGCCACTGAGCTATCTCTGTGGCCCAGAGAGGAAATATTTGAGTAATCTAGCACCTTATTATAGATTAGTATTAATGTATGATAAAATAACATGTAATTTGAGGAAGACTATGCCCAGATAAAAGGTTAATGGGAATATGAATGGGAGAACACTAGATTTATAGATGTTGCTTGGACTTTTAAAACAATTGACATTTACACATGTAGATCTAATTTATTTCACTTATGAGTATAGCCTCTAGTTGCATCCATTTACCTATAAAGGCCTCAAGTTTATCTTTCTTTATACGTTAGTAATACTCAATTATATAAAAATACCTCATCTTTTTATCCACTCCTGAAGTGATGTGCATTTGTGTTGCTCCAAGATTTAGTTATAATAAATTGTGCTGCTATAAACATGGCTGCACTTACTTCACTGTGGTATGATATTTTAAATTTTTTGGGGAAAATACCAGAAAGGGAATAACTGGCTTCAGTGGGATTTTCAATCCTCTTTTTGAGGAATCTCTTCAGTGGGATTTTCAATCCTCTTTTTGAGGAATCTCTACACTGTTTTCCATAGTGGTTATGCCAGTCTACGTTCCCACCAACAATGGATTTAAGAGTATTTTTGTTATTAATTTTATTGAGAAAGAAATAGCAATTAGGGAGCCAGGGAGATGGCTCAGTGGAATAAACGCTTCCCTGTCAAGCACGAGGGCCTGAGTTCAATCCCTGGTTCCGCAAAAAAAAAAAAAAAAA
>NW_004524617.1:9553466-9556623 GCF_000260255.1 Octodon degus | reverse complement strand
TATATATATATATATATTCACTACAAAATAGTCCTTCATTTATATGCCCCCTTTTTGGTTAAGTTTGTCAGAGATGGGTATTCCATTGCTATTCAAATATTGTAGGTGCATGAGTTCATCAAAGTAATCCAATATAGTCCAGTAGCCCCCCACCGCAAGCTTTCCAGTATTTGTAATTAGTTAACATTTTATGATAGCCACTCTTTCTGGAGTGAGATGTTTTCACAGTGTTGTTTTAATTTGTATTTCTCAAATGACTACTGATGTTGAACATTTTTTCATGTACTTACTTGCCCTTTGTATTTATTCCTCTGAGTTTATATTCTTATCAGATGCCCAGTTTTGGATTGGGTCTTCGAATTTTAGGGGCCTGATTTTTATAAATTCTTTAAATATTCTATATAGAATTATTTTGTCTGAATGATTTTTCATTAAGATTTTCTCCCAATTTGTGTGATGTTTTTCACTCTGATGTTGCTTTCTTTGATATGCAGGAACTTTGCAATGTGGTGGAAACCCAGTTATTGATTCTTTGGTATATTTCCTAAGTTTGGTTTTTGTTCAAGAACTGTCTGCCTATCCCTACATCTTCATGATTTTCATGTATTTTCTCTTTGTGTGGATTTACTGTTTCTGCTTTAATGTTTAGATCTTTAATCAATTTTGACTTTAGTTCAGTGCATAGCAATAGACCCAGATCTAGTTTTAGTTTTCGGAATGTGGAGATCCAGCTTTTCCAGCACCATTTGTTGTATAGGCTGTCTAATTTCATTGAAAATATCTGGCCCCTTTGTCAAAGATAAGGTGGGTGAATGTGTTTGTAATGTGTCTGCATCTTCTGTTCTGTTCCATTCATCCTCAGGTCTGTTTAATTTCCACCACTATGCTAACTGTGTCATCATATCACAGTGATACATGTGTACCCTTATTTATAGCAGTACGATTGATCACAGCTAAATCTCAGAAACTACCTAAATGCCCATCACCTGAGGAAAGGATAAAAAAGATATGATATTTCTATACAATGCAGTATTATTCAGTTATAAAGAAAGATAAACTTGAGGCTTTTACAGGTCGATGGGTGCAACTATAGACTAAACTCATAAGTAAAATAAATCAGAGCCACATATGTAAACATAGGATTGTCTCCCTGGTGTGAGAATCTGAAAGAATAAATAAAATCTGAAAGGTAAAATAGATACAGTAAACTGGAAAAAATGTCAATATATAGAATAAACAATGGAGATGAGGGAAAGAAGAAAAGATAGGAAAAAAGGAAGGGGTAAAAACATTCAAGTATATGTACGGGATAGCTGAGATGATTATACTACCAATTTTAATCCGTTTTTTTAAAAGTAGGAGTTAATGTTTAAAATTTTTACTTTGGCTAACTCTATATGCTAATCATTGAGGACAGCAATGTGCAATATAAAAACCACAGTTAAATACATCTCATCCTATTCTTCTAAATGTGTACCGCTTCTAATGTCTTATCATTTTGATTATACTCTCCTTAAAGTAAATTAAAAAATAAAAAGTAAAACAAACAAGAAAAAAATTAAGCTTTAGTGAAAGGAAGAGTTGATGTTTAGTTATCTGACTAATCTTGTATACCTATATCTAGTAATGTGAGCAATAAATTGGATGAAAACAATATATAATATAATAACCATTGTTAATCTTCTATTGTTTTTTTGAAATTCTTTATCATTTGTATTGTTATACATTGCTTTGCTTCCACCTTTGTTTTTGTTCTTTGATATTGCTTTTTTTGCTTTTACTCTTTAAAATAAAAAAAGAAATTTAAGAAAAAATAAATCCAATTAACTTATCAATTAACTTTGTAAGAAGTGTTTCAGCCAGTGAATGTTGGCTGGATTTCAGTTCTTACAGATGTGAAACAAAATCATATATTGTGGGCCAAATCACCATTCTTTCCTTATTTGAAACAATGCTCTGCTTTTCATGGGGTGTACTAATATTTCTGTATATCACTATAGATATCTTGAAAAAGTATGGCAAATCTTCAACATTGATATTTTAAGGTTATTTAAAATATATCCATAGCAATAATTAAACAATAGTAATAATCTTTTGTGATTAAGTTATGGAAGAATTTGAGAACCACTGGCACTTAAATTTTTAATTGATTTTGTCTATATAATAAGATAAATAATCTGTTTATAATATACATTTAAATGTTCAGCAATACTTGTGTATCTTCTTTAACACTAATTTTACAAGGATATTTACATATTTCAAACATGAATTCAAAGATTTGCCATTGTGTTCACTATTAGAAATGCAGTAGCCAATATATTTCTTCTTTTATTCAAATGTCCTTTTAGGAGATGTATGTGAAACAACACTTATATAATGGCCATAATATCTTCTGAATGGCAAATTCAATAAAAAAATAATTACTTCCAAAGCAACATGAACAAAAATTAATTAGCAGTCAGGGTTGCCCAATTTGAATAATTATGATGAAATCATGATTAATATGTGCAATATATATGCAAAATACACACAAAATAAAAAATGTACATCATAACAGGAGCTGCACTATGAAAAGCAGAATAACAGTAGATAATGTTTATCCTGTTAAATACACTAGTGACAAGAATTTCTTTTTGTAAAAATATATAACTACTTAATATTTAGTTTAAATATTTCGAAGGAAAACATAAAGACTTCAGAAGGGAGAAAGAAATAAATTATTACCTAATTAGAACCCAATGAAACTATGAAAACAAACACATGAACACAAACATTTCAGATATTAGATATGTTAGAAGCAAAACTAATGAAACAAGTATAGCTGAAAATATAAATGACATGTTCATCTGAATTGAGATTATTACTAAAATAAAATTGAAGAGATCAAGGTGAAGGAAGAGTCAAAGACTGTAATTGATAAATTTGAGGCTCCAATTATACATTGAAATTATTAAAATGTGAAACAAATGTATCTGAATTAAAATAAACATTGTAATGTGTACAACATCAGGGTACATTTTCTTCTAGAAGCATTGAAATTATAAATGTCAATATACAATTGCAAGGGGCCGGGGAGATGGCTCAGTGGAGTAAGCGCTTCCCTGGCAAGCACAAGGGCCTGAGTTCAATCCCTGGTTCCACAAAAAAAAAAAAAAAA
>NW_004524617.1:9552610-9553366 GCF_000260255.1 Octodon degus | reverse complement strand
ATGAACTTAAAGCTTTTCAAAAAGGACTTTGGTAGAGAAAAAAGGAAATTGTGGCCAAGGTAGTGGAAAGTATTTTACTTTAGCCTTCTTTCAACACATCAAAACTTAAAATTGCATTGGGAGGAAAGGGCCGTGTTTTTTTTTTTTCTTTTTAAGTTCACACACAGCCAAGTTTATTTCAAGCAAAGAGAAAATAAAACATATTCAAAATCAGAGAATACACTTTTATCTTTATTCATCCAGTTCTCCTTGTAACAAAATCCAATTAATTCATTGTGCATTCAAGGAAAAATGAAATTCAGAATGTAAACCAATCTTAGTACTATGTAATCAACTAAAAAGAACTGCTGCAGATACATCAAATTTAGAGAATGGATCAAAGATTTAAATATTAAAACAAACATGAAATCTACTGGAAGAGAAAGTAGGTAGAATCTTGAAGACATTGGGGTAGTTCATGAATAAAAATCAAACTGCATGCAAAATTCTAAGAATCAACAACTGGGATCTCATCTTTTTGAAAAGTTTCTGAATGACAAAAGAAATCATCCACAGACTGTAATGAAAACCTATGAATTGGGAAAATATTTTTACTGACTGTCCCTCCAACAAAGGACTTCTGTCTAAAATATATAAAGAATTTTTAAAAAATCAAGCCCCAATATTTAAAGACCCAATCCAACAATGGGCTCCTGTGAAGAATACACAGTTCTTAGAGGAATAAATACAAATTGCAAGTAAATACATGAAAAAATG
>NW_004524617.1:9531594-9552475 GCF_000260255.1 Octodon degus | reverse complement strand
TTCTGGCTAAACAGTTAAGAAAACCTGGTTGCCTCCCTCATGGGTGCCTATTTATCAGTTGAGCTTTCAAACCAGCTGAACTCTTGCTTATGTATTCTAATTTTTAAACTTTTTTCTCTCTTTTTTAAATATTTTTCTTTTTCTTAGTTTTTTTGTGGTACCAAGGATCAAATGCAGGACCTTGTGCTTGCAAGGCAGGTGCTTATACTGAGTTATCGCTCCAGCCCCCTTTTAAATTTTTATTTCTTTTGACCAATTTTGCATGCTTAAATGTGGTAATGTGAACAATTAATTTGAAGATGATATGCAACATAAAAGCTATTGTTTAATTTTTAATATTTTCTTTAGAGAAATTCTGTGTCATTTCTAATTTTTATTGATTTTACTCTCTTTATAAAAGAGAATGCATATTATAGAACTTGATAATATCAAAAATTTTTTAAATGAACGAAAACTAAGGATGTTCAAAGGAAAGTTGAAGCAACTATTAGCTTTCTCAAACTTTCTCAAATTTCTAAGAAACATTCCAAATAGATTTGTACTAATAGTGTTTGGACAGGATATTATGTAGGCATCTTGTACTATGAATAACTACTAAAAGACAACAATATGCAATATACTAATTACTGTAACTGCCCTACTAACCTGATTTGAAACTGTCTCATTGCTATTTGTTTCTCAATAAAAGTAATTAAAAAACCAAAATAAATTTGAAACATAAACATGCATGCCATCCATGATACCACAAAAAAGAAAAAAAAGATATATTATGTACAAGTAAAAATGTCCTATGATGAATATGATCAATATGTATGATAAATCCATACTATTAAAGAAGTGTAAAAAGTGAAAAAAATGAAATAAAAAAGTCTCTGAATTCTTTTCTTTAAATTTTATTCTATATGTACATGTGTGTAGTACATAATGTTTACACTTCTTGTGGAAAGTTCGTTTGTGTACATAACACATCTTAATTTCCTTTTCATCCCTTTTTCTTTCCCTTAGATCATTTGAGACCCCTGGATTTGTTTGTATTTTTGTACATGTTTTCAGTACCTAATGCTTATATTCCACATGTGACATTGGTACATGTGCATAACACATCCCAATTTCTTATTTCCTTCTTAATAATTTGAAAATCTTTAAAAATTTTTTTACCATATTATCTGGGTTAAAACATAAAGTATGTATTAGAAGCTCTGGTATTCCACATTTACTTTCATTTTGTTCGATTAGTTACATAGAGTGAACTGAAATGCATTAATTTGTAATTTAAAATGAGTGTAAGTGTTATGCATCTAAATTAGAATATCATTAGGTTGTTCAATTTTTTTTCAATTTCTTGGTAGTACAAATTTTTGTAAATAAGAACGTTTCAAATTTAGTGACCCAGAATCTATTTTATTTATAATGAAATTAAATTTTGCATTTTAAGATATCTTCTTAAGTATTACCAAATTTAAGACATTGAGGGCTGTCCAGATATCTCAGTGTACTAAAGCACCTGCTTAAGCTGAGTGCAGAGGCTGGGGTTGAATCATCAGTTTGCCATGCTGGTATCACCTCTGGGCATGCTGAGACAACAGTTGAGACTGATATGGTGGCTCGCGCCTAAAATCCCAGCTCTTGGGAGGCTGAAAACAGGAGAATTACTATGAGTGCTATCAACGTAGTGATACCCTGTACACCCTGTACTAGATACATTAAAAAAAATACATTTAACCACTGATGTGATTAGACACGTTTATCATTATGAATCATTTGTAATTTAGATATCTGCATAAGGTATAACACTATCATTGGAGAGCTGGGCTCAAATTCTCCTTATTCTTTTATACTGTATTAACATATATCAGACCTAATTGACTCCTAAGGACTTAGTGAACAGTTGTGTACTGCAACCAACAAACTTCCAATTAAAGAAGCCCAATTAAAAGCTCATTTCTGTAATTGAAAAGAGTTGTAATCAAGAAGCTTGAGGAGAAGCAAAAGAATGAGAAGTATGGGTTTATTTAGAGTAATGCGCGTGGTGATTCTTAACTTCAATAAGCTAAAAATAATGTCTATACTCTCATAAAGTTCATTACATTCCTCCCTTAGTCTCATCTATATCAACATGTAACAAAAAGCCACTGGGCAAGTATAATATGAACAAGCAAAGTTCAAAATGTGAATGAGGTTTGAAATCATGCAGGTTTCTAGACAAAGGAAACCTATTAATTTCTATGTTTTTAAAATGATTGCCAAGTATTGCAAAAGGAGATACTACCTATCATTTTCATGCTTCCAAAATTAGGGTATCGAACCTTTAAATCATTTGTAGGATATTCCATAATTCTTTAGTGTGGTTATATCTAAATGAAATCTCTGTTGCTGTTTACTCAATTGAATTCTACATGTTTATAAACTGACTTTTCAACTTTTTAATTAAACTGATTTAATTTTCATTGATTTTATATGATGATTAATTCATTTAAAAAGTTTTACTTCATATTAACACAATTAACATAAATGATCAGGAGAAGAGTAATGCCTATTTGTAGCACGTGTTTTGCTATGCCAAGAATAGCAAGCATTGTTATGCATTCAGCCATATTATGCATATTATTCTACCTCATAGATATTTCAATAAACGGTGTTCAAATTGATCTACTGAAAACCTGAAATAAATTTCCAAAACGAATGCAATCAAAAAAGAGGAGTTTAATTTATTTAAAGATATTACTATGTTACCTTATGTAATCAAAAACAGGAAATAAAAAGGTATTAACACCAAGTTGAGCAACAATATGCCAGGTATTAGCTAGGGTGAGGAAAAATGTCATAGAGATTAGAAAGATTTTCAATAATGTTCAAGTCCTTTACTTTTACAAAAATTCCTAGAGTTACATTTATGTCATACAACAAAATCCTGTCCAGTGTATGTGGGCAGAATTGAGGTATACCTCTTTCAGTTCTGGCTATGGAGAACACTTGTTTACCTAATGTATTATCGTTCCTTGATCTCTGGGCTGGACACAGGCTCAGTAAGATCTCTTAGACTCATGAAGTCATGGATAATCTGAGTGAAAGAAATCTCTCATTTCTGAATTCCTCTTCAGAAAGCTGCCCACAGAACAGCCATTTTATCTGTTACGTAAAATGAAATCAACATTGGTTTTGTAAAGTCTTTGAAAACTGGGAGATGTTTGTTAAAACACATAGTGTACCCTGAATAAGAGAAAAAGAGTCAGATACAGTCTATTTTATTAAGATTTTAGTGTCTTAATGGTAGAAAGCAAATAGATATACATCTTAACTCTGCTAATTATCGTCTTGGTAGATTTTCTTATGTCAGGTAACAGTCTATTATGTAGCACATAAAGATATCAGTAATTTTTAAATAAATCATCTTTTTCTTTTTAAATTTCCTTTTATATTTAAAGACAGTAAAGAATAGCATTAAAACATAAAAATTACAAGTGATACAAAATTTCACTTAACAAAGTAATATGCATTTGTTATAATGCAGTGTTGTCTTCCAAATACTTGTTCATATTACCACATATATGCATGCAAAATTTGAAGAAAAAATAAGTATACAAGCAATTAAGAAGAGAAAAATGACAAACAATTGAAAAAGGAGACACAACAAATTAAGCATTAACAGCTCCTTTCCCTAGACCAGTAAAATTACAGTTGTTGAAACAATCCTGATTACACAAATAAATATATCTATTTCCTCACTTACCCTCTCATCCTTCTCCTTAACTCAGTAATTCCTTCCTTTTAAATAGATTAATTCCCTTTTCCCAATGTCTACTGTACCATTAAGATTTCATTTTCTCCTTCAGGTTCTCACACTAAAGATACAATATGATGCTTGCACATGGGGATTTGAGATTTTTCATTTAATAGTGTAATCTCTTGTTGCATCCTCACCCCAGAAAGATTGGCTAATATCAAGAAGTCAGCTAATAACAAATGATGGAGGGGCTGTGGGGAAAAAGAAACCTTTCTCTACCATTGGTGCGAGTGTAGACTGGTACTACCACTACTGAAATGAGTGTTATTTTTAAAAGCTAGGATTAGAAGTCCCATTAAACCCAGCTAATCCCCTCATGAACATTGTCTAAAATAAAATATATATTTGACAATTTGTTTGTGAAGATTTAGCAAATATATATATATATATATATATATATATATATATCAGATCTTGGTGAATTAATTCTGTTACCTATATGTAGTTTACTTTGTGTGTTCTGAGTAATTTGAGCTTGCAATGAGGTTTGTCATAAATAAGTATAGCTACTCTGCCTACTTTTGAGGAAAGGTTTTTTATTTATTTTTTTATTTTTGGTTACTTCCAGGTGCTTTAAGGTTATGTCTGCTGCAGATTCTGGAGCTGGGAATTGAACCGCAGTCCTATGTGCCTGACTGTATTTGCCCAGGCAGCACTTTAAACAACTGAACTATTCAGCAAAGCTCCACCTGCTTACTTTTGGATTTGATTAGCATGAAACATTATGTTCTATTTTTCCATTTTCAGTCAGTAAATATCTTTGCTGGTGAAAAATGTTTCTTTGAGGCAACATGATTGGGTCTTTTAAAAGTGAAATAAAGTAAAATTCAACCTCCAGTTAATGTATTTTAATTAGAACATTAAGACAATTTACATTGAGAAACTCTTTCTTAAAGGCCGTGAGGATTTTATTTTATTTTTTATTTTGTTATGTATTTAGTACAGTATCTAAATAATTTATAGGGTCTCACTACACAGATCAGACTCTTAATGATCCTCCTGTTTTCAGCCTCCTAAACACTGAGATTACAGGTGCATGCCACCACACCCAGTCTCAATTGCTGTCTCAGCGCACCCCTGGGTCTGCCTAAGCAGGTGCTATAATCTGCTGAGCTATGTGCTTGGCCCATAATGAGATACTTTTATAAAGAATGTATGTGATGATTTCTGTTATTTTGTTGCTTTTCTAATGTTTGATCAATTCCTAATTATTTGATTATATACTCTTTTAAGGAGATTTATTATTTCCTGCACTCTCTTGATTATATCTATTTTCTTTTTTTATGCTTAGGTTTCTTTAAGTAACTGCAATATTGGCCTACTGGTCATGAATTCCTTTAAATTAAACTTGTCTTGGGAGATCTTTACTACTCCTTCAGTTATTACTGATAGCTTTACAGAATATAGCAATCTAAATCAGCAGTTAGTTTTATACAGTGCTTAAAATACATGCATTCCTGACCCTTGAAGTTCCTGCTTGGAAATCTAATATTATTCTGATGAGGGTGCCTTTATTGAAAATGAAGCCATAGCTTTTAATCATCCTGATTTTTTCTATATCCTTGACAGTATCACATAAAAGAACATGGGAGGTTCTTTTATCGTTATGTTTGCTTGGTGTTCTAAGTGAACCTAATACCTGGATATGCATGTTTTTCTCAAGAGTTGGGCAAGTGTTTATTGTTATTTTGTGTAATACACATTCTCTGTGTTTATTCTGTTCCTCAGTGCCTTTGTTTATTTCAAAGAGTAATATTTTTCTCTTTCAATGATGTTCCAGAGATCATGTGTTTGGTAATTTCTTTGTTTCACTTTATTGCTGTTAGACCGTGAAAATTTAGGTATTTTTACAATAATTGATGCATTACGTATTGCTGTCTTTATAGTAGTTATTTACAGGAGAAGATGCAGACATGAGATCTTGTCTAAGCAATATTAGTACAAACCTTTCTTCTCATTGAACTAAGAGAAAGTAGCTGTATATCTGTCTTGTTTTGTATATACAAATATAAATTTTTTTCACTACAAAATGGTCCTTCACTTATATCCTTGTTTTTTGTTTTCTTTTGTCAGAGATGGGTGTTCCATTGTTGTTAGAGAATCTGTATTTGGTCTTTTTATTTTTTTTTAAATTTTAATGCGAAAGAAATAGCAATAAGAGTGTCTTCAGTCCAGAGGTTTCTAAACATGGCACCCAACAGCAAGAAGATGATGTAGCTTTAGTAGCATGTCCGTAGGAACCTCAGGTGGTAGGGCGAACAAATAACATACTAAATTCTGTGAGATAATCAGAGCACTGGGAATTAAGTGAACTGCCATCCTCCTCAGAATCACAGTTTTTGCACTTAGTCACTTAGTGTAGGATCTTCAGAGTACCTTATGAACTCTCTACGCACTTCATCATAGGCTGTGCTATCCACCACTCAAACTGATGATTGTCTTCTACGGCCTTCTCCAACATAGTCTAAGCAGCAGGGCTAGAGACTCTTAACTCTGATGGGTCAAGACTTCTAATCCCTAAAGTGTATTAGTTCCTAATAATAGCACCTGTCTCGAGGTGACTTCTGGTTATTGCTCTCTGAACGTTTGCTGAGTGATGCAATGATTTTACCAACTGTAAATTTGTTGTGCAGGTGGAATCACTCTCAGACCTAATTCCTGAAATAGATTAAAATTTTGACCAGATAATGTGTACTTCTCATATAGAGGGCTGCTAGTTAGTTTTTAATATTGGTGGTTACTACCAGTATCTGCTTATCTTATTCTTATGATGTTGAGTTCCCTGCCCAAATATGAGGAGCTGATAATGAAGTTACTTATTTCTAGGAAATCTTCTTCACATTGATCAACAAAAATATATGTAGCTCTCATATAATACATCATTAACAAAAATATGTAAAGGTCAAAAATACAATAATAAATAAATAGTACTGTAGGCTGGTCCTTACTTCATAAGAGAAGAAAGAGAAATACGATTAAAAAGAGGAATTCATGGAATTTTCATTATATTTTGTAACATTTAATTCCTAATCTTGGTTAAGAAGATACTGGTATTTGTAATTTTGACATTTATATATATTTTATATGTCTGAAACAGGAGCAATTTAAAACCCCCCAATATTCTCTCTAGAAAAGTAATCCAATAATTATATTTCTGCTTGAGTTCAACAAAACAATCCAATATAGTCAATTAGTCAATAATAGTAGTGGGTTATCCATATGACTGACAATGTCAGAAGTTTTAACTTGAGCCTTTTACAGCTCAGCATATTTATATAGTTTTACTTTTTTTTTTTTTTTTTGGAACCAGGGATTGAACTCAGGCCCTTGTACTTGCCAGGTAAGCACTAATTCTACTGAGCTATCTCCCCGGACATTGGCTTTACTTTTTATACGTCACTTTCATAATTTTCTGCTGGATGTTTAAGACCAAGATAAAGCAAGAACTATATAAGAAATGTAACTTTTGCTATTAACATTGTCAGTTAAATCCCCTCAAGATTTACCCTGAGACCCTGTACCATAGTTTGTAGATCCTTTGTCTGTGTCAGCCATGTGAATGAGTCATTGCCATTACTTGACAATTTGTTCTCATCTACAATATTTAAATGGAAATGGAAAACCCTTCTTGACATAACTAAACAAAAAGGGATATAAATGAAGGACAAACTTGTACCTGTATATAAAAAATAGGATAGATACACAGCCACTTTCTCTTAATTCAGTGAGAAAAAAGATTTGTGCTAATGATGTTTGGACAGGATATCATGTCTGCATATTGTACTATGATTAACTACAACAAAGATAGCAATATGCAAAGTAGTACTTTTGGAAACTTTCCTACTAATCAGTTTTGAAATTGTCTCATTTCTATTTCTTTCAATAAAATTAATAAAAATAAAATTTTATTTGTGCTTAGGGAAAAAAGAGTGGCTGTCAATGAAGACTCTGACTGGACCCAGGCCTAGCCCAGGCCCGGTGAGTGTGTGGGAGAGCTTCCAGCTACCTTGCGCCAGTGGGACCTACTCGTTCCAGCCCAGGCTCAGCATGGGTGAGAGCCACTTCCACTGCCTTGGAACGCCCCCCACCACTCCACAGCACCTATCCAACCCCTCCTGCCCAATAGGAATTTCTGCCACGTTCCAGGAACCACCAGATTCAATCTTAGACCAGGCCCAGTGAGAATGTGGGAGAGATTATGGCTACTCTGTGCTGGCATGAACTATGGGTCCCAGCCCAGGTGGAGAGTGGGTGACATCCTCTTTCACGCTCTTGGGACGCCGCCCCACAATCGCTCCATAGCACCCCTCCCACACCCAGCCCACAGAGTAGGAATTTCTGTTGCTTCCTGGGAATCCCCAGATCTAGTCCTAGTCCAGGCCCAGTGTGTGGGAGAGCTACTTCTCCTCTCTACTCCACCTTGTCCCCTGCAGGACTCAGCTCAGTCCTGGCATACATGCCTGGGGTGAAACCGTGCAGCTGCAATCCCTGCAGAGTGTAGGGGACAGAACCACCCAGCTACTCCAGGAGCAGAACATCTTGTCAGAGGAGTACAAAAGGTTCACCCCTAAGGGTAGCAACAGGAAGGAACTGAGCACAGCAGCCAGACATAAGCCAGGCACAGCTGGATAAATCCAAACTTTGCAGATCTAAACCTGAACTTCAATAGGTCCTAAGGCTATAACTGTAAAAAGTCTACAACAAAGGTCAGAAGACAGTGCTACACAAAATGACAACAAGAAGGAGCAAAATGCAATCTCAGAACCCAAGAACACCCATAAGAAGTGCAGAGGACCCTAACACAGAACAAATTGGGACTCATACAGCTGAAAACAATGAATCAATGGCGTCTGAAATAAAGAAACAGCTGCAGAAAGGTATAGAGAAACTCAGATTAGAAATGAAAAAATAAATCCCTGAATTAATAACATCTGCAGTAAAGAATCAAATGCAGAAACATATGGAGGAAACCCAATGCTCAACCAGAACAAGTGCACAGGACATTAGCTCAGCTCAAGTGTATGAATTAAAAACGTAAAAAAGCAAAAGCAGAAAGTTATAGAGGAACTCAGAGCACAATTCTTTTCTAAAATAAAAAAAGAATTCTCAAAATTAATAGCATCTGAAGTAAGGAAGCAACTATAGAAACATAGGGAGGAGACCCAATCTGAAAAAAAAAAAAACACTGCAGTAAAAGAATTTATATCTGCTTCAAAAGAAGACATTGATAAAGAAAAATAGAGGAGATTAGAAAAATCACGGATTCCTTGAATGAGCAATACAGGAAAGAAATAGATCGCATGAAGCAGAGTCAAAGAGATATAGAGGGAATTAAAATCTCAATCACAAGCTTGCAAAACTATTTAAATAAAAGTGAAGACAGAGTTTCAGATCTTGAAGATGCTGGTGCAGCTAGTGAAAAGGTAAGAATGGATCTCTTAAAAACAACTAGGATGCAGGAAAAAATAATCCATCACCTGCAAGATGATGCAAAGATGAACAATGTGAGACTACAAGGCATCAATGAGAAAGGAGTCAATACAAATGACATTAAAAAAATATGGGCAGAAGTAACAGCAGAAAACTTCCCAAATAGGAGGAAACAATCTGATATTCAGGTAACTGAAGCATACAGAATGCCAAGTAACTTCAATCCAATTAAAAACACACTGACACATATAATAGTCACAATCCCAGAAAATAAGCAGAAGAATAATATACTGAAAGACTCTAGAGAAAAGAAGCAGATCACATTCAAAGGAAATCCCGACAGAATTACAACCGACTTCTCTTCACAATCCTTAAAGGCAAGAAGAGCACGGAGCAGAGTACTTCATGTCCTCTATGAAAACAAATTCCAGCCCAGACTACTATACCCTGCAAAACTCTCTTTCAAGTTTGATGGAGAAGTGAAATGCTTCCAAGATAAAGAAGAACAAAAGAATTTCATGATGACCAAGCCAACCATGCACAGTCTCCTAAAAGATGTTCTAGAGAGGGACCAAAATGATCAGAACTCCACGAATGAGATCAGAATCAACCAACTAAATAGGGCAAACAATTAAACACAGGAGAAAATGGAGTAAATTACAACAGGTAAATAACATGTCAATCATAAATCAATATCTCAATTCTAACCATCAAAGTCAATGGACTTAATTCACCAATTAAGAGAAATACACTAGCACAGTGGATTAGGAAAGAAAATCCAACAACTTACTGTATACAAGAAAGACATGTAACTCATAAAGACATTCATAAGCTGAAAGTCAAATTATGGAACACAATACTACATGCCCCAGAACCTCAGAAAAAAGCAGGGGTAGCAATCCAATTTCAGTTTCAACTTCAAACCAAGAACGATGAAGCAAAATAAAGAAGGCCACTATATAATGGTTAGGGGAAAAATTCAAGAAGAAGAGGTAACAATCATAAATATGTATGCACCAAACACGGGAGCACCAACTATGTAAAGCAAATCTTAATAGACATGAAAAATCTATTATCCAATATCACAATCCTAACAGGAGACCTTAACACCCCCTTATCCAAAAAACATATGTCAACCAGACAAAAATTAGAAAAGAAATAACAGAACTGAGAATGAGCTTGAAACAAATGGACTTAGTGGATATATAGAGAGTGTTCCACCTAAACACAGCTGCATACAAATTTTTCTCAGCCTCACATGGTCATTTTCTAAAATAGACCACATACTGGTCCATAGGTCATTCTTAAGTATATGCAAGAAAACAGAAATTATCGCATGCACATTATCTGACCACAATGTAATGAAACTGGAAATAAATGACTAAAGAAACCAGAAAAACTTGCTAAATGCATGGAAATTAAACGACACCCTAATCAGCAGCCAATGGGTCACAGAAGAAATTAAACAAGACATTCAACAATATTTACAATTCAATGAAAATTCAAGCACAACTTGTCGGAATTTATGGGATACGATGAAAGCAGTTATCAGAGGCAAATTCATAGCTGTGAACTCACACATAAGGAAAACAGAATGGGAATAAATGAATACCCTAAGGCTGCATGTGCAACAACTAGTAAAGGAAGAGCAAACCAAACCCAGAGCCCAAAGATGGGAAAAAATAATAAAGATTAGAGCAATAATTAATTGAATTGAGATGAAGAAAGCAGTTCAAAGAACTAAGGAAGTAAAAAGCTGGTTCTTTATAAGATTAAATAAAATCTATAAGCCCCTAGTTAACCTCATCAAAAAGAGGAAAGAAAAGATTCAAATACAACAAATAAGGAATGAAAAGGGGGTAATTACCACAGACCCAGTGGAAATTCAGAAGATTATCAATAGCAATTTTGAGAATCTTTACTCTCACAGAATAGAAGACACAGCAGAAATGCACAGATTCATAGAAAGGTACAAATTACCACAATTGAATCGACAAGATATAACCACTCTCAATAGTCCAATAATAGCCAATGAAATACGAGATGTAATAAAAAATACCGACAAAGAAAAGTACAGGTCTGGTTGCTTCACAGCTGAATTCTACAAGAAATTTACAGAAGATGTAGTCCCTATACTACTCAGAAACTACGAGAAAATTGAAAAGGAAGCAATCCTCCCAAACCAGGGAAAGACACAACTAAGAAAGAGAACTACAGGCCAATCTCCCTCATGAACATCAATGCAAAAATCCTCAATAAAAGTAGTATCAAATAGAATAGAGCAAATCATCAAGAAGATCATACATCATGACCAGGTAGGATATATCCAAGGGATGCAAGGATGGTTCAATATTTGAAAATCTATAAATGTAATATGCTATATCAATAGAGAGAAAACTAAAAACCATGTGATCATTTCCATTGATGCAGAAAAGACTTCTGACCAAGTCCAACACTCATTCACTTTCAAAGTCCTACAGAAAATTGGAGTAGATGTCCTCTACTTCAATCTGGTAAAAGCCATTTCTGAAAAGCCAATGGCTAACATAATTCTAAATGGGGAAATACTGAAATCTTTTACTCTTAGATCTAGTAAAAGACAAGGATGTCCTCCATCACCACTCCTATTCTATATAGTTCTGGAATCATTAGCTACAGCCATTAGACAAGAGAAAGAAATAAAAGAAATAAGAATAGGTACAGAAGAAGTTAAATTATCATTCTTTACAGATGACATGATACTTTATATGGAACAGCCAAAAAAACTCCACCAAGAAGCAACTAGAATTAATACAGAAATTCAGTAGCGTAGCAGTTTACAAAGTCATTACCCACAAGGCAATAGCACTCCTCTACACATGTAACAAACACGCTGAGAGGGAAATTAATGAAACAATGCCATTCAAAATAGCACTGAGGAAAATGAAATACCTTGGTATTTATCTAACTAAAGAAGTCAAACATCTTTTCAAGGAAAATTACAGTACTCTTAATAGAGGGATCATAGAGGATTTCAGAAAATGGAAAGCTATTCCATGCTCATGGATAGGAAGAACCAACATTGCAAAGATGGCTATACTCCCAAAATTGCTACACATATTTAATGCAATTCCTATCAAACTACCACCAACATACCACACAGAGCTTTAGAAATCATTCTGAAAATTTATCTGGACCCAGAAAAGACCTACAATAGCAAAGGCAATCCTGGGCAATAAAGGCAAAGCAGGAGGCATTACAATTCCTGACTTCAAATTATACTACAAGGCTACTGTGATAAAATCAGTATTAAACTTGCAATGAAATAGAGCTGAGGATCAATGCAGCAGATTAGAAGACCTTAAAGCCCCTACAAACACACTCACCTACCTTATCTTTGACAAAGGGTCCAAATATACTCACTGGAAGAAAGATAGCCTCTTTAACAAATGGTTCTGGAAAAACTGGCTCTCTACATGCCAAAAACTAAAACTCGACACAGGTCTATCACCATGCACTAAGACAATGTCAAAATGGATTAAATATCTAAACATTAAAACAGGGACACTTAACCTCTTGAAGGAGAAAGTAGGAGAAACTCTTGAAGACATAGGGGTTGGGAAAGAGTTCATGCACAAAAATCAAATCGCACGGGTAATAATGGAAAGAATTAACAACTGGGACCTCCTCTTACTGAGAAGATTTTGCACATCAAAAGAAATTACCAGCAAAGTGAAAAGACAACCCACAAATAGGAAAAAATCATGACAAATAAGTACTCGACAAAGTCTGCTCTCTAGAATTTATAAAGAACTAAAAAACACTAGGGCCCAAAAATTTAAAGACCCAGACCAGACATGGCCATCTGAGATGAACACACACTTCTCAGAGGTGAATTTAAAGAAGCAAATAAATATATGAAAAATGCTCCACATCACTAGCCATCCATGAAATGCAAATTAAAACAACATTGAGATATCATCTCATCCCAGAAAGAATGGCTATCAAAGAAATCAACCAACAGAAAATGTTGGAGAGACTGTGGGGAAAAAGGAACCCTTCTCAACTGCTGGTGGGAATGTAGACTGGTGCAATCATTATGTAAATCAGTGTGGAGACTCCTTAGAAAACTTGGACTGGAAATCCCATTTAAACCAGCTATTCCTCTACTGGGAATTTCCCCATAGGATCTGAAAACATCATATCATAGTGATACGTGTGTGCCTATGTTTATAGCTGCACAATTTGCGACAGCCAAATCTTGGAAACAACCAAGATGCCCATCACCTGAAGAATGGATGAAAAAAATGTGCTATTTTTATACAATGGAATATTACTCAGCTATAAAGGATGATAAATTCAATGCTTTTATATTGAAGTGGATGCCACTTGATGATATACTAAAAAGTGAAATAAACCAGACACACATGGGTTAATATTGTATAGTTTCCCTAGTATAAGAACTCAAAAGAAGAAGTACAAATAGAAGGGTATAATACCAGTGAAAGGAAAGGAAGAACTTGAGGACTAACTAATTAAGAGTCAGAAAGGTGAAGAGCTAGTAAACATGACAGTGTCAAGCCATACAGTTATATATAGAAAATTTTAAGGCAATGATCCTGAGAATATTCAGAAGATTTTTGAATCTAGCTGTTAATTGGAAAGATTCTTACCTTGAATAACTATATATCTGACACCTGTGAACTAAGCAACTGCACTGAAGATGGCAATTTGTAATAGTAGGTTCACTCTTGGAATGCCTGTAGTTCTGGTCTTCTGAATATGGGTTGCTTGTCATGACATGCCAGTTGCTGCTGTGCTGTCTCTCAGGTAAACGACTGTTCAAAAAGAAGGGGGTGGTGAGTGAAATCAGGAGACAGAAAAAGGAATGTTGTGGGACTGTCATGCTTCAAGGTTGTATATGGTGAGATTCCTGGACTTATGTGTAAACATAAGAATTATATAATTCTTTATGCCTCTTTTTAAAATATATTCTAATTTTAAATGTTTTTCATCATATTCTGAAGGGACTTGAAGTTCAACATTTCAATACTTGATGAATAATACCTGTTCCATGTTATGCCTAAGATGTTTGCTATTCAGACAGATAGTAAGGTTAAGCTCAACAGCCTAGGCTGTATGGTAGTAACAATAAGCTTCTCTTCTGGAGGTTTAACAGCCTAATTTTGCAGACCAAAATTAGAGAAAAAGGAGAGCTGCAAGGAAAGCCAACATTTTGGCCCTAGCTTTCCAAGGTCTGTTAACACTCAGGATATATGAGAACTTGTACTGTAATGTGATGTAACCCAGTAGTGTCCCAAATTTTCTGATCAAGGAGATTATGAGACCAAAGAGGAAAGTGATCAATGATGTAGAGTGTGCCTAAGGAGAGTCACATGGAGAGAAAATATTCTCTCAGGCTCTCACAGAGAGTACATTGGCCAAGCAATGGCCGTGAGTCATCTACTTGGATGACACTGACAAAGGATCTACAATCTGAGGTACAGGATCTCAGGATAAATCCTGAGGTGGTTTTACTGACCTTATACAACACAGAAGCTACAACTTTTGCTGCATAAGTCTTGCTTTATCTTGGTTTTAACCATCCAGTAGAAAATTATGAAAACGAAGTATAAGAAGTAAAGCCATGTTGCTATGTTGTGCTGTAGGGAACTCAGGTCAACAATTTCTGACATTGCCAGTCAAGCGGAAGACATATACTATTATGGACTACTGGACTCTTTTATAATATGTTTTCTGAGTTTACACACTTATAATATTCAAATAACGGAACTTAACAAAGAAAGGGTATACAGATGAATGTCCATTTTGAATCTGTGTATTCAAAGTGGTTAGGATAGATATATAATTACCTTCTCTTGATGAATAGAGGGATTTGTTCTAATACTGTTTGCAAATAGGTTATCATGTGCACATCTTGTCCAGCAAATAACCAGTAGGAAGAATGTAGGCAATATGATAATTCTTGAAACTATACTACCTATTTGGTTTGTAAGAAAAGTAATTATAGTACAAAGCTACTATGATAAAATCAACATGGTATTGGCAATGAGATATATCTGAAGATCAATAGAATAGATTAGAAGGTCCTGAAACCTGCACGACCATATTCATCCACCTTATCTTAAACAAAGGGATGAAACATGCCTACTGGAAGAAACATATGCTCTTTAACAAATGGTGCTGAAAAAACTGTCTCTCTTAATGCCTCGTTAGTGACACAGGTTTATCACCACACATTAAGCTAATGTCAAAATGAATGGAAGATATAAACATTAAAAGAGAAACTTTAAATCTTGTGGAATAGAATGTAAGAAGAACTCTTTTTTTAAGAACTCTTGAATATAGAGATGTAAGCAGAGAGTTCACAAAAAAAATCAAATCGTAGAGGTAATACTGGAAAGAATTTACAACTGGGACCCCCTCTTATTGAGAAGTTTTTCACCATCAAAAGAAATTACCAACAAAGTGAAAAGAAAACCCACAAATTTAGAAAATATCTTTACTAATAATCACTCAGACAAAGGTTGTTGTCTCGAATTTATAAAGAAGTGAAAAAAAATTGGGCCCCTAAATTTAAAGATCCAATCCAGAAATGGGCATTGGAGAAGAATACACACTCTTAAGAGGATGAAATTAAAGAAACAAATAGATACATGAAAAAATGATCTACATCACTATCCATCCATGAAATGCAAATTAAAACAACATTGAGATACCATCTCTCCCCAGAAAGAATGACTATCATAAAGAAATCAACCAACAAAAAAATGTTGGAGAGGCTGTGGGGGAAAGGAATCCTTCTTCACTGTTGGTGGGAATGTAGACTGGTGCAACCATTATGAAAATCATTGTGGATACTCCTTAATAAACTAGGACTGGAAATCGCATGTAAACCAGATATTCCCCTACTGGGAATTTTTCGGGAGGATCTGAAAACATCATATCATGGTGATATATGTGTACCTATGTTTATAGCAGCACAATTTGTAATTGCCAAATCCTGGATACAACAATATTCCTGTCACCCTAGGATTGGATGAAAAAGATGTGGTACTTTTATAAAATGGAGTATTATTGAGCTATAAAGAACAATAAATATTAAACCTTTATAATTAAGTGGAGGCCACTTGAATATGTGCTCATAAGTGAAATAAAGTAGATCCACATGTGTAAATATCATACAGTTTCACTAGTATAAGCACTCAAAAGGAAAAAATAAAATATAAAGGTATAGCACAAACAGAAAGCAAAATTTGAAGATTAGACAACAAAAAGAGGGCCAGGAGAAAAGCTAGGAAACATGACAGGGGCATAGCTATACTTTTATATGCACAAGCTGGGTAAGACAATGATCTTGAGAATCTTCAGCATGTATTTGAAACTAGCAGTTAATTCTCAGGATTCTCACCCTTTTGTGCTTATACCTGTGAAATAAGCAATTGCACTGAAGTTAGCAATGTGTAATAGTAGGGTCATGCTTGGATTGCCTGTCATTCTTATCTTCTAAATACATACTGCTTGTCATGACATACCAATTACTGCCATACTGTCTCTCAAGAAAATGTTTGCTTTAGAAAAATGAGTATGGGGCTGGGGAGATGGCTCAGTAGTATAACTGCTTCCCTGTCAAATGCAAGGGCCTGAGTTCAATCCCTGGTTTCACTAAATAAATAAATAAATAAATAAATAAATAATGGGTAATGAATGAAAACAAGAGACAAGAAAAAGATTTCACAGAATGGCATGCTACAAGGCTTTATATGGTTAGATTTCTAAATTATGTGTAAAAATATGTAACTTTTTATTCCTATTTTTAAAATGTTTTTCCTTCATATTCTGGAGGGATTTAAATTTTAACATATCGATACTTTATGGAAAATAGCTGTTTCATGGTATGCCTAAGATATTTAATTTTCAAACAGATAGTGAGGTTAACCTCAACTGCCTATGTTGTAGGGTAATAATAATAAGCTTCTCCTGGAGGGTTAAAAACCTAAGTATACAGGCAAAAAATTAGAGAAAGGGAATGACTGTAAGGAAATCCAACAGTTTGGCCCTAGCCTTTCAATGTCAGTGAATATTCAGGACATAGGAGATCCTATAATATAACACCATGTAACTCTGTTGTGTCCCAAATTTTCTGATCAAGGACATTATGGGACCAAAGAGGAAAGTGATTGATGATGTAGAGTATGCCTAAGGAGAGTCACATGGAGGGAAAACATTCTCTCAGGCTTTCACAAAGAGCAAATTGGTCAAGCAACAGCCATGACTCATCCACATAGCTGACACTGACAAAGGATCTGCAAAATGCAGTACAGGGTTTTAGGATAAATCCTGAGGGTATTTGACTGACCTTATCAGATATAAAAGTTGCATTTGTTGTTATGTAGGTCTTGCTTTATCTTGGTATTAACCATCTGGCAGAAAAGTGTAAAAATGAAGTATAAAAAGTAAAGCTATATTAATATGCTGAGCTGTAAAAGACCCAAGTCAATAACTTCTGACATTGCCAGTCCTATGGAAAACCCACTACTATTATGGACTACTGGACCATATTGGAATATTTTGCTGAATTCATGCAACTACAATATTTCAATGACAATGGATTGCCCTTCTCTGACAAAACTAACCAAAAAAGGGGGATACAAACGAACAATTATTTTGTATCTGCGTACTCAAAATAGTTAGGATAGATGTAGAACTACATTCTCTTAATTCAATGAGTAGAGATTTGTTATAATAGTGTTTGTGTATAGGATATCATGTCTGCATTTTGTACAATTAATAACCACTAAGACAACTGTATGTAATATATATATTTTTTCTTTTTCTTTTTCTGTGCAGGGTCTCACTACGTGGGTTGTAGCAATCCTCCTGCTTTCTGCCTCCCCACGGCTGGGATTACAAGCGCGCGCCACCGCGAACGGACTCCGTCGCCGGCTCAGCGCGCCCGAGGGCGGGGCCGGCGCGGCACCCGGAGCCAGGTATCGAACCCTGGTCCCCGCGCTGCGTTGTGCAAGCACTTAGTCCGCTGAGCTGTACCGCCGGCCCTTGTATGCAATATATTAATTATTGAAACTGTGCTAGTAATTGGTTTTGAAACTGTCTCATTGCTATTTGTTATTCAATAAATTTATTTAAAAAAACAGCATTTATATACAAAAACAATGAACATGGGCCAGGAGATAGCTCAATAGAATAAGCACCTGTCTGAGAAACAGAGGTTATTCAGTTCAATCCTTGGTACTGGGAAAAAAAATCAAACACATTGAAACAGAAATTAAGTAAACCATACATTTCATAATAATGTCCCCAAAATGAAATATTTAGGAATAAATTTCATAAAGGAATCAAAATGTGTATACCATGAACTTTATAGTACTCTAGAAAAAGAGATATAAGATGATTTCAGAAAATGTAAAGATATACCTTATTCCTGGATAAGAAGAACAAACATTGTGCATATGGCCATACTCCCAAAATTGTTATACAGATTCAATGCAATACTCATTAAAATACCAATAAGTATACCTCACAAATCTAGAAAAAACATTCCTAAAGTGTATTTGGAAGCAGAAGAGACACAGAATATCAAAAGCAATCCTGAGGAACAAAAGAAAGGTAGGAGGTATCACAATCTCTGATGTTAAATTATACTACAAAAGTACTGTCATAAAATCAGCATTGTGCTGGCAAAGAAAAAACAGGCCTGAGAATCAATAGTACAGATGAGAAGATGCAGACACAACTACAAACACACTTAGCCACCTTATCTGTGACAAGGGGCCAAATATGTTCACTGGAAGAAATATAGCCTCTTTAATAAATTGTGCTAGAAAAACTGGCTTCCAAATGCAGAAAGCTAAAACTAGGCCCATACCTATCCCAATAACAAAACTATAGTCAGAATGGATAAAATATTTACATATTAAAGCTGAAACACTAAATCTTCTGGAGAAGAAAGCACGTAGAAATCTTAAGGACATGAGATTTAGAGAATTTATGAACAAAAGCCAAACTGCATGGGAAATACTTCAAAGAATCAACTTAGATCTCAACTTTTTCAAAAGTGTTTGCAATTTAAAAGAAATCATCAACAGAGTAAAGAGAAAATCCATACACAGGGACAAAATAATTATAGTTGACTGTCCCTCGGACAAAGGACTTTTATCTGGAAAGAGCAGTTCATGGTTTAATTTGATTCTGTCTCTTCTTTTTCAATTGTTTCTTGTTTTGTCTTAATTTCTTATACTATTTTTTCTTTCTTCTTCCAATTTTACATGCATGTATCTGGTAATATGAATAACTGGTTGCTGGTTGGAACACTACACTATGTATTACAACAAACACTGTGAAATTAATATTGCTTTGTTAAGTGAAATTCTACATCACTTGTAATTATTTTTTTAATTCTAATTTGTACTCTTTTAAAAATAACAAATAAATAAATAAATAAATAAATAAGGTGCCCCAAATTCAAAGACTCTATCCAAAAATGGACATCTGAGTTGAATATATATTGCAATAATGAAGAAATTCAAATGGCAAATAAATATGTGAAAAAATTTCAACTTTATTGGTCATTCAAGAAATTCAAATTAAAACAAAACTGAGATGCCATCTTATACTAGAAATAATGACTATTTTCAAGTCAATCAATAAAATTCTGGAGATGCTGTGGTGTAAAGGAATCCTTCTGAGCTGTTGGTGGGAGTGTAAACTGGTACAACCACTACAGAAATCAACGTGGAGATTCCTCAGAAAGCTAGGATTGGAGCTCCCAGTCAAGCCAGCTGTTCCCCTTCTGGGTATTTTTTCCAAAGAACTGAAAATATCATACTCCAGAGATATGGGTAACACACAAAAATATATTTGATGTATTCATTTATTTCATATTTATCCAAGCTATCAAATCAAATTCTCCCCGTATAGATTTACCTGGATTAACAGTACTGAACTAGCTCAGTTGACCCTTAGAAGTCATGAAAAGCTTCAGATCTCCCAGAATTATTCTGAGCCCTTGTGTTCTACAGTTCCGTATTGCTTGAATGTAACACAGAAGTATTTTAGCAACTTTTCCAGCCCCCTGATTTTCCATGAAAGGCTAAATTCATCACCAACTTTAGTAGAGACAGGTCTATGAAATTTTGAATAGCCTGACACAATGAGTAGCTCCAGAAAATTAGTCCACATGAGGTTGATATAAGAAAGTACAAGAAAATAATTTAATAAACTAGATTTAACCCATGAAATTTCCAGTTCTTGGATACCAAAGAAGATTGATTGAATGTAGTTACAGGTGTCACTAAAAAATAACAAAAAGCATGAGAAAGCATTTGATAAATATGCATTCAAGTTCTTATCCATGTCCTTTGAGAACATTTTATCATATCTTCTTGGTTCTGAGAAACTTTTTAATGATACATAAAATAAGGATATGCAATTTATAAGCAAAACAGAAAACTTTTCATCCTACAGGTGGAACATGTCTTCAAGATTCAAGTTGATCAACTTGTCTATTTCAAAATGATAGACAGGGGTCAAGTTTGAGTTTTCGGCATGTAGAGAGCCAGTTTTTCCAGCACAATTTATTAAAGAGACTGTCTTTCTTCCAGTGAGTACGTTTAGCCCCTTTGTCAAAGATAAGATGGTTGAGTGTGT
>NW_004524617.1:9517967-9527312 GCF_000260255.1 Octodon degus | reverse complement strand
GCTGCGTCTGGCTTAGGTCTGGCTGCTGTGCTCAGCTCCTTCCTGCTGCGGACCAGGGCTAGAACTGGGTCTGGGGGTTCCTGGAAGTCGGCAAAATGAAATAAAAATATTGAAATTTCAGGAAACTATGCTTCAATTTGAACGTGCATCAAATCAGTGAAGAAAATAAATAAATAAAGACTTGGCAATATAATGAAAGGCTCTTTGTGAGACTAACATCTTCATTATTTAGAAGCACTTATTTTCTTTCAGAGAAAATGAATTTGAGTGGCCACTATGAGCTTGTATGAAACTACTCATTAATAGCTCAGTATTTGACAGCATGTTTTTTTTTCTTTACAAGTTTAGGACATTTTCTACAGATGTAGTTTCAGGAATAGCAGCATCAGTATCATCTAGTAGCTTGTTAGAAATACAGCAAGTACTCTTTTTCAGTTTCAAAAGAAGAAAATCCTGTCATTTGTGACAATGTGGATACAGCTTGAAGACATTCTTCTGAATTAAATAAGCAGACACAGAAAAATAAATATATATTGTATAATGCTACTTAAATAAGAATCATAAACATGGTTAAAATGCATTCTGTGCATTCAAACACCCAAAATATGGAAGTAGGGGAAAAGATAGGACAAGAATACCAATGGGGTGAATGATCAAATTATGTTATGTGCATATACAAACTACCGAAATAAAACCCATTTATCTGCATAACCAATATATAACAGAAAATGTGAGAAGAAAAAGAAGTAAAGTTCATAAAAATAGAACGGAATGATGGTTGCCAGGGACTGGGGAAGGGAAAATGAGGGAATGTTGGTCAAAGGTACAGACTTTCAGTTATAAGGCAAATACTAACTATTTTTAAATGAGGTAAATGCTGCAGACTTAATGTGCTAGCATGGTGACTATAGTTAATAGTAATGTATTTTAAACCTTAAATTTGCTAAGAGATTAGCTCTTAAGTGTGATCAATATACACACACAAAATACTAACTATGCAAGATAACAAATAGTTTTATTAGTTGAATTATTGCAATTATTTTGAAATGCATACTTACATTAAAACATCATGTTGTATACTTCAAATATACATGTATTTTATTTTTCAATGACACTTCAATAAAACAAAAGAAGGAGGTGGTGAAAAGGAAGGAAATGCCATATCAGAAAGATTTTAACAGGGTCTGGGGTTTCGATCCCCGGGCCTGCTGTGCTGGCCTGGCCCCGGGGAGCACTGAGACTGCAGTTGAGACTGGGCGTGGTGGTGTGTGCCTGTAATCCCAGTTCTTGGGAGGCTGTAAACAGGCAGATCACTATAAATCTGATATAGTAGTGAGATCCTGAACACCCTGTAGACCCTTCCCTAAAACACACACAAAAAAAGATTTTTAAAAAGATATTAATAAAACTCAGTTACCTAGATGATAAACCGAAAGCATAATGTAAAACTTTTGGTGAAAATCTGTAGATTGTCTATAAGGAAAAAAAAAAAGAGTTGCAGAGATTTAGCCCTATCCAAGATCTACTGAATTAAAAATTCAGGGAAGGAAGTAGAGTTTAATAAACCATTGTGTGATCTTAATACAAGCTCAAATTTGAGAAGTACTAACTTTATACAAATACTAGAAAAATACATAACAAAATAAGAGCTATAGGCCAATATCACTGGTGAAGATTGACATAAATATTATCAACAAAATAATATATAACTGAATAAAAACACATTAAGAAGGGTATTCATAATAATCACTAGAATGTATTCCAGTGATCTAGGTATGCTTCAATATACATAAACTGATAACCATAATACAATAACAGAATGAAGGATAAAACTACAGGATCTTTCCAGCTGATACAGAAAATATATCTGCTAACATTCAAAATCTTTTCATAGCAAAAGATTCTCACCTAAAAAAAAATTAACTTACAATAAGAAAATAGATGCACATTATGCTGAATGTGGTAAATGCTTTAAGGTAAGCATCATCTCTAAGATTTGGAACAAGACAAGGATGTTGATATTCAGTACTTTTAGTCAAAGTTATTTCAGAAGTCTTAGCCAGCATAATCAGGTCAGACAAAATAATAAAGGGCATTGTTATGTTTTAGATCAAAAATGTTCTCTAAAAGATTCATGTGTTCAGAAAGTGATTGGATCATGAGGGGTACTATAATCATTTGTAGATTCATCCAATGATGAGTACAGTGCCTAAATGTGCTTTTTCAAAAATGTATTTAGGACAGGGTCTACAGGGTCTTACACAGATCGGACTCATGGTGATCCTCCTGTTATCAGCCTCCTGATTACTGGGATTATAGGCGCACATTACCACACCCAGTCTTTGTCCTAAATGTGCTTTTAGGAAGTAGAACTTGGTTGGAGGTGAGTCTCTGGTTCTTGGATATCATAGGTTCAATAGCATTCCTCTGCCATTTCATTCTACTATACCATTTCTGCCTTATAGCCAAACAGTCATGAATGGAGTTCTCCAAAATGTGAGCAAAATAGGCCTCTCATCGTTCAACTGCAGGTGTCTGGTGTTATTCCCAATGGTAGAAAAACTACGAATATAAATACACAAATTCAAAAAAATGTCAAATTGTCAGTATTTGCAGATGACTTGATCTTACATGTAGAAGACTCTCAAAGACACCATGAAAATTATTATAATGAATGAGTTCATCAGAATTCCACTATGCAAGATCAACAAAGAAAGCCAGTACTATATATGCATCCTATATAACCAATTACCTGAAAGTGCCCCCGTTCAAATTTTGGGAGAGTATAATAATGAATTTAACCAATGAAGTAAAAGATCTTTACAAAGAAAACAGAATTTGACAAAATATTGAAGAGAATAGAAATATATTAAAACTCATCCTGTCTTCACAAATATGAAGGAGCAGTATTGTTACCATGGGCAATGAAAATTCAACAGAAACATATTGTGTATGTTTAAACTTCACAAAATTATTACAGTAAAAGATACATTGCCATTAATCTTCCCTCAAAATACTTCCTGTCACTTCAAACATACTTATCCTGTAGTTCCTGCAACTGTCTGAAATAGTTGTAGATGTCCTCTCGTGTGAGCATCTTTAGGAAGTATGATTAAAACTATAATGGTTGCTGCTGCCAAATATCACCTACAGAATTAGGTAGGGAAGAGTTCAGAGGGTTAGTTTGCACACTGGAGACCTAATGATTCATTTAAAGCTTGGAGTTCGCTGCAGTATCATGTAAGAGCCCATATCAGGAGGTGGAAGGGTCTGCAATGGAAAGCTGAAGAGTCAATACTGGAAGCAAGGAAGTGACATCCAAGGTGAAGTCAAAAACTCGAGTTTCTCCTAGAAACAAGCGCAACCATCCTTCTTCATTTCCCCTTTATACCATCCTGGCAACAGGCCACTCTAGTGTAGGTCTTCCGCTTTCTAGGGTGTGGAGTTACTGAACCCATTTAGGTAACCTTCTCTTACTCAACTGACACAATCAATCAACCCTCGCAATGCAGTGTCATTCACCTTATTCACTGCATCTGGCACCGTGAGACTTACATTGTTCCTTAAAGTCAAAACAAACAATAAATGTTTTAAATCAATTTTGGAAATCAACATAGCCAGGACACCATAATTAAAAACAGTCTAGATAGAAAGAGCATGGTCTGAATAGGCTCAAAATTAAGTCAAGGCTGTTCAATCATGTAAAAGGTCTGTTTCCTAGAGGACCATACATATCGAGGTGGCTGCTGACTGATGAATTTGCAAGTACGGACAAAGATCAAGTCACTAACAGACTAAAACAGATTTTGAAAAGTTTATGTCCTGCATTTTCTTCACACACACAGATATTTTCTTTTACAATTTTAAAGTGATATATGCTAGTTTCACATGCATAACCACAGGGGGAAATTACATTATTTCTGATATGGGTAGAACTTGAATTTAGAATTTAATCTTTTAACAAAATCAAAGGCATAGTTTCTTTAAACTCTCTTTTTGGCTCTCAACTCTTAAGCACAACTTTCATTTTATAGGATTAATTATCTCTCCTCCTCACTCATTCATGCCAAACAGTGGCACAAACTGACCAAGGAATCACATTTGTGAACACAGATTATGTTGTAATCCTAGTTACCATTGATATTTTTTACTATTATGAACATTATTTTGCTACTTTTTTCTGACTTTTATAACTGTATTTATTTATAGTCTGAAATGCTGAGGGATTAAAATTAATTACTGTGCATTTACAGTACTGCATAACTCAAAATAAAAACACATTTTTCTATGGCACATTTTATATTTAAGGTATTCGAAGTGCCACGTTTTTCTGAGAAATATATTCTTTTAGAATCATAATCATCAGAAACCTTGACATTTCAGATATTGTGATAAACTACATTTATTAGAATAGTGAAATCTTTTTATAGTGTTTTCCTTTATAAAAAATGATATGATAGATAACAGCAAAAAAGTCAGTTTTAATTATGACACTTAGGATAGGGAGATGGCTTAGTGGAATAAGTGCTTCCCTGGCATGTGCAAAGGCATGAGTTCAATCCCTGGTTCTGCCAAAAAAAAATTATGATACTTAAATTGTCTGCCATGGTTTAAGTAGGTTTTCCTTCACAACCAATATTGAAGCAAAGAGAAATAAAATGAAGTGTCAGGCTGGGATTTTCAAAATAATGGCCTTACTGTGCTATCTCTATTCCCATATATTAATTACAAAGATAATAATCATGGTGCTTTTATTAACTATTAACAACATTGGAAAATTTATGAAAAGTGTTGTTGTTATTACTTACACTGACATAAATGACTTAGCAGTATTAATAAAATAACTCATTGGTTATCATCATCACTCACCAGGCATTTATATAATTCATAGAATTTGCTATACATAAAGTATTGAAGATTTAGAAGTAACCACTTCACGGTCCCTTTCTAAGACAAGTAAAAGAGAGAGGTATGTTAGAAAAATAATAAATATAAAAAACTGAATTTGGTAAAAAATAAATAATTTCAAAAATTTTCAGTGAGCAAGCAAGATTTTCACTAGAAATGTTTGCTAATATACTTCCTGATAGTCTGTCTATGGTGGAAACAAAAGCACAATACATGAATAGTCATCACTGCATACCTTGTGAGTCATCTAAGCTACAGCTGGCAGCTACTTAAACCAATGGGAGCCTTTCAATTCTACTAACCATATGGTGAGTTTTTGACACTTGACAAATAGTATTGGTACAAAATAGCATTTTTAATTTTGTGACAGGATGCAGAAAAATTATTTTCCAAATCAGAAAGACTTTTATGAATCTTATCCAGTAGCTTAAAATGATGTTGAATAGGACATCCAAAATAGGATTTTGGAATCACCCCGTATCAGCAATATATCTCTCAATCTGTTCCTTTTGTGCCACCTGCAGGGTTACACACAGAACCAATTGCAGGAAGGCATCAAAGCCAAAAAAGTTGATATTATTTCCTCCCCATTAATGCCTTATCTAAAAAGTGAATGTTGTACCTGCTCAATTTTAATAACAAACATTTTCACCTTGTTAAATTTATACAGTTTAGAAAAATTTTGATCACATTTTTATAAAACACCTATATGCCATGGATAATTTCCCTGATTTTATAAATTATTCAAGCCAACATCATTTTTCAATCTTTTCTGTTAAATTATTAACATCACAGATTGAGTCAGGGAGTATATAGTTGCCTTATAGACCCAGCATATTAAACAGTATCAAAATGGCTGCGATTCTAGAAAAGAAAATGCATTTAATTATGGTGCAGCTGTACATTGCATTTGTCATCTGTTATATAAGTGGAAGTGAGATGAAAATCCTAAAATATCTAAGATCTATCATTTATCCTTAATAATCATAATCATCGTTAATAAATATTCATCAACTCTTCACACATATCCTCCATCCTTTTGGGCATGTGATTTGGCACTATTAAATATATCATATCTTTTCTCATGGATTGGCTAAAACCATATGTTTTACAGGGCAAACTTCAAGGGAACATAGATCAGAGGATACATATGTATATTTATTTTCTATAGTACAAATGAATATTTGTTTTTAGTTTCATATATGTGAAAAGTTATTGCCCTTAGAAAAATGGGATTCTTCTCCTGAAGAAAACAACCTCTGCTTTAATATATTATAAAATATACTTCCAGTTATATAACAAGTATAAAGTAATAATAACGCAGAAGAATAAAGCACTAAGAAGATTTATGATATGCTGCATTACTTATTTCCCTGTTTTTAATAAAATGACCCTGGAAATGATAAAAAGGTGCCAAACATTCAAAATTTCATATATACAGAATTCTGAGAAAAGAAGAAAGCAATTTGTTAAGAACTGGAAATGAGGAGACAGAGAGATAGTTCAGCAGTATAAGTGCCTGCCTGGCAAGCACAAGTTTCTGAATTTGATCCCCCGTATCAAGAAAAAGAATTGCAAAGGAGTAGTTGTGTCACACAATACACAACCCTCATGCTTCCAGAAAAACTATTCCACAAACTACAGAGTGAATAGGGAAGCTCAATATTCTTCCCAAAGAATATTCTAGGAGACAACAAAGCCTATAAGCCATGTTTGACAAACTCATTTCATCATGGCTTGATTTATTTTTAGTGCCTAGCATCTATTAATACTGATTGTCCTTCAGTTTTTCTCTTGATAAGATTGATAACATTATAGTGCAGCTGTTTCACTCACTAACAAAATGGGAGTCAGAGAAGAGAACTAGTTCAAATTAATTGCAAATATATTTGCAAATAGTTGGATTCACTTTTAATTCTTTTATAGTTGCAGGACATCCTGTTTTGTGATCTCAGGATGCAAAATTGTTCCCTACAGAAGGTGTTCCAGCTCTTCTTAGCCTCAGTAGCCCTCGTTTAGTCATCTGGAAAATGAGGCCATTGAATCAGATCATCCCTAAATATTCTTTCAGCTCTAAATGTTATGATTTTACATGGATGGTGCAATTTTCCCTTAGAGGTTTTTCCTCTATAATATGCCATGTGGCCAGGTTTATAAAAATAAGAAATCTCAGCTGGTATTAAGTATGATAAATCTCCCACAGGAACTGAGAGCATTTCTACATACATACTTTCCAATTCCAGTGCTGTTGCAAATGGTGAGAGAAAGGATGGATTTTAAATTTGGTAATAAAATCATTCTGCATCTCTAAACAAATTTAAAATTAGAGTACATTTTGAACATAAAAAGGTAAAGGAAAGTATATTAGTACTGCATACTAAGAATAGGCTTGAAATAAAATCAGAACATTTTATTGGAAAAATAGAACTGGCCCTAGGTAACTTAGAAAAAGTTGGTGCTTTCTGGCTTGCTCTGTAATGTCCCTTAGCTCTATTCTCTCCATTGTGTTTCTCAATGGCAGCTAATTTGTATGTGCCGCAAATTTTCTGCCCACTCTCTGCTTTTCTTACTTCAACATATAACCATTCCCTTTTTCCAAAATTATGCTTAAAGAGATGCCCTAAGTTAAGAGATAACCTCTCAAGGAGACGGCAAAAACAAGCACATCTGAGAATAGCTTATTATCATTATGAACAATATATTAAGAAAGCATATAAAGAAATTAAAAAATCTGAAATCATTAATGCACAAGAAATAGGATCCCATTACATTGTCAAAACATCTCTATGAAATAGCACAATAACAGTGAATGAAGACTATAGATAGATTAATGTTTTTAATAAATTTTTGAGTTAACTTATTGTCTAACATAAGGTTATTATTTGTATACCACAATAAATTTAATTACATCATTAACAAATCAATCTGCAGCTGGAAAATATTCTGATTTTGTCTCTTGATATTTTCACCCATTTTCTGAAAGTGTTCTGAGTTTACTGAATACTTTTGTACTAAAACTGGACGAATATTAAATTTAAGGTAGCAGATACTAAAGGTCTCTCCCTAAAGTGCGGTTTTCTTCACCACACAAGATCACAACAGTACAACAATTTATTTCAGAAAAGTTATGGTTCACATAAGGTAAAGTTCACAATTAAGTGACTTAACCTAATTTACTCTTGCTACATAATTTGCATTTCAATGTTTGTATCTATCAACAAAGTTTCATAAGAGTTGACCTCTTTCTTAAACATGACCTGGAAGGACAAAGTACTGTCAGACTTGATGGCCCAGACTTTCTTCACCTTTTGGGTCCTAGAGTCTCTTATATTATTGCAAATTACTGAGGATTATGAAGAATTTTTTCCATCATGATTAATATTTATTGATGTTTCCCACATTGAATATTAGAAATGAAAATTGCAGTGGTATTAATTTTAAATTCAAATAATAAATCACTTGTGTACTATCATACAACCGTGATATGTATACTCCCATATTTATAGTAGCACAGTTTATAATAGCTAAATCTTGGAATCAACCCAAATGTCAACCAAGGAAATGACATAAAACATGTGATTTTAGTTAAACATTGGAATACTACCCAGCCATAAAATATAAACTTAAGACGTTTATAGCTAAATGGATATACTCTTAAGTGAAATCAATCGAGCACACACATGTAAATATCATATGTCTCTCTGGTGCGAGAAACTGAAACTATAAATAACCAAAATATATAGCAGATATTGTAAAATAAGAAGCAACTATTCAAATAGAAAAGGGAATGGATGGGCTACAAGGGGAAAAACACATTGTGGTAAAAGAATAAAATGCAGAGCCCAGGGATATAGCTCAGCAGCAAAAGCACATGCCTAGCAAGTGCAAAGTCTTGACTTTGATCCCCAGTACCAAAAAAACAATGAAGAAGAAAATGTAAACAAAGCTCTGTAAGTAAGGAATAGTTGAAAAAGAAAGAAGGAAATAGACGAAAAGGAGAACTTAAGATATATCGTGCACAGGTATAAAATCCCTACATTGAATGTGACCATTATGCATATCTAAATTGTACCAATACAATTAATTATAAGTAAGTAAATCAGCTGCATGTTAAAATATTTTATGAATTATATTTTGAAAACCAAAATAATTTGTAAGAATTGAAGGAAAGGCATAATACTATTACAAATATTCCCAGCATCTGGCTTAGTAGCAGACTAACAGATTTATATATGTTTCTGCATTGAATTCATGAAGATGCCAATTCTATATAGCCTTTGCAAAACACATTCTAAGAAATTTAGGAAAATATTTAACTTTTTCAGTAGTCCAGCCACTTTATTTATTTATTTATTTATTTATTTATGAGAGAGAGAGAGAGAGAGAGAGAGAGAGAGAGAGAGAGAGTGTGGTGTGTGTGGCCAGCTCAGCCCACCA
>NW_004524617.1:9506411-9517867 GCF_000260255.1 Octodon degus | reverse complement strand
TGGCATGTGGTGCTGGGGGATTGAACCGCGGTCCCTGATGCTTTGCTAAGCTTGTTCTAAGTAGGTGCTTTAGACCACTGAGCCATCTCTCCAGCCAGAGTTCAGCCACTTGATAACCATTTACTGAACATTTATACAGTGTGGAAGTTAAAAAAAGAAAAGCAAATAATATCTTAGCATTATTCTACACTCTTTAAAGTTTCTCAATGATGCAAAAAATTCATGAAACACATTTTAGGAAATGTACAGGAGGGGCTGGAGAGATAACTCAGTAGAATAAGTGCTTGTCTGGCAAGCACAAGGGCCTGAGTTCAATCACCAGTTCTGAAAAAGAAAGAAAAGAAAAGAAGAAATGTACAGGAATCTTTAACTTTTTTAGTAGTCCAGCTACTTGATAACCATTTTATTGTGCTGCTTCTGTGTGATGAACATAATGGTAATGACTGGGCATAAAATACTCAGAAAGATATAACCCACGGGCTTTTCAGGAGACCCATTTGCAAAAAATGCATGGAATAAACAGGTAAGCTGTGTTTGCAGGATATTATTTGAGAATATGAACATATAACCAAATTCATGTGAAATAAGAGAATCATAAGAATAAAAAGTGAATCAAATAACTAGCCTAAGCCTTTGACCTAAGCAAACGACTCTAAAATATTTAAGCAAATTTTTGTTGATGAGTAATTCGTGTGCAGATATTTTGACTTCTTGCAAGTGCAGTATTCTTGTTTATCTGTTCATGAAATTTCCGGAACATACCAGGCATGAAATTAATCAAATAGCTTCAGCAACTTTCCCTCCCAGTTTTTTTCCACGTTTCAAATATAATCAATTATTGTATTTTATCACTGCCTGCCTTAGATTCTGCTTCAAGAATTTTAACCATTGTCTTTCCAATATCTAAAAGCCTTTCCACTCATTTTCTATGTGATGTCTGATTGGCAATACTCCAGTTTAGACTGAGATCAACTAATCAATTCCTGAGCAACTGCTTCTGGATAATATTATCTGCTATAGAAACTGGGTCTTAGGGCCAGGCAAATATCTCAGTGGATTAATATTCCTGAATGCAGGCCCAGGGGCTGGGAATTTGATCCCCAGGACTGCTGTGCCAGCCGTTCCCCCGGGGTGTGCTGAGAAGGCAATTGAGACTGGGCATGGTGGTGCGCACCTGTAACCCCAGCTTTTGGGAGGCTGTAAACAGGAAAATCACTACAAGTTCAATCTAGTAGTGAGACCCTGAAGACCCAGTAGGCCCTTCCCTAAAAAATAGAAGAAAGAAAAACAAAGAAAAAAAACAACAACAAAAATTCTGGGTCTTACTTAGCTCATTGAGATCATTCCCGCTTAATTGTTATATCATTTTTTATTTATCATAGACCTGTAAAGAACATGATAAATACAAATTTAATGACTGTGTTGTACATGTTTTATATTCTCACAGGTTTTTATGTGTTCAACATGTATATTTCTCAGAAACACTAAAACCATTCAATGTAGAATTAACTGCCATTCACACATAAATTCATTCACTCATCCAGATTTTGTTTGGATTTCATGATATCAGGAAAAAATGTGCTCAAATTTGTTTTCTTTATGAAGGAAAACTAGACATAAACATAAATACATTTCCATGAAATATTTTCCCTATTTGCTTAACCAAAATTTTAAAAATAAGTTTTAATTGTAGTTTAAGTGGCAACCTTTTCTTTTTACTTTAATAGTAATTTATGTTCTTCTATTAAATTTTGTACTGACATTTTTGAGAATCTTGAATTGAAAGCTTCATTTATTATCAGTCTTGTCTTCTAATCTGCATATTCAGTACAGCTTGTTATTGTATACAACATCAGACTTTTGTTTCCCTTAATTTTTCATCTTCTTGGAGAAAATTCTCAAGTAGCTATTTAAGGACATATTTTTGAATGAGATCCTTACTAAAATTTCAAATGCTTTAAATTATTTCCATTTCACATCCTTACTCTTTGATAGTCTACATAAGTGTAAGAAAATAAGGTCAAAGTTACATTGTTTTGCACCTTTAAAATACTGATAACTATTATTTTAATACCTACCATTAATGCTAAGCTATTACTCTTATTTTATGTGTTATTTTATGCAGATAATCCAGTCTTCATGAAACTATTCTTAATATTATGAAATATATAATGTGTATGTTTGAGGTCTAGTTCCTCTTTCATATATTAACTATATTTAATTTGCCTATTCTTCCAGCAGGGGATGTTTTCAAACTTAAGGCTCATGCTAGTTTTTCCTGCTAATTTTCTATGTCTATTATTATGGCTTTTACATTTCCCTTTAAGTATAGAGTTCTCTTAACATCTAACCTGTGTCCTTTATCATGTAAATCATTCAGTTTATTGTTTAAAACCAATAATCCTATTATCTGTATAACTTAGGGCTCTACTTCTGCTATTTGCTGATTCTATTAACATTTGTCTAGAATGAAATGTCCCTACTGGCTTTTCTAATTTTGCATTGTGAGGTCCTGTTCAGCAGGGATATAACAGGCAGAATCCTTAGAGGTTTGGTTTGAAGGTATATTTTCCTGAGAATTTGTGTATTTGCTACTCTTAGGTGCACCTAGAGTCATTAACAGTCTTGTACCAGTTTCTGTGCTTCATTTTCACCCTTAGGGTACATAGTCAATGCAAGTAGGATAAATTAAATTTCCAAACCTTCATCAAGGCAAGTGTGTGGTTCACATATTAATGCATGTTTTTCACCCGGAGTCCAGCTTGATAAATAGAAGCTCTGTTTCCATCTCCATTTGCAAGCCAGAAATCTCATTCCCGATAACATTCTGTGGAAGACAGTATTTTCTTAGTTCTTTTTGTGGAGTTTCATGTGCACCTTTACTTTGAATTCTACACATGCATAGTAATTAAAAATCAAGCCATTTGTTGAGTGAAGCCAGCAAATTATTTTAAGGCAATCAAATATTCTGCATTCATTTACCTCTGAGACTTTGATCCCTTCTACATATTTAATGTGCAGGAATTCTCTCTTATTGCACCCTCTGTTCTGCATTTAGATTTTTAAATATTGCATCAAAAGTAAGTAGATATTTCACAGCAGAAATTCCTTTAGGTAAATCTATAAAGTATGTGAAATATTTTCTCCTGCTTTCAAATTTTAAGATTGACTCATTCCTTCCCCTGGCATCTTAGTTTTGTACTAGAAAATACATAGCATTTCTGTTATTTCTGAGAATTTGAAATTTATAAGTGATGACAGTAATATATTCCCTATATGAAATCATGAATTATAACTTCTAATCAGTACTTCATAATATAGTTAAAATTTTATTTTGTTGTAATGCAACAAAATCAATCACATCATGATTATGTTTAAAATTCATCATATCTGCTCTTGAAGACTATAGAATCAAATACAAGGTCTTTTAGAGAGATTTCAAGATCTGGTGCATGCACAGAGCAAGTATTAATTAAAAATAATGTGAATGTAATAGTGATCACTAACTTCTCTTTGCCGTAATTCTCTTCCTTGAACACTGGAAGGGAATTATCTGTAAACTTTGGAGAGTAGATTCCCATTAATGTGTTTGTAATTGGGAGAGCTCCTAAAGTTCACATTCAAAGGAATGAGAATATCTCTCAGGTTAAAAAGCTAATATTCATCCATCACATGTAGTTTAGGGAAGATTTTCCTTATCCATCAATCCGTGGGGTGCAGAGTAGCCATAACATGAATATAACATTCTGCTTTACCCTACTGTTGTTGGATATTCTCAAAGGTGGTAAGCAGGAAGGGAAAGTGTTGCCAAGAGTTCTTCCTGTTTCCTGTAAATACTGGGTATGATGAAGCAGAAGTTTCATGGAGCACCTTCCTTCCAACAACCACCTCAAACACCTGTCTTTGGTCATTAAAAGCACAAGTATATATGGCCCTCACATTTCCCTGCTGTAATGTTTAATCTTTGGTTTAGCTTTGCCACTCTCCTGCCTTCTTTAGTCTCACCTTCATCAAGCTGTCTCCTGTTTACTAAAATCTACCTTGATATCTTTTAGTATTCTAAAGACATTATATTTGTCACCCTCTGGTAGAAACATACACTTTACCATGCATAATTTTCCCCTCTCACTTCCTTCACTCATCTGGATCTCTGAAACAAATATTTTAGGAGTAATTTCATTTAGTCTTAGTTTTCACAGGACCTAGGATAGGATGATTCTTTCAGGAAAATATTATTGTAGTGCACACATTTCCACTTTGATCAAATTTTAATGAAAATACTTACACAAGATTTTTATTCCTCTGCATACTTACACACATACACAAATATCCATATACTAAATGAAGACTTTGGTCTTTGTACATTGTTGATTTAAGTCCAAAGTCAAATGTAGGGCCCCAGCCATCCCACAGATAACTGTATTCAATTTTACTGAATATCCATTTTCTTAAGTTAATTGTACTTTATTTGGATATATTTCTCTGTGCTTGTATACTTATTATATTGATTTAAATTATTATAGGTCCTTATAACATGTTATATTTTCCATATGTACTCTACATCATCACTATATTTTGAAATATGTTTTGTTACCAAGAATATATGCTGAGTAGAATGTATATACTTGAAAAGTTATGTTTATAACTTCACTGGTGAATAAAATCTTATGAGTGACTTCTGAGACATTATAAATTAGAAACTACATGAAAAAAGTCACCCTGAGCAATTTATTCTGCTGCCCAAGGAAATCATGCAAACTTTCTTAAGAATGTTATGCTTCTGTAGAATAATAACGTACAACATACTGATTCATAGATATTAAAGGAACATCTAAAAGTATAATGTAAATTAATGATGGAAAATTAAGCATGCAATTGAGTTACTCTTTCTGCTGGAAGGAAAAATCAAATATACAGGAAGTGTTAATTTCCATTTATCTTCAACTTCTGATCTGTATTCACATACAGATTTGTATGTGAATTTGCACTCGTATTTGCATTCACGAGTTCAGATTTAATAAGCAGAAATGATTATTTTAGGCTGTGATTGATTATAGAAAGCCTATGAGAATCAGACTTAAAATGTACCTCTCACAATCCCATGAAGTCAATCAAAACTCAAACTACTGAACTTCTGATTTCACACTTCTTCTTCTTCTTCATTAACTGCACTACTGACCTGGGCAAATCTGGAGTTTATCCAAAGCTCCTAATAAGACACTAACCTTTCTTGAGTAAATATGTTTTACCACCCCTCTATCAGCCTGTGTGCCCAAGTGAGGATAAAGAATTTATTTTAATACATGAGCTTCTGTTTTGTTTCTTTTCTACATTTAAAATAAACTTTTTGGGCTGGCCAAATAGCTCAGCTGATTAAAGCACCTGCAAACAGGCCCAGGGGCTGGGGGTTGGATCCAGGGCCTGCCATGCTGGCCGCACCCCCAGGGTGCACTGAGACTGCAAATGAGACTGGGCGTGGTGGAACAGACCTGTTATCCCAGCCCTTGGGAGGCTGAACACAGGCCAATCACTATGAGTCCGATGTATGCAGTGAGACCCTGTAGACCCTGTACTAAAATATAAATAAATAAATAAAATAAACTTTTTCCTTTTTAAACCACTGATATTTCTGTTTATTTGTGAAGAAAATTGCCAGTTTTTACAGGCAAGCTACCTCTTATGAGACAATTCACATCGGTTTTAAGGGCAAATCATGTGACTTCCACTAAATTAGTGATTCTCAAACTTGGCTGCTCTTTGGAATCAGCTGGGGAGCTTTAAAAGGGGACTTATGCCTGGGTCGCACCCCCTGAGATTCTGAGGTAATTGGTTCGGAGTTCAGCTTCCTAGGCATGGGATTTTTAAAAGCTCCCCAAGTGATTTTAATGTGCAGCCAAGGTTGAAAATCACTGCACTAATTAATAGAATAATAATGAATTGCCTAATCACAAGAAGACCACACAGATAAACTTGTAGCTATAATTGGGACCTATTATGTTTTATAAAGAATATTTCTGAAGAAATGAAAACTCATGTGATTATGTGCCACCTTTTTATGAAGACTTCCAGGAAAGTTTGGTAAACGTACCAGTGAATTATAACTAAGGTACTCACTACTAATTTTGTGTTTACATTACTATATAACACAAACATAAAGTGAATGTAACAAGATTCAGCTATTCATTAATTCAAAGAATATGGAGTCCTTATAATAAATTTCTCATTCTTCTGGGTGGTTCTGCAAAATAATTAGGATGAACCTATTATTTATTTCCAACTTGAATTAACCCTAAATAGAGAAGGGACAAAAGTTGTAAATGACAAAATTTAAACACAGAGCTCACAACTACATTATATAAAAAACATATTGAAACATGTTATATCTTTTCTATCCAAAGAATTCCTTTACTTGCTAAGTACAAAAATTAAATGAATACATATGATACATGAAAGTTCAACACAGAAGGTAGTGGTTGTTCAATAATCATTCGTATCCTTTCCAGTTCTTCTGAAGCCTAGCTTATCATTGCAATAAAACGACTTTTATATGTAAATGAAATATCTGTTTAACTCCAAATTGTGACTTATATTATCTCCAGATGAGGCTTACAAAATTATATATTTGAAAGAAATACAAATGAATACAGAATACAACTTAAAAATGTGTGTTAAGAACAAAAATTACTTTCCTTCCTAAGGGCAAAAGCAATAACCATATAACATATAACTCCAGAAATTTTATGCATAAGTACATATGATATTAAATATGTACAAATCATGAGCATATGTGTATATACATATGTGCACATATGTATGTGTTCATGAAAGCATATATGACATTTCTTTTTATTGGCAAAGATCATATGTTTTAAAACAAAGTGTTTCATAGTTTGGAAAATGCATTTTGTTTTTCCAGTGAAGAATCTAAAGTTGTTCTAAATTTGTAATTAATTTTGAAATGTTCCTTTGAAAAGAATACATTTGTATGCTGCTGGGAAAGTTGCAATAGAGTGAAATGAATTGATGATGTAACAGAGAGAAAATGTGGTAACTTCAGAAATTAAGTCTTTGAGATGCTGAGAGAGGGCAGGCTAGAACGAGTTGGGCTTTGATGCATACAATTTATTTCATTTGCAACATCAGTGGAGGCAGTGACTACACATGCAGATGTAGATGGTTTGATAAAATTCTTGGTGGGATATGAAGGACCAGTATTTTTCTATAAATTTCTTTGTTTTGATAAAGTTTTAGAGGAAAATGTTTTCCAGTGTTTTTTATTTTTTAAAGCCTTTATTAAGAAATATCAAAAAAATTGATTACAGATCCATACACAGTTTACAAAGTTCAAGTGGAGGGGGTGTAGGGAGGCCATCGATATGCACGTTTGAACACAGGAGGGCCTGCCAAGGGAGGGGCCCTTGGACACCCAAAACTCCCTTTCCAGTGTTCCTAAGCAAAGCTTCTGCCCCATTTCCACCACATCATTGCACAAACCCTTAAGTTTCTTGAAAGAGCATTCACATAATACAAATATGTCTGACGTTGTTGTCCTTTTCTCATTCTTATTCCCTGAAAAGCTGCGCTGTTCATAGGAAGCACAGCATCGGAGCCCTGTTCCCTGTGGCTTGCATTCCATTTTCACTGCATGTTATGCATGTTATACATGTTATACTGCACATCAGAGGACCCAAACACATTGTTATTTTGTTTATATTTAACAATGAACAAAAAAGTGTATGTGAGGAGTTACTCATCTTGGAAACAAATCACCACAGTTACTTAGTGGAACCCGCAAGTTCCACTGAGCTCATCACATGCAGTCAACAAGATGACCGAGCAAGAAAAGGTGCAGAACACCAGCACAAAATACAGGAAAGAGCATTTTTAGGGGAAGAACTTCGCAATCTCTTATGTCAGAGGTACTGTATCAGAGAGGAATTACACTTTGGAAATAATCAGGAATTACAGGTCATTGATTCCAGAAGAGATACAGCCATGGTGTGACGTGCCTTGGGCAAGGCTTGTGCTGGTTTATCTAAAAATGGGTTTCTGAGATTGTCCAGTAGCATGATAAAGAGCCATCTTCAGAAGGACTCCTTGTTCACCCACATGAGACTGTGTGTCTCATTGGGCTTGCATTTGTACTCCATGACAGAGAAGGGGCTTCCCCACTGTCACTGATCTCACTTGTGGTAACTGTAGAACTTGACTTGTCACCCCGTCTCGAAGGTCCCAATGTCTGTGAATGGCATGGTGATCTGGATAAGCTGTAGTTCTCCACTTTTAGTTGGGGTCACACCTTCTATGTCATATGTGCCCATGTACACCACTAGGTCTCCATCAGGTTCTTTGCACTTCAGCATCAGTGGGACAAGCACCCCTTCGATGAAAATGTTCTCGACCTGCAGTGTGGTGGGCTTAATCTTCACCTTCACATTGTACGAGGAGCCGGTGAGCAGCTTGATGATGCGATTCTGGCCGAAGCGCTACCCATCCACCTTGGAGAAGACCGGGCCGTCTTTGGGTTGGATGCACAGCGCGATGGAGAGGAGCATGAGGCCGGGCAGGTCCCCCGTGGCTGGGCGCAGACAGGCGGAAGGTCGATATCCAGATTTTAGAGGAAACGGATGCTATATAAAATAACCTTCTGAGAAAGTGGATTTTTTTTTTATTGGCGGAACCAGGGATTGAACTGAGACCCTTGCACTTGCCAGGGAAGCGTTCATTCTATTGAGACATCTCCCAGGCCTCGAAAGTGTAGATATTAAATATTCCAGAGAAGTAAGTTAAAAATTCTGGCCAGCAAACTATATAATTTTGTACTCATATTTATTTAAAAGGGAATGTATCACATAAAGGTATATCATCAGCCATTCATCATTCATTCTTCAGCTAAGGAGAAAACCATTCAGTAGAATAACATCTATTTATAGCAAGGATCAGAACTTTGGCAGTTGTGCACAATTGAGAGAAGAGTGAGCACTGAAAGTGCGGTGAACTACAAAGATCAAGTGAAATATGGAAGGAAGTAAGCATATGAAAGATTTTACATAATATGTAATAATGAAAATATTACAGGCTGAATCATTAGATGTCCCACTGTGGTTCATAATTTATAAGGCATAAACTTCTAGTCTAGACAAACTGGGGATAGGAAATGTTGTTTAATGTGTGAAGTGATTATAGGAAAAGGTTTAGGTTGTACGATTATCATTATTAATGAAAGCATGAGAAAGAGTGGTTGAGGTTGACAGGGATTGAGTTTGATGGAGCAAGTAATAGTTGCAGCAAGATGTTCATGAATTGTGAAGACAGAGTATAGAAGAACTCATCCCTATGGAAGTTGAATCAGCCAAGTCCTGTACGATGACCCAAGAAGATGTAGAAAGTATGCGAGTAAGGTAGGTATTGAACATGGATAAATGAGAAGTGACCTAGATGGCTGGTAGATGAGCATATGAGGAGAGGTCATTCAATGAAGATTCATGGCATGAATCTCAGAAGATCTAGAGTTTTGGAGAAAGAAAAATAGCTCACAAACAGCAGTGAGAGCAAAAAGGACATTTCTCCTTTAGTGCCTGGTTATTCATGGGGTTCAAACTTTGAATGTATCTATAGGCCATTGGCGTTTCACCTTCTGGAAGTGATCTATTGCAATCCTATGTCTTCCTTGCATTTGAGAAGTTTTCCCAAGTTGTATTTAGTTTTAGGCATTTTTTTTTCTTATGTTCTGAGTTGTGATAATATGTTTATTATATATGTTTAAATAACTTTACCCAGGCTGTGTCTTTTAAATTTATGGCATTTTTAGCAGAATTGCGATTGTCAATTTTCTTTTCTTTCTTTTTTTTTTTTTTTTTTTTTTTTTTTTGGCAGAACCAGGCATTGAACTGAGGCCTTTATGCTTGCCAGGGAAGAGCTTATTCCACTGAGCCATCTCCCTGGCTCCCTTTTCTTTTCCTTTCTTTTCTTTTTTTTAACGCATTTGGTTGTTACAGGGTCTCACTATGCAGCTCAGACTCATGCTGATCCTCCTGCTTTCAGCCTCCCCAGCTCTGGGATTACAGGCTTGTGCCACTACACCCGACAGGCTCAGCCTGCCCTTGGGGCAGAACTGGTGAGGCTTGTGACATCAGGGATCTAACCACAGTCCCTGTGCTTGCCTAAGCTTGCCTAAGTAGGTACTTTAGTCTGCTGAGATATCTCGCTGGCCCCCAATAGTCAATTTCTTCCCTGCCTAAAGCAAAAAACTAGGTTCTGGGGTCCATGGCATCAGCTCTGGATTTGAACAAGAAGACTGACTTTGTTTTAGGTCACAGTTTAAACTCTTGAATTCTTCATCACTGAAAGTAATGTAATATTCTTTCTGATGGTCAAGTTCTTCCTCTTGTTTGTTTATTTTTTGGAAATTCTGAGGCTTGAACAAGGACTATGTCCATGCTAGGTAAGTGTTCTCACACTCAGCTATGTCATTGGTCCCTAACTGCCTATTTCTAATCTTTAACAGCCCAAGTCTCAAAACTTAATTTCTGTCCCTGCAGAGCAGTAATATCTCACTTTGCAAAATCTCTTTTTCTGTCACACTTTTTGTGTGTGTGTTCATATAACTGTGAATACAAGACACCACCCATAAGTTAATGCTAATTAAATATAAATAACACACTTTTAAGGAAGAGAAATGAGTCAATTTTGCATATGTATTAGATTTTAAATGCATTTATAAGTTTATTTTAAAAGATTTACCAGTTGGTGAGACTCAATTTAAGTAAAAGGCTCCAGTTGCTACTATCTTACATTTTCTCAACCACTTTATTATAATCATTCCTTTTGGGTATAATCTACAAGATTATTTAAAATTCAATTCTCTTCTGTGTTCATAATATCTACCCACATGATTTTTGAACGTTCTTTCCAAATTTTATGTAACGTTTCCTCAGTGAAACCTAGATTTATTATACTCATTATACATGAAGGATAGAAAGGGTTTAGACATTTCTCTTCATTGTTTCCTGTCTAACAGTGTATGTGTTTTGGTATTCATCCAAGTTTTAAATCATATTAAGCTCTGCATTTTCCTTTTCATTGCCCTCTGTAATGCGTAAGCTTTTGTATAGCAGTCTTGATTTTTTATGCTGGAGTTGTGAATTCTCCAGTAGACCATTTGCTATTTCACTGTGCAAGATCAAGATTTGCATTTTATTTGGAGAGGTAAAAGGGAATTATTTAGTCTCACTAAAATTTTATACTCAAGTAAAAAATGAATAGAAAAATGGATTCTAACTCTTAATCTCAGAAATTATAAAGAATTTGTTGCCATTTCCAATATCTTAAAAGCTCTCTATTCAATTATTTTTTTCTTTCTAGATATTGTATTCATAGATAATTTCTACATATGCAAAAACTTCATTTGTGAGCATAAATCATTCTGAAAACACATTTGTAATCCAATATATATA
>NW_004524617.1:9493435-9494826 GCF_000260255.1 Octodon degus | reverse complement strand
CATATTCTGTAGGGACTTAAAGTTCAACATATCAATACTTGAAATAAATAATAAACTAGTTAATTTTTAAGTAAAGCATTTTTTAAAATAGAATATATGAGTAGGGCTAGCCAGAGAGCTCAGTGGATTAAAGCGCAGGCTTAGGCAGATGTAGGGGTTAGGGGTTTGATCCCCAGCCTGCTGTACCAGCCCTGCCTGCCCGAACCCCGGCATGCTGACCCAGGGAATCAGACTGGGTGTGGTGGTGTGGGCCTGTAATCCCAGCTTGGGAGGCTGAAAAACAGGAGGATCACTACAAGTCCACTCTGTGTAGTGAGACCCTGTAGATGCTGCACTAAATACATAAAGATGTAGAATGTATGTATTTATATACTTGACAGTTTAATTATGGTCAGTTTTTTACCACTACAATGACATTTTCTCAATTATATAAGGTGAAGGCACATCCAAATTTCATAAGACAATTATATAACTATTACATAAATATTACCCTGAAGAACTCAGTCATCATAAACAACTCTAGTGAATAAGAGCATGAAACTCTAGTGAATAAGTGTTTTGCAAATGTATAGGCCTTCTAGGATATTATTTTTTCTAATTTTTAACATCCTAGAAGGCCTATATATTTGCAAAACTCAAATACGTATGTAATATATCATAAGGTTAGTAATAATTAGCATTATATATATATATATATATATATATATATATATATATATTTACTTAGTTTTTATTTAAGGAAAAATTTAGATTTAACAGGTTTACATTGTGTAACTGCAGTATCAAGAATTTTAAAAATATGCCTATTACAAGTTTAATAAACAGTGTTACTTACCATAAACTTATTATGTAATACACGTATATAGCATATACACAATAAAAAGTTGTGAAATAAAATTTGTAAAATTTATCTCACCTATTCAATAATTATTCTTTTTTGTTCTTTTATGTTTTAATAATTTTATTGAGAAAGAACTAGCAATGAGATAGTTTCAAAACAGGTTAGTATCACAGTTACAGTAAGTAATACATTGCATATTGTTGTCTTTGTAGTAGTTGTTCCTAGTACAAGATGCAGACATGATATTTGACTGACCTTATCAGATACAAAAGTTACGTCTTTTGTTATATAGGTATTGCTTTATCTTGGTCTTAATCATCCAGCAGAAAAGTATAAATTTGAGATACAGAAAGTAAAACCACATTAATATGCTGAGCTGTAAAAGGCTCAAGTCAACAACTTCTGACATTGCCAGTCCTATGGATAACCCACTACTAGTATGGACTCCTGGACTATATGAGATTACTCTGCTGAAGTCATGCACCTACAACATATGAATGGCAATGGAATACACATCTCTGACAAAAGTAAACACAAAAGGGGATATAAA
>NW_004524617.1:9483624-9493335 GCF_000260255.1 Octodon degus | reverse complement strand
TCCCCATTTAAAATAATGGAAACTCAGATGACTCATCCCACAGCCCAAAAATATTCATACAGAATTATTACAATACTATCACATAATACAAAGTAATAAAAAAACAAAATTTAAAATAAAAATGTGAATTAACCTGTACTTTTGAAAATCTTTGTGGCTGGTGTGAGGGAGCAAAGAGGCAGGAGCGTTATTGTGTAAGACAACTTTTACTGTAATCAGTGGAATCACTGCTATCTATTGGCTCAATGGAAAATTTTTCTTTCTGTGCAACTTTAATAAGGAGCTTATTCAATGACACTGGTCTTTGCCTTTGTGGATTTTGTAGAAAGGTGACATTATACTCGTTAAAGAGACTTATCACTCTCAGTGCTACGGTCTTATTTGGTGGTTCATCTCTACAAAATTTTGCACTATTTTCCACATTTTACATGTTTCCCTAATCTCGTTGGTGGGGGCTCGAAACTGCGAGATCACGCTGTAGAGCCTGATGTGTAAACCGCTACGCTATCTCTCCAGCTTCCCTAATCTCATTGGAAGTGAGGGATACCTCCACCATTTTCTCCTTTTGCTTCACAGACAAGATCTCCTCCATTACTTCTTGCTGTTAGGCGATGATCATCTATAGCCCTTAGGGAGAACACAAGCGATAGAGAAATCATTGGTTGCATTGTGATCACATAATGTTTGGCATCATGTACTAATTGTTTTGTAAAACATTGCTCATTTATCAAGGTAAAGTGAATTAGAAATGTTTGCTCACCTTGCAGCATGCTTGAAGAAGAAGTTATACCTCTCAGATTTACTGTATTTGTGTCTCAGCGCAACCCAGTGTTCTTTTGCAGTTTATTTATATAAACATTAGCTAAATTTATGTATTCTCTTGCAGCTTACTTCTTGCTTTTAGCTACATAGTGCAGTTCTTTCTAAATCAGCATGTGTACATATTTACCATCAATTTAATTGATAATTTTATTTTGTGTGTAATATTCATGGGGAAGGTACTTTATGATATTGTATCTCACAGGATTTTCCCATTAATGGACATTAGACCATAACCGTTTTCTTTCTTACTGGAACACAATTTAGCACAATTAAAAGAGCTAGAGGGATAATTTCAAGAGATCTATTGGAGAGCAAGTTGCTTTTAATTAGTATTAAAATATTGTGTTCTTCCTAAGAATAAAATAGTGTTCATCAGAGACCAACAAAAATAGGTGGGAGGGGCCACAAAATGTTGATCAATAGGTATTAATTACGGTTGGACAGCAGCAAGGTCTGCAAGAAAGGTGAATATATGTTATAGTTATACATTCTTATTACAGAAAGCTAGAGGAAGAAATGTTAAATATTTTCACAGCAAAAATGATAAACATTTAAGAAGAAAAATATATTTTAACTGATTTAAGCTTTACACAACATATACACATACAAACATATATATATATATATATATATATATATATATATATATATAAATTTTATGTCTTTATACAAAAAATAAATTTCTTTCCTTGTTTGTGATTGTCATTAGAAATATTCTTAATTCAGGAAGGTTTCATTTTCCCCTAGTTATACCCACAGCATCTCACTACTAGATCAGACTCATAGTGATCCACCTGTTTACAGCTTCCGAAGAGCTGGGATTACAGGTGCATGCCACTATGCCCAGTCTCAACTGCCATCTCAGCATGCCCCAGGAGCGGGGCTGGCATGGAAGGCCTGGGTATCGAATCCCCAGCCCCTGCACCTGTTTGCTATTTGGCTGGTGCTAAACAAATAGTCTTTATTTCTATTCCATTGCTTCTGTTTAATTCTTCCTTTTTTTTTTTTTTTTTTTTGGATTGAACTCTGGACCTTGCACTTGGGAGGCAGGTGCTTATGCCGCTGAGCTATCTCTTTGACCCTCGGTCTTGAAATCTCATACCAGTACTTTTTTTTTGTTTTGTTTTTGTTTTTTTTTTTCATACTAGTACTTTTTACTGGGCATGGCAAAGTTCTTTCTAAGAATTTAGACATCATGTTATTTAAATGGCTGCATAAATATAGCTCACTCAGAAATAATTAGAAAGTGCTAGTTTTTCAGTAATCAATATTAGTGTTTCAATTCGAGTGGCCTACCAGAGAAAATATTTATAATATAATTAGGAAGGTTTTCATGTAAGATTGTATTTGTTCTAAAGAAATTAACTCCATGAATAGGAAGAGAACATCAAGATTTGTAGACTTATCAATATTCTTGGAATCAAAAGAATGCCATTGTAGGAGTAAAGCTGTGTGGACTTCATTTCTCTTATATGAAGTTTTATGCAGAACATACAAAACTCATCTAGCATTAAGATGCCAAAGCTTTTATTAAAGAGTCTACAGGTTTTGTACTGTGAATATAATAGGCTAAAATCCTTTGAGAACACACCTACCATTTCACAAGGATTTATACAAAGTTTTATATTTGGCCCATGAACCAGTTGAAAAGGGTAGACATAACTGAAATGCATGTAGAAAGGAAGTCAATAATAAATGAATGAGTTACTCCTATTTGCAACCCAGGCACAATTATACTGAGGAACTTTGGGACACTTTTGTGAAGCCTGTTCTTCACAGATATCTCATGCAAGAGATAAGGAAACTTAGAAATTCAATTCTCATCCACTGTTGTTTGAGAGCTTCTCTTAAACATATCAACCCAAAAGGGATTCTGGTGTTGTCTCACACATGGACTGAGTAGGTAATACAGGTGCTTCAAAAAGGATGAAATAGGCTTTTGTAGAAATGAAACAAGTAAATATAGACAAAGCATCAACACATCTGCAACAAAACATGAAAGAAACTAAATCTCACAAAAGTAGCATAAATGTTGTAGTCTTTTACAAATTAAAACCAAGTTTTAAGAGTAACTGTCAATAATCAATTGCCAATAATCATAATAATAATAATAGTAATAAATGTCATATTTCAGGCAGCTAAAGAAGTACTCAAACTGCATATGACTGGGAGGAGTGTGCAGAACATAACATATGACAGAAGTATGATTTTCTAAATAAGAGTTAGCCATATTTGAAATATGAGAAGTAGAGGGCTCTATTTCACTTCTCCTTGGACTGCCAACTTTCACTAACCTTGAGCCTTATCTTGCCTTTACCCTTAGGCATTCAGAATATACAATAATAACTCCTGTGTTCTCAGGGCCCTGGGTTTTTCTAGACATGCCCCAAGGCATCACTTCTGGGATAGAAAGGAGTCTGCAATTCAAGAGGCTCCTTTACCCTCAATTCTGCCAGGGTAGTTCATGTTTTATGTGTTGCAATACACTTTCGTGTAAGATTTTTTTTGAAAAATACAGTTTTAAAGTTTGAAAAATGCTATTATACCTTTCTTAAACTTCATCCTCGAGACAATATGTATTTTACTGATTTATCAAAGTTATTTTTATATCACATTAATATCTTATTCTATATAATGGAAGGGAAATTTACAAGTTGTTTTTTTTATTTTTTTCAAGGAATTCTACAAGGAAAAAGCAAATGCATAAGAAATTTATACAGGGGAAGAAAGTTATTTTCAAGATTATTATGCCCCCTTAAAAATGCAATGAATCTTATTTTGATGTGCTCAAAGTTTTTTTATAGATCACCATGACATTATATGCCTTATTTTCCTTATATACAAAATACTTAAAGAGTGTTGGGAAGATTAAGTGACATGAAAGATTCTCAAGCATAGGTTCTACTCTTTGTCCTCATAACTATCATTTACTATAAGGAAATCAAGTCATAAAGAAAATTCAAACTTTATTTACATTATCCAGCTTTGTCTGCATAGTAATGCCTTCTTTATAGATTTTTAATTAATACACTTAAATAGCAAATTCAAAAATGGGCAAAAAGAAGAACAATCAAACAAGAAAGCAGTTATCTAAAAATTACTCAGAATGCAAAACTAATTCATGCTGAAAATTTCATAGGTGAGATGGTAGAGCCTTGTGCCATGGCTGGGAGTATCATAACTCTGCTTATTTATCAATTCTGACTAACAGTTCTTGCTACTAGAATTTGCTTTAACATTGACAACAGTTTCTGTGTTTCTGACAGTCTTTTGGCCATAGTGCTTATATGAGCATCCCAGCATAGGCCTGACATTTCTATAAGAATATATCCATGCTCCCAATTCTGAAGGTTTCTAACACTATTCATTCATAACAAGATGTACTTGAGGATTTGGGTATGTGCCTGATCTCTCATCAGAATAGTTATAAGTAAAATTCTGTCTGTTTTAGTGCAAAGATTCTCATTTTGTTATTTCTTAGCTTCATTCTTTAAATGAATATACAGTAAGAGCCCATAATGTACCTGGTATTTTGGAGGGTAATGACACAATTGAAAATCAGATGAAATGTGATCCATGCTCTCATGAAGTATATGTCTGGTGTAGGCAAGTGAACATCAACTTTAAAGAACTATTCACAGAAGTGATTTGGTAAAATGTGCATGTGGTAAAAAGAGAAGTTGTTGGTCTAATGAATGTCTTGAGTAAAAGTTTCTAATTTTGTAGGCAATATGGAAATGTGACACTAAAATAAAAATTCAAAAGATGTATAGGAAAATTTTCTAAAGCACAAGGAATAAGTTTTATTAATTAGAATAAATATCATTAGCAGAGAACTTAGAGTTGACAAGAGTAAATATTGCATAAAATGCTTTGAATCAGATGTCCTACCTGTGACATACATGGTGGATAAGTAATTAAATGTATAGAGGTAAAAAAAAAAATTAGAAGACCTTTACAAATCCAAATATGAGAAGCTTTTTTGGTCAAGGATCAAATGTCTCTTCTCAAAGACCAATGCATATGAACATAAGAGCTGTAATGGATTTGTTTTCAATAGTTATTTCTTGAAACTTTTAATGACTATGCATTACCACCATGGCTTTTATAACTTCACCTATAGTAACACCAGAACTAGAAGTTGCAGAGTCACACAAAATGAGAGCTACCTGATGTAGTTCATTAAATGAAGTTTAGCACTCATGAAAATTATAGCTATTTCGTATTGCAAATCAGGATACTGGGGCCTAAAAGGTTAAGAAATGTACACCTGCTCACATTTCTTAGAATAGTTAAGATCATTATGATTTTTTTTCCTTTTTTCTTTTTTTATTGTATTTCAGCACAGGGTCTACAGGGTCTCACTACATAGATCGGACTCATAGTGATCCACCTCTGTTCAGCCTCCCAAGAGCTGGGATTACAGGCGCGTGCCACCACTCCCCATCTCAATTGCCCTCTCAGCATGACGAGGGGGCTTGGGGGAGGAAGGACCGGCCCAGGGATGGAACTCTGGGCCCCTGTGTCTGCCTAGGCAGGTGCTTTAATCCGCTGAGCTATTTGGCTGGCCCTAAGATCATATGACATGTAGCTTCCTAAATAATCAAATTTTATTTATTCAGACTAATTTTATTGTTAGTCATAATGTAAACATTAGATTTTCAATATTGTATCAAGTATAAATCATTACTGTGCTCATAAATCTCACAGTATTTTGAAGAACTCTGCAAAAATGCAATTTGAGAAGTTTGTAACAGGAATTATAGCTTATAATGGACATTTATTTAGTTGGCACTAAAAATAGCTAAGTTGATTTATTGAAGATTTTGTGGAAGAAGTGACAGCCACTTGATGGCAGGGAACATAGAAAAGCATAAGTTAGGTGAGAAGAGTCTGTATTGTGAATATCTGAATGACAAAGAACATGACATATAAAAGGCAAAAGTTGAAAGAAAGAAACAAGTGGGTATTGAGAGACAAGAACACAGAGAAAAAGAGCCAAATCATTCAGATTTGTTCACCAAGGTAAGGAATATGTATTTATACAAGGAGTGCTGAGAATTCACTCTGAGAGTAACAAAATAGACTTGCCTTCTGATCACACTGGGTGGGGATACTATGGAGATGAACAGGACATGGGTAAAAATAGAGACAGAAACAAATGTTCAGAAAGTGCTTAAATTACTTAGGAAAGTAATGTGCTTATCTCTATTTGGATGGGAATAGCAAAGAGGAAGAGATGTGGACTGATTCCAAAGATGCACAGGAAGTGGAATCAACATGATTTAGTGATTAACTTTATCAAGGTGGCAGATAGGAAGATAAGGAAAGAAGGAAGTGAGAGAGTAGTATTAAGCTTTTACCATAAAACCTCTCTAGGAACATATTTAAACATGATGGGTTGAAATAATAATGAGCTTATTTTTCATGTGTGTAGTACTGCTTTTACATACATATTCTGTAACAGTATTTGGTTTAATTTTGCCACTCTCTGAACTCTAAGAGGCATATTTCTTGAAAATTAATGATGGTTGTTATATTAAAGATTGTTATCATTAAATTTGTTGTTAGGATTACCAGGTATAGGCATGAAGACATATCAAACAATTAAACATTAATGTTTCATTTCAATAATCTTAATATTTTTCTTGGTCCTTTTTATTTTTTAATTTATTTTAAAGAGAGCATAAAACAATAGATAAGATCTTAGAAACAATGCGTGTTAAAAAACAAGATGAAAAGCATTTAACAGTGGTTGTTATATTATACATTGCTCACTTTAATATCATTGCTCACTTTCTGTCAGCTGGATGAAATACTGAAAGGGAAGGCCAAGGGCACGAAGGAGGCCTCGGCCCCTGCTGTCCTGAAGAAGCAGGAGGCCAAGAGGGTGGTAAATCCCGTTTGAGAAGAGGCCAAAGAATTTTGGCAATGAACAGTATATCCAGCCCAAGAGAGACCTCACTTACTTTGTCAAATGGCCCCACTACACTGGCTGCAGCAACAGAGGGCCATCCTGTACAAGTGGCTGAAGGTCCTCCCTGCAATTAACCAGTTCACCCAGGCCTTGGACTGCCAAACAGCTACTCAGCTGCTTAAGCTCAGCTACAAGTACAGACCAGAGACCAACCAAGAGAAGAAGTAGAGGCTGTTGGCTCGGGCAGAGAAGAAAGCTGATGGCAAAGGGGATGTCCCCACTAAGAGGCCACCAGTCTTCAGAGCAGGTGTCAACACTGTCACCACTCTGGTAGAGAACAGAAAGGTTCAGCTCATGGTGACTGCACATGACATGTACCCCATTGAGCTGATCGTCTTTCTGCCTGCCCTGTGTCACAAGATGAGGGTCCCTCACGGCATCATCAAAGGGAAGGCCAGACTGGGCTATCTGGTCCACAGGAAGACCTGTACCACGTGGCTCATATTGCCAAGCTGAGGAAAGCAAAAGCTAAAGAGCTTGCCACTAAACTGGGCTAAGTATATTTAAGTATATTCTTGAGTTTTCCGTACATAAAAACAATAAATTGTCCTCAATCCAGTGCAGAAAATATACATAGTTGCTCACATTACAGATATTAGCATATAAAATTTGTCAAAGTAAAAATTTTAAGCATTAATTGCTACCCCCAAAACTGATAGAAATTAGTAGTACAATTGTAACTATCCTGTGTATATAATTACAAGATTATTACATGACTTTCTTTATTCTCTTAGGATCACATATCTGTGAGATATGTTTAATTGTAGCTCATTAGATTTCATACATGAACATTTTTAAAATTAATATATTATCTGATAATGACAAAAATGATGCTGTTAAACAATGCTGTTAAAATCATTTTATATATCTCTCTTAATGAACTTAAATTGTCATATTTAACAATTTGAGTTAACTTGTATTCATTTATATTTCCTAACTTTATTCATGTATATTTAACTTGTATTCATTTATATTTCCTAACTGGAATTTTCTGCTCAAAATTTTATGATTTTTCTTTAGGAAAAGAAACCTTTAAATTAAGGTTTTGTTTTCATAATATACTTTAATACTAACAATTTACTAATTGTATATGTTGCTATTTTTCCTCAGTCAAGACGTTTTTCCTTTATAAAAGAATATTACAATAAAAGATAATTCTTTTTGTGTTTTTCTTTTTTTGAGACAACATCTTGGTATGCAGTTCAGACTAGCCTTGAACTTAGTTTGTTGCCCAGGCTGGTCTTAAACTCACAAGATAATCCTGTCTTAGCCTCACAAGTGCTAGATCAACAGACATGTGTTACCACACCTGATGATAATTCTTAATTTTAAAGTAGATAACTTTAATAACCAATTTTATATTTTATATACTGTGTTTACTGTAAAAGAACTTCCTTTATTTTTCCATGGATTAGTAAGGTAATTTACTGGTATCTCCTAAAATATTTACATAGAGCTCTCACACAAAAACCCTATTGCACAAGTATTAATAAACTGTATTTCACCTATTATGGTACAAGCTCAATATGAATGCTTTTCTCAGAGCCTGTATTTCTCTTTTCATATCTCACATAGGCTAGTATCAATCAATCTGATTTGACCATGTACTTATGGCCAGTCAACCCTAACTCCTGGTACTGATTATTGGGCAAAGTTATAGGGTTGTTCTATAATACCTAGAGAAAACTGACCTACTATAACCATTGTTTACAATAATTGTTTCAAAGCAGAACATTTTGACATTGTGTAGTAGTAAATACCTTTTTATTTATTGGCATATGTTTGTGATACATAATAAATGCATTCATTTCCAACTGATACATACACATATTATACTTTAATCATTTTAACTTCTTCTTTTTCCCACTTTTTTCTCTCCTTTGGTCTCCAGATTCCTTTTTCAGGTCTACATAGTTTTCATGGACTAGTGGAAAGGGAGGATGGGGAGAAGAAGATGTAGACTGTGATTGTTAAAATTGGTTTACATTTGCATGTGCACCAATAATGATTTTACAATTGGGGTCAAAGCAAGCCATATGTGATCCACAGGAAAACAGAAAAGGCTACATCTCATTCCCTGGCCTTTTCAATACATATTAATTCACGTGTTACTGCTGAACTATCTCCCTTACAAACATATTTTGTAAGTGTGATTGTGTGCTCTGAGTTCTTTCAGCAATTGAAAACTTAAGACAATCATCTAGTTTATTGAAATCCCTCAATTCAAACATAATTTTTATGTGATGATTCTCATTCTGACATTTTCTTCCATTTATCCGACTATGATCCCCATGCATAGTCGTTGCTTTATAATAAAATTATTTGATATGCAGTTCAGACTAGCCTTGAGCTTAGTTTGTTGCGCAGGCTGGTCTTGAACTCACAAGATAATCCTGTCTTAGCCTCCCAAGTGCTGGATCAACAGGCATGTGTTACCACACCTAATGATAATTCTTAATTTTAAAGTACATAACTTTAATAACCAATTTTATATTTTATATACTGTGTTTACTGTAAAAGAACTTCCTTTATTTTTCCATGGATTAGTAAGGTAACTTACTGGTATCTCCTAAAATATTTACATAGAGCTCTCATACAAAAACCCTATTGCACAACTATTAATAAACTGTATTTCACCTATTATGGTACAAGCTCAATAATTCCCTGCTATTTTCTTATGAAGTCCTTTATGTATTCTTGGAAGTTGGCTTTTCTGTAGAAATTTGAGAGCCACATGGGCAAATCTGTAGACATAACCAATGAAAAAGAGTAGACATTATTTAGGTCCTATATTTTCTTTTTTAAAATATTTTTTTTACATTTATTTAGTGTGTGTGTGTGTGTGTGTGTGTGTGTGTGTGTGTGGCCAGCTCAGCCCACCAGGGGGCGGGGCTGGCTGGCATGTGGTGCTG
>NW_004524617.1:9469150-9480580 GCF_000260255.1 Octodon degus | reverse complement strand
ATATACAGCTACTTTCTCTTAGTTCAACTAGAAGGTTTTGAATCACCTATTCAATATTATTGACACCATTTATTTATTTTTTATTTTTATTTTTCATGATACCATTTAGATACACATATAATTACTGATATATTTTGGTTTCTATTTATCATCTTATTTTGTGCTTTCTTACTATTCTTTTGTTTTTAAAATTTATTGCTACATTCTTTTGTTCTTTTCCACTTACTGACTCATCTCATTTTAGTTATTTCTTTCTTCAGTTGAAAAATTTATAATCTAAATAATCCTACTAGTAGTATCTTTCCATTTCAATATACATGCGATATAAAATATAACATTAACATATATTTTATAGTTCCATTAAAGGAGCTTAGACGATCATTAAAGTGAACTTCATCTTGTCTTATAAAGACCTTACATTTTATTATGTAACTTTCATTTATTTATTTATTTTTATTTTATTTATTTATTTATTTATTTTTTGCAGAACCTGGGATTGAACTCAGATCCTTGCGTTTGCCAGTCAAGCGCTTATCCTACTGAGCCATCTCCCTGGTCACTATTATGTAACTTTTAAATGTTAATTTCATCAAAATTTATTTGAATTACTAGTGTACTACATTTCTGTTTTTTCTATCCTCTTTATCTCAAAATATAAACATGGTAGTTTTCTCCCTGAAATTAATTGCTCAAAATTTCCATTACTATACATTTATTAAATGAAAGTTTGTGTGAAATTATCTTTATTTGATCTCCATTTGCAGGGCATATTTTTGTCAAGTCTATAATTTCATATTTATCACTATTCCTCTCAACAAATTGTGATACTATTCTGGACAACCAATATTTCCTTTTAAGAGGATAACTTTTCATCCATTTGTTGTATAAAATTTTCTCTGCCATAAAAATTATCTCCTTTCCCTTTTCTATACTTGATTTTGACGAGGTTTTTTTGTTGTTGTTTTTTGGATGGGGTATCTCAGTCAGAACCTGTGCTTGCCAGGCGGGAGTTTATGCCATTGAACTATATTCCTGGCCCTCACAAGTATATTTAAATGTAAATTTTTACATTTATTTATTTATCCTATAGTGGTTGCATTTCTCTGTGGGCATTTTTTCACTGCACTAAAAGATATCAATTGCTTTTTACAGATTTTCCAGACCCATTTTTTTTCATTGCTTTTCCAGAACTCCTACCATATATATACTGTCTCACTATATCTTCAATAACGCTGTCGTCTTATGATATAAAGTCTTTCTGAATTGTACTATTTATTTATTTATTTATTTATTTATTTACTTATTTATTTATTTTTGTATGTTAGGGAAAGGTCTACAGGGTGTTCAGGGTCTCTCTATTAATGTCGGACTCCTAGTGATCCGCAAGAGCTGGGATTACAGGCTCGCGCCACCACACCCAGTCTCAATCGCCATCTCAGCACCCCCTGGGGGCGAGCCCTGCATGGCAGGCCCAGGGATTGAACCACTGGCCTCTGCACCTGCTGGCAGGCTTTTTAATCCATAGAGCTATTTGGCTGGCTCTCCTGAATTGTATTTTAGGAAAAAAAAAATGAATTTTTTTACATAGACATATTTTGTCTGCATAAATAGATTTAATCTGTTATGTGTTTGGTCTATTCATGTGCTAATATCAAGGTATCTAAGTTAATGTTTATTATGATACTGCTGTCCACAAAGTTTATTATCCCTAACTTATAGGTATTCTTTTAATTCTTTTTTTGTTGTAATAAAAAAACATAAAAGTTCCCATCTTAATCATTTTACCTATTCACACTAGTTTTTATTTATACTATAGCAAAATAGATTTTCAGAATTTCTACCTGAACCATGCCATATACCTATTTTTCTTAAAAAAATCTCTTTTCCTCTTTTCCTAGATTATAATAACTGTCATTGTAGACTCTGTAAGTTTAACTACTTCAGATACTTCATGTAAGTAAAATCATACAGTAATTGTTGTTTTATTGTTTGTTTCACTTAAATCAACATCCTCAAGATACATCTATGTCGCAGCACTTTCAATACTGCAAGAGTGTAAACATGTACCAAGGTGGATGTGGATCAACAGATGGTGGAGTGGGGAAGGAATGGAAAAAAGAAGAAAAAAAACCATTGAGATGTACTCTGTACGAGTACCAACTTCCCACAGGACTATGAGCATTAGGAACTATATTCACATATAAATAAACTAGAGTAACAAAAAGATTATATAATATTCCTGTATGTGTACAATGCATTTTATTTATTCAGTAATTCATTGATAAATAATTGGATTGTTTTTAACTCCTGGCTATAGTAAATACTAATAATAAGAACTGACATATGGAGATATCTTCTTTAGATCTGTTATCCTTAATCTGGTTTATGATGTTAAAATAAAGACCATTTAGTTTTTCACAATTGAATTTGATGTGAGAGGAAGGCTTTCCATATGTGCTCTTCATTATGTTTAGGTTGTTTCCTTCTACTGATAGTTTGTGGAATGAGTGATGCTCTTTCTGCATCAATTGAATGATTATGTGGTTTTTGTACTATCCCTGTGTTAATATGATCTATTAAATTGCATGATTTTCATTAGATTAAAAAGACATATCCTTAAGTAAACCCTACTGTGTTGTTCCACTTAATACTTTCAAGGAGATGTTGAATTTGGCTTTTGAGTATTTAATGTTTTCCATCCATTACCATCAAGGTAGTGACCTATAGTTCTCGATTAGTGCAGTCTCTGTCTGATTTCTTATCAGCATAATTTTGGCTTCATGAAATGACTTTGGAAGTTCTCCTCTTCAAATTTTGAATGAGTCTTAAAAGGATTATTTTAAATTATTCCTTAAATATTTGGTAGAGTTCATCAGTGGAACTATCTGGTCTTGGAATTTTTGTTCTGTAATTTTGATTCCAGATTTATGCTCCTTCTTCATTTCTGGACTCTAGATATTCTGTTTCTTCATAATTCAGTCTAATTTAGTTGTATTTCTTGCAAATGTTTCTATTTCATATTACTTATTTTTGTTTCTCATTGATCGTGGTAGTTTCTTTTCAATTCTGTGACATGAGTTGTAATGTCTACTTTCTTTTGACTCTTGTCACTCTTTTTCTTACTTCTCATTTTTGCATTCTTCGCAAGGGAAATCCATGAAGTGCGAAATTACTATAGCAGACTGTCTGTCAGGCAAAAGACTCCTATCTAGAACACATAAAGAATTTAAAAGAATCAGGACTTCAAAATTCAAAGACACAATCCAAAAATGGGCATCTGAGATGAATGTACATTTCACATATGAAGAGATAAAATAGCAAATAAATATACAAAAAATGTTCAACATCATTGATCATTCAAGAGATATACATTGAAACAATGCAGAGATGTCATCTTACACCACACAAAATGGCTACCATCAAGAAGTCAACAAATAACAAATGCTGCACAGGCTGTGGGGAAAAAGTAAACCTTCTCCACTGTTGGTGGGAGTACACTGGTACAACCATTATAGAAATCAGGGAGAGTCCCCCAAAAGATAGGATTGGAGGTCCCATTGAAACCAGCTATTCCACTACTACATATTTTTTAAAAGGACTGAAAACATCATGCCACAGTGATATTTGTGCACCCATGCTTATAGCAGAGCAATTTGTCATCGCTAAATTTTAGAAACAAAACAAATGTCCAACACCTGAGGAATGAATAAAAAGGACATGGTATTTTTACACAATGCAGTATTATTCATTTCTAGAACTGATAAATTAAAGACTTTTGTGAATAAATGGATGTAGCTAGAGACTATATTGGTAAGTGAAATAAAACAGATTCACATATGTAAACACCAGACTACATCACTAATAAGAACCTGAAACAGTAAGGAAAATCTAAAAGGTAAAAGAGACACTGTGAAAGTGAATGAAATTATTTAATGAAAAGGGAATATAGCAATGAAGAAAAGGACAAATGAAAGAAGAGGAAAAGTTTGGTATATATGCAGAATAGTTTGGATAATTATGTATTGTCAGTTTCTGCTGGTTTTTAAAAGGATTAGTTAAGTGCTTAAAAAGCATTTTTCACTCCTACTTGTTTTCATTTTCCTCTTTTGAATTTCTTATAACATTTCTGTTGCTTTTTTTAACTGAATCTTACAAGTATATATGTGGTAATCTATACAACTAATTTGAAGACAGCATCATGTAATACAGCAAACATTGTTGAATTCCTATTATTTTATTTAGTGAAATTTTCTATTATTTCTAATGCTTATTTTTTCCATCATTATTTTGCATTCTTTAAAAATAATTTACTTTTGATCCACTTCCAGTCAGTACCCAGGCGCAGCATGTGTGTGCGACATGCCCAATTACCAGAACCTACTTCACAATGCCTAGGCCCTGACTGTGGGGGACTGGCCACCTGCTCACCAGATCCACTTCCAACCAGGGCCCAGGCCCCGCATGTGTGTGGAACCCTGCAGAAGAACTCGCTGCAGAAGTCAGGCCCAAGCCAGGCCGACCTGGAAGAGTTCGAGCTCAGTAGTTCCAGACCCAGTAAGTTGAGATACTTTGCTACACCCATATCTATGAAAGCATCCTTGTTCTTTCTCTCTTGATTGAGAGAGGGGGGCAACAGGTAACTGGGATGAACTAGTCTGCCTGGAAGACCCCATGTACATCAAACGAAGGTGATCAAACAGAACTTAGAGGAACTAATTCAATTATAAATTCTTAATTTAATATCTGCTTAGCTATAAAGTGGTAATATTTGCTATTATGGTCTACAAGGCAAACCCATTAGTTACAAAATTTTGTCAACTTCTAGATCTCACTACCCATTATTAGTGTTGGTAATTATAGTTTTGTAAATACAAAACTTTGACTACCTTAACTACATAATCACTCTTGGGTGGTAATATGGGTATATGCCAAGGTAATAACTGCACCAAAGCTCTACACCATAAGTTAAAGGACAGTACTATATAAAATGACAGAGAAGGAGCAAAATGCATTCACAGGCCCCAAGCCCACCCAGAATAAATGCAGAAGACACTAGCAGAGAAGAAGTTGAAAAACATATACCTGAAATCTCTGAAACAATCTGAAGTAAAGAAACAACGGCAGAAAGGAATGGCGGAAATCAGACTAGAAATAATCTCTGAAGTAAAAAAAGGAAATGATAACTACAATGAAAGAATTACTAAGTGCTTCTAAAGAAGACACTAAGAAAAAATGGAGAATAGAAAAATGATGGAATCCTTGAATGAGCAACATAGCAAAGAAGTAGAATGTATGAAGCAGATTCAAAGAGATACACAGGAATTTAAAACCTCAATCACAAGCTGCCAAAACCATTTGAATGAAAGTGAAGAGAGAATGTCAAGACCTTGAAGGCACCATTACAGCTAGTAAAAAGAAAAGATTAAAAACTAATAGCATGCAGGAAAAAAAATGATTCAACATTTGCAAGACAATGCAAAGGTGCAGTGTGAGACTAATAGGCATTAATGAGGAAGAAGGAGTCAATACAAATAATATAAAAAGAATATGGGCAGAAGTAATAGCAGAAAACTTCCCAAAATGAGAAAACAAACTGACATTTAGTAGTGGAAGCATATACAACTCTAAACAGCATCAACCCACTTAACACCAAAACTAGATATACAATAATCAAGATTCCAGAAATCCAGCACAAGAATAATATACTAAAAGTCACTAGAAAAAAGAAACAGATCACATTTAAAGGAAAACCCATCAGAATAATGCCAATTTCTCTTCACAAATGATCAAATGAAGAAGGGCATAGATCAAAGTACTACAAGTTTTGAAATAAACAAATTCCAACCGAGACTGATATACCCTACAAAATTCTCTTTCAAGTTCAATGGAGAACTGAAATACTTTCCTGAAAACAAATAACTAAAGAATTTCATAATGACAAAGTCAACTCTACCCAGACTACTAAAAGATATTCTAGAGAGGGACCAAAAAGATCACAAATCCACAAATGAGAATGGAAAAAACCCACCAAATAAGGTAAACAATTAAATAAAGGTGAAAAAGAGGTAAACAACAGCAGGAAAATAACATGTCAATCATAAGTCAATATATCTCAATTATAACATCAATGTAAATGGACTAAATTCACCAACTAAAAGAAATAGACTGGCAGAATGGACTAGGAAGCAAAATCCATATGCTGTATACAAGAAACACACTTGACTCATAAAGAAATTTATAGGCTGAATGAAAGTCAAAGAATGGAAAACAATACTACATTCCCCAGCACTTCAGAAAAAAACAAGGATAGTAATCTAGTTCACAGACAGTCTGAACTTCAAACCAAGAATGACTAAATGAAATAGATATGCCCACTACCTACTGCTTAAGGGAAAATTGCAATAGGAAGGGGAAAAATGCAAGAGGAAGAGGTAACAATCTTGAATATGTAGACACCAAACATGGGAGGGCCCAAATATATAAGTCCAATCTTAATCAACATGAGAAATCTAATATCCAATACCACAATATCAACAAGAGATTTTTACACCCCATTATCCCAAAAAGAGATCAAGCAGACCAAAAATTAGCAAAAAAGCAGGAGAACTGAACCACACCTTGGAACAAATGGACTTAGTGGACATACACAGAGAGATCGAATACACATTTTTTTTCAGCTGCACATGGTACATTTTCTAAAGTAAACCACATACTGGTCCATAGATCTTGCTTAAGTATATACAAGAAAACAGAAATTATCATATACATATTTTGTGACTACAGCGCAATGAAACTAGAAATGAATGACAAAAAATGGCACAAATATATGGAAATTAAATACCTTCTTCATCAACCAATGAGTTACAGATGAAATTCAATAAGAAATCAAGCAATACCTACAATTCAATGAAAATTAAAGCACAGCTTATCGGAATTTATGGGATGCAATGAAAGCAGTTCTCAGAGGGAACTTTATAGCTGTGAACTCACACATTAGGAAAACAGAATGGAAACAAATAAATACCCTAATGCAGCACATCAAATGTCTAGAAAGAGAAGAGTAAACTAATACCAAAGACCAAAAACGGGAGGAAATCATAAAGGTTTGAGCAGAAATTAATGCAATCGAGACAAAGAAAACAATAGAAAGAATTAAATAATCAAAAAGCTGGTTCTTTAAAAGATTAAATAAAATTGATAATCCCCCAGCTAACCTCATCAAAAACAGGAAAGAAAAAACTCAATACAAGAAATAAGGAATGAAAAGGATGAAATTACCACAGACCTTCTAGAAGTTAAGAAGATTATCAATAGCTACTTTGAAAATCTTTACTCTCATAGAATCAAAGACACAGGAGAAATGGACAGATTCCTAGAAAGGTACAAATTATCAAAACTGAATCAAGAGGATATAAGAACTCTCAATAAACCAATAATAGGCAATGAAATTCAAAATATAATAAAAAAAGTTGTTGACAAAGAAAAGCACAGATCCTGATTGTTTCATAGCTGAATTCTACAAGAAATTTATAGAAGATATATTCCCAGTTCTCCTCAAAATGTTCAATGAAATTGAAAAGGAAAAACTACTCCTAAAATCATTCCTGGAGGCAAGTATTATACTGATACCAAAACCAGAGACAGATGCAAGTAAAAAAGAAAACAACAGCCACTCTTCCTCATGAATATAGATGCAAAAATCCCCAGGAAAATACTAGCAACTATAATACGGAAAATCATGAAGAGGATTTTACATCATGACCAGGCAGGATTCATCCCAGTCATGCAAGGGTGGCTTAAAATATCCAAATCTATAAATGTAATACACTATATCAATAGAGTTAAATCCAAAAACCACACGATCATATCGATGGACACAGACAGGGCCTTTGACAAAGATCAAAACTCATTCATGATCAGAGCCCTACAAAAAATTGGAATAGATGTCTTCTACCTCAATCTGATAAAAGCCATCTATGACCATCCAACTGCAAATATAATTCTAAATGGGGAAAAACTGAAATATTTTACTTTCAGATCAGGTACAAGACAAGGATGTTCTCTTTCACCACTACTATTAAATATTCTACTGGAATGATTACCTAGAGACATTAGAAAAGAGAAAGAAATAAAAGAAATAAGAATAGGTAAACCAGAAATAAAAATATCATTATTTGTAGATGACATGATACTCTACCTAGAAGACCAAAACCTCCACCAAGAAGCTCCTAGAATTAATAAACAAATTCAGTAACATAGCAGGTTACAATGTCAATAACCAGAAGTCAATAGCATTACTCTACACAGATAACAAGCACACTGATAAAGAAATTAGAGAAACAATACACATTACAATACCACTATGAAAAATGAAATACTGTGGAATTAATCTAAGTAAAGAAGTAAAAGATCTATTCAATTAAAATTACAGTGCTCTGAAAAAAGATATCATAGTGGATTTCAGAAAATGGAAAGATAGGGGCTGGGTAGATGGCTCAGTAGAATAAATACTTCCCTGGCAAGTAGAAGGGTATGAGTTCAATCCCTGGTTCCTGAAAAAAAGAAAGAAAGGAAAAACATTTTTTGCTTCTGGATAGGAAGAACCAACATTGTGAAGATGGCCATACTCACAAAATTTTTCTACAAATTTAATGGAAGGCCTATCAAAATTCCTCTAAAATACCTCACAGAACCAGAGAAATCATTCCTAAAATTTATTTGGAACCAGAAAAAACCTAGAATAGCAAAGGTAATCCTGGGCAACAGAGGAATAGCCAGAGGAATCACAATTCCTGACTTGAAATTATACTAGAAAGATACTGTGGTAAAATCATCATGGGGCTGGTAAAAAATAGACCTGAGGATCAATTGAATAGATTAGATGATGCAGATACACTCACCTATCTTATCTTTGATAAAGGGGCCAAACATGTTCAATGGAAGAAATATATTCTTTTTAATAAATGGTGCTAGAAAAAGAAGCACTTCACAGTTCAAAAGTTAAAACTTCACCCAGACGTATCACCATCCACTCAACTAAAGTTAAAATGCATTAAAGATATAAACATTAAAATGAAAACACTAAATCTCCTGGAAGAGAAAGTAGATGGAAATTTTGAAGAGATGGGGTAAGCAAACATTTCATGAACAAAAGCCAAATGCATGGAAAATACTTGAAAGAATTAACAACTGGGACCTCCTCTTAATGATAAGTTTCTGCAAATCAAAAGAAATTAACAACAGAGTGAAAAGACAACCCACAAAATTAGACAATATCTTAACTAATAAGCACTCACACAAAGGTCTTCTCTCTAGAATTTATAAGAACTAAAAAACATTACGGCCCCCAAATTCAATGACCCAATCCAAAAAAGATTATTCAATGTGAACACACTCTTCTCAGAAGAAGAAATACAAGAAGCAAAAAAATACATGGAAAAAATGGTCCACATCACTAGCATTCAGGAAATGCAAATTAAAACAACAGTGAGATACCATCTCAACCAAGAAAGAATGGCTATCATAAACACGTCAACCAACAACAAATGTTGGAGAGGCTGTGAGAAAAAAGGAACCCCTCACTGCTCCTGGGAAATTAGACTGGTACAACCAATATGGAAATCAGTGTGGAGACTCCTCAAAATCTAGGACTGAAAGTCCTATTTAATGCAGTTATCCTCCTTCTGGGAATTTTCCCAAAATACCTGAAAACATCATATGATAATGACATATGTGGGCCTATGTTTATAGCAGCACAGTCTGTGATAGCCAAATTTTGAAAACAACCAAAATGCCTGTCACATGAGGAATGCATGAAAAAGATTTTGTGTTTCTATAAAATGGAATATTATTCAGCTACAAGGAAAAATAAACTCAAATCCTTAATAAGTAAGTTGATTCAACTTGAAGCTATACTCATAAGTGAAGTAAACCAGACAATCACATGTAAATATGATATTTTCTCCCTACTGTAAGAACTCAAAAGAAGAATTAAAAATTAAAAGGTATAAAACAATTAAATTCAAAGAAAGAACTGAAGGATTAAACATCAAAGAGAGAGAAAGGAGAAACTTAGGAAATATGATATGGGCAAAACCATACATTTATATAAGCAAGATGGTTAAAGCAATGGTCCTAAGAATTTCCATCAGGTTTTTTAAAATAGCAGTTAAGGGGCCGGGGAGATGGCTCAGTGGAATAAGCACTTCCCTGGCAAGTGCAAGGGCCTGAGTTCAACCCCCAGTTCCAAAGAAAAGAAAAGAAAAACAAATAGTAGTTAATGGGTAGAATTCTCACCCTGACTAACTCCATATGCTGATATCTATGAACTAAGCAACTACATTGTGGTCAGCAATGTGTAATACTAAAACCATGCTTAAAACACCTGTCATTTTGGTGTTCTAAGTGTATACTGCTTCTAATGTCATATCTGTCATTTTTCTATTCTCTTTAAAGTAAATGACTATAAAAAGTATTAAAAGTAAATGGGAGACAACAAAAAAGTCTTAAAATTTAGAATATCCATGGTTGTTGGAAAATAACATTTCCATTTATGTCTAAGGTATTTGATATTCTGACAGATAGTGATGTTAAGTTTAAGTGCCTCTGTTAAAGGACAATAATATCATTAAACTTCTCTTCTGGATGTTTAACAACTAAAGTTTACAGACCAATAATTAGAAAGATAGATGGGCGAAGACGATAGCCAATATTTTGGCCCTAGCCCTTCAAGGTCAGTGGGGACTCAAGACATAAGAGAACCTCTGCTGTGACATCCTGTAACTAAGTGTTTTCCAAAATTTTCTGTTCAAGGAAACTATGAGGCCACAGAGGAAAATGATTGACAATGTGTAGTGTGACTAAGGACAGTCACCTAGAGAGAAAACATTCTCTCAGGCTTTCACAGAGAGCAAATTTGTGAAGCAATGGCCATGACTCATCCAGATGGCTGACACTGACAAAATATTCACAAGGTGCTGTACATGGTTCCAGGGTAAATCCTAAGGGGATTTGACTGACTTTGTCAGAAAGTAGAAGTTACATTTTTAGTTATATAGATCTGGCTTTAACTGGGTCTTAACCATCGAGCAGAAAAGTGTAACCACGTGGTATAAAAACAAAGCCATATTAATATGCTGAGCTGTAAAAGGCTCAAGTCAACAACCTCGGACAATTGCCAGTTGTGCTGATAACTCACTACTATTATGGACAATTGGACTATATTGAGTTATTTTGCTGTGTTCAAGTACCTGCAATCTTTTGACTGGCATCAAGTATGAAAAGTTCTTTTAAAGAATTCTCCAAATATATCATCTCTAACTGCAATGGTACACCCATCTCTGATGAATCAAAATATAAAGGGGGATATAAATAAAGGACCATTTTGTTATGAAATACACACACACACACACACACACACACATATATATA
>NW_004524617.1:9467386-9469050 GCF_000260255.1 Octodon degus | reverse complement strand
TGTGGTGCTGGGGGATTGAACTGCAGTCCCTGTGCTTTGCCAAGCTTGTTCTAAGTAGGTGCTTTAGACCACTGAGCCATCTTTCCAGCCCCTATATTTTCTTTATAGAAATATTTAAAACTACCAGGTTGGATTTATTGAGCTTGAAATTATTGCCATGGAATATTCTTAGTTGTATTTGGCTATGTTTTATATTTATAGTTGATTTATATTTTGATTTAATGTCGTAAATAATCTGTAATATCATTATTATCTTAGTATATACAGCATGAAAATTTTGACCCTATTAATTACTAATATGTATTTTTCTCCCTTTTACTATTTATAATTGTACAATCATTTCTATTATTTTACTCATTATAATTATTTTTTTATTTCTATTTCATGTTTATGTTATTCATTAATTACTGTTTTTCCAGTTCTGGGCATTGAAGCCAGTGCTTCAGGAATACAAATCAACTCTTCTACCACTGATCTACAAATCCAGCCCATTTTATTTTGTTTTGAATCATTGTCTCAATAAGTTGCCCACCCTCGACCTGAACTTGGATTCTTCCAGCATCAGTCTCCTGCATTACTAGGATTAGAGATATCTGACTATAAATTACTCTTCTTAAATGTGTTCTCCTTTTTGTAATGTCTTTTTATTTGTTCATCTTTTCCATTCAATGCTCAGCATGAATAAAATTAAAATGCCATTTTATAATGCAAGGTATACATTTTTATCTTCACACCAATTAAGCTGAGCACATTTCGATATAGAAATGCTTCTACTACCCATAATTTTAAGAAATAATACTCAGTGTATGAGTTATGATTTCATTTTCAGCTCATTGTATTAGGAGTATTTCTTAAATTCCTCATATAATTGTGGCTTCTTAACAAAATAATTGCTTTTTATAAGAAATCATAGTCATTATGAAAAGTACTTTGAAACTTTATGGATTGGCTTTTGGATTTAGTATATTGTTGGCTTTAAATGATCTCTATAATAGAAGACAATGTGGATTTGCCAGTGCATGACTATTATTAATATACACATAGTATAGATATAGATATGGATATGAATATAGATATAGATACAAATACAGACATAAATATCAGAAAATTTTAACTGTGTTGTTTTTAAATTCTTTTCCATATTTTGCATGGTGGATGTTTCAATCTCAAGTATGTTTAAAGTTCTTACAATGTTTATTATTTTGTTCAAATCTATTCCCAGTTTTTATGTCATTTTGCTTTCATTTTGGCTCTGTTTATTGTTAAAATCTGATACATAAATTCATTATCATATATATGTTGTTTAAGTAAGAGGGACTAGATTGAAACCTAGGTCAAAATGTTGATTTGTTAAATAATCCAGCAACAAGCTACTTACTAGGAATCCACATAAATGGTGAATACAAAGAAGATTAAACATAAAGTAATGAAATACAATATTCCAAGCAGAAATAGCTATAAGATTTTTTAATCTAGCAGTTAATTGGAAAGATTCTCACCCTGACTAACTATATATACTGATACCTGTGAACTAAGTTACTGCACTGCAGATGGTAATTTGTAATAGTAGTTTCATGTTTGGAGTGCCTGTCATTCTGGTATTCTGAATATGGGCTGCTTTTCATGACATGCCAGTTACTGCTATGATGTCTCTCGGGTAGTGG
>NW_004524617.1:9459028-9464133 GCF_000260255.1 Octodon degus | reverse complement strand
CTTACTTCCCCACTCCCTTACCTATCCTTCTCAACTCAGTAACTCTTTGCTTTTGAATAAGTTCATTCCCTTTCACCAGAATCTATGGTACCATTCAGATTCCCTATTTCTCTTTCAGGTTCTCACACTATGGAGACAGTATGATATTTGCACATGCATGGCTGATTCATTTCACTTCAGAGTAAGTTCTCCAGTTGCATTCATTTATTGACAAAAGACTCAAATGTATACTGGTTTATATCTGAATAATACTCCATTGTGTAAAATTACCACATCTTCTTTATCCATTCTTTGACTGATGGACTTCTGTGTTGTTTCCAGGATTTAACTCTAATGAATTTTGCTGCTATAAACATAGGTGCACGTATATCATTATGGTATGTGGTTTTCAGTTCTTCTGGAAAAACACCCAGGAGAATAGGTGTGTTGAATCGGAGCTCCAATCCTAGCTTTTGAAGGAATCTCCATACTGCTTTCTATGGTGGTCACACCAGTCTTCACTCTCAGGAACAGTGCAGGAGGGTTCCTTTGTCTCTACAGCCTCTCCAACATTTGTTATTGGCTGACTTCTTGATGTTAGTCATTCTTTCTGGGGTGAGATGGAATCTCAGTGTTTGTTTAATTTTCATTTCTCTAAGGACCAAAGTTGTTGAAAAATTTTTCATATATTTACTTGCAATTTGTATTTCTTCCTCTGAGAAGTATATATTCATCTCAGATGCCCATTTTTGGATTGGGTTTTTGAATTTTAGAGGCCTGATTTTGTTTTAATTCTTCATATGTTCTATATAGAAGGCCTTTGTCAGAGGCACAGTCAGCTTTAATTTTTTCCCAATATGTTTTTTTTTACTCTGTTTGAGATCTTGTTTAATGTGCAGAAAATTTTCAAAAGGATGAGACCTCTGTTGATGATTCTTTGAAGCATTTCCCATGCAGTTTGAATTTTAGTCATACATTCTCAACTATCCCTATGTCTTTAAATTTTCTACCTCCATTTTCCTCCAGAAGATTTAGTGTTTCTATTTTAATATTTAAATCTTTGATATATTTTTACTGTGTCTTTGTACATGGTGATGGGCACGGGTTCTAGTTTTAGCCTTCAACACGTGGAAAGTCAGTTTTACCAGTGCCATTTATTAAAGAGGCTATCTTTCTCCCAGTGAGTTTATTTGGCCCTTTTATCAAAGATAAGGTGGCTGAGTGTCTTTGCAGTTGTTTCTATATCTTCTAATCTGTTCCACTGATCCTCAAGTCTGTCTCTCTGCCAGTACAATGTTGATTTTATCACAGTAGTTTTATAGCATAGTGTAGGACAGAGATTGTGATACCTTCTGCCTTTCCTTTCTTTTCCAGGACTGCTGTTGATATTCTGGGTCTTTTTGGGTTCCAAGGGGATTTGAGGAAAGTTTTCTCTTGCTTTGTGAGGTATACTAATGGTAATTTAATGTGGATTGCATTGAATCTGTATAGCAATTTGGGAGTATAGCCATTTTCACAGTGTTGGTTCTTCCTATCTGTGAGCATGAAATATATTTCCATTATCTCAAATCCTCTTTAATTACTTTTCTCAGAGTACCATAATTTTCACTGTACAAATATTTTATGACCTTTGTGAGATTGACTCCTACATATTTCAGTTTTTTTGATGTTATTGTAACAGGTGTGGTTTCCCTAATTTCTCTCACAAGGTGCTCCTTATTTGTGTATAAAATGTTATTGATTTTTGGGTGTTTACTTTATATCCTGCTATGTTGCTGAATTTGATGATTAAATCTACAACCCTTTTGGTGCAGTGTTGGGATCCTCTATATCGTATATCATGTCACCTTCAAATAATGATAGAAATTTATTATTATTTTGTTGTGCATTTCTCCCTTGAAAATTGTCAATGCTGGATTGTATGTCAGTGTGCTCTGTTAGGTACATTCTATTATGCTGGTGAGTTTGCATTTTTGTCATTATGTAATATCCTTAATGGCCTCTGTGTCTGAAAATTGATCATCTATTTTGAATGACATTTGTGTTGGAATCCATGATGTGTTTTGGTTACCTTTGATATGGAAAATCTCTTCTTATTTCACCTTTAGTATATATACTTATATGTATATATGGTGACTAGTATGGAGAGCATACAGATTTTTAATGTCATTTTTTACTTTTATTGCTACATGTTTGCATTATAATGGATATGTTCAGTGTTGAGAATTGGTACATGTGCATAATATAGTTATATACTGTTTCCCCCGTTCCTTCTAGCCCCATTTTATTTTTCCAGAATTATAATCATTTTTTTATCTTATAAGATATTATATGTAATATATATATATATATATATATATATATACTAATAGCTCAAATAAATTATAAAACACCTAAAACAAATATACTAAGTCAGAGTACATTTTTAGATACATTGTCTCTGCTGGATACAATACCTTTCTGTCTTTTTTATTACCTCTTCTTTATTTCATATGTTATATTTAATACACTATATAATGTACGTTATATATACACATATAAATATATACACTCATATGTATGTATATAATATACATTATAGTGATAAATATGTTTTTATGTAAGATAAACCATAGTATACATAAGTTTGTATGTCTGACTTAACTGCCTAATTATTATGGTTTCTACATGCATCTAGTTTTCTACAAATAAATTAAATTTATCTTTCTTTGTTTTGCAGTACTTGAATGTGTGTAAATGCTACATTTTCCTTATTGATTTATCTGTTTCTGGGTATATAGTCCATTTCCAAAATCTAGCTATCATGGATTGCACTATTATGAACATGGATATGTATACATCACTGTGATAATGATGTCTTTAACATTTTGGGGAAGACATCAAGAAATGGAATAGCTGGGACAAATATAATTCCAACTTCTAGTTTTTAAGAAATCTCCATAGTGATTTCCATGGTGGTTGTATCAGCTTGAAGTCCAGCCAACAATGGAGAAGGTTTCTTTCTCCAAACAACCTAAGCAGCATTGGTTATTGGTTGATTTCTTCATGGTAAATATGCTTTCTTGAGTAAGACAGAATCTCACTGTTAATTTAATTTTCATTTCTCAAATAGACAAGTAGATTGAACTTTTAAAATTTATTTATTGGTCATTTGCATTTCTTCATCTGTGAAATGCCTACTCAATTTAAAAGCCCATTTTAAATTTGGTCTTTAAATTCAAGGCTCTAAATAATTTTTTAGTTCTTTATATATGCTACATATTAGTCCACTGTCTGATGAATACCTCTTTCATTTTGTAGAGTGTTTCTTCACTTTGTTAGAAGTGTACCTTGTGAAGAAGCATTTAAATTTGATATGATGATATTTGTTACTATTTGGTATTATTTCTTTTGCAACTAGTGTTTTGTTCAGAAAGACTTTGCCTATACCTATGTTTAAAAATGTTTTACTATTTTGTCTTCCAGTACATTTTTTTTCTGTTGTAATGTTTAGATATTTAATTTGTCTTCATTTTCACTTAGTGCATAATGAAATGTGAGTCTAGGTTTCATCTTTGGCAAGCAGATAATCAGTTTTCCCAGCACTGTTTGTTCAAGAGCTATCTGTCTTCCATCTAAGAAATGTGTCCACCTTGTTAAAGATAATTTAGCTAAGTGTACCTACAGTTATTTCTTTATCTTCTATTATGTTCCATTGATCCACAAATGTGGTGTTGTTTCTTGTTTTGTTGTTGTTGTTGGTACTATGCTGTTATTTTTCTAATCACTGTAGGTTTATAGTATAAGTTGAAATCTGGATATGTGAAGTTTCCTCTGACTTGCCCTTGTTCCCCATGTTTTTGCTATTCTAGTTCTGTTTTGGTTCTATAAGAATTTAAAATTGATTTCTTCAGTTCTATAAAGAATGGTACTGTTAAGTTTTATTGACATTGCTCTTAATTTCTGTAACAGTTTTAATGGTATGGATTTTTTACTATCTTTGTTCTGTCTATCCAGGAACAAGGGTTATCTTTCCATTATCTGATAATGTTTTCAATCCTTTTTAAACTATTATAGTTTTTACTATAGAAGTCTTTGTCTTCTTCAGTTAGGTTAATTTCTATACATCTCATTGTTCTTGATGCTATTGTGAGAAGTATTGTTTCTCTAGTCTCCCACTCAGTGAGTTTATTATTGGTGTATAGGAATGCTATTGATTTTAAAGTGTTCACACTGTATCTTGCTATGTTCTTGAATATTGATGCTAGTTCTAAGTGTGTTTTGATGGGGTTTGTGGATGTCTTCTATGCAGAGGATCATGTCATCAGCAAATGATGATGATATAACTTTTCCTTTGTTATGCAAATCCCCTTTAGGGCAATCTCTTGTCTTATTGCTCTAGCTAATGTTTTGAGAACTACATTGATCAGAATTTATGATAGAAGATATCGTCTTGTTTGAGATGTTATACAGGAAAGCTTCAGTTCCTTTGTATTTAATATGATAATGGTCATTAATTTGTCATAGATAACTTATCAGATTAAGTTAAATATTTTCTAATCATATTTTTCAGTGTTTATCATGAATGGATTTTGGTTTTTATCATATACTTTTTTCTGTCTATTGAGATGACTATGTGATTTTTATCTTTTTGTCTGTTTTTGTTATTTATTACATCTATTGGTTTCCATGTGTTGAACCATCTCTGCATCACTGGAATGCATCCTACTTGGTCATGATGTGTATTTTTTATGATTTGCTGTATTCTGTTTACCGATCTTGTTGAGGGTTTTTACATCTATGTTAATTACAGAGATTGGCCTATAATTTTCCTTTTTTCTTGGATCTTTTTCTGGTTTTGGAATCAGGAATGACTTTGAAAAGTACTGCTTATTTTTCTTTTCCTTTTCTTTTCTTTTTCTTTTCTTTTCTTCTTTTTTTTTTTGTGTGTGGTACTGCTTATTGATCTCAGGACCCTGTTTTTGCCAAGTAAGCACTTATTCTACCTAGGTATCTGCCCAGGTCCATGTTTGTTTGTTTTTTTTTTTTTTTATGAGAGAGAGAGAGAGAGAGAGAGAGAGAGAGAGAGAGAGAGAGAGAGAGTAGTGTGTGTGTGTGGCCAGCTCAGCCCACCAGGGGGCGGGACT
>NW_004524617.1:9408945-9458928 GCF_000260255.1 Octodon degus | reverse complement strand
AGCTCAGCCCACCAGGGGGCGGGACTGGCTGGCATGTGGTGCTGGGGGATCGAACCGCGGTCCCTGATGCTTTGCCAAGCTTGTTTTTTTTTTTTTAAGTAGGTGCCTTAGACCACTGAGCCATCTCTCCAGCCCTCCATGTTTGTTTTTATACATCATTAAAAAAATTGAAGATTATTTGTCTTAAATCTTGTAGAATTTGGCAGTAGTTCCATCAAGTAAAGTTGTAGAATTTGGCAGTAGTTCCATCAAGACCCAACTTTTAATAGTTAATAGTTTGTATTTTTAACTGTTGTGAATTCTTCAATTTTACTGACTGATATTGGGTTAAGATTTTTATATTTTCTTTGTTCAGCTTTGGAAGTTTATATTTATATATGAATTTATGTGTTTCTTCTGAGTGTCCATTTTATTAAAATACATGTTCTCAAAGTAGTTATTGGTAATCTGGGTTTAGAAATAAGTTTGATTTCACCATTTTAATTTCTAATTGCATGTATGTGGGTCTTTTCTCTTTCCTTATTTTGATAAAATTGGAGCCAAAAATATATTGTTTGATGCCAAATACACTATTTAATTTTTCAAAGAACCAACTTGTTAAATCATTGAGTCTTTGTGTTAAACTTTTTAAGTCTCAATTTGATTAATTTTGCCTTGAAAATTATAATTACTTTCCTTGTATTAACTTTGTGTTTTGATTGTTCTTGTTTTTCTAGGACTGAGGTGCATACAGTTAAATTTTAATTTTTAATCAATTCAGTCACTATGAGTTTTTGGGTACTTTAGTACATTTACTAACTATTGACTGTAAAAGACTTAGCATTGCCATTTTATTAATTGCTTTTCATTTTTCTTATTGTTAAATTGTCCCTCTTTGCTTTTCTTACTCCCTTCCTTTTTGCTTACATTTTTGGAGTTACATGTTTTAATTTCATTTATTTTTTTTCCTTTATGCATCTGCTATAACTATTTTCTTTGAACTTACCATGGGTATTATATAAAGCATCTTACAGCTATAAGCTTTTATTTTGGACTTATAAAAACTTACTATCCATCACATACAAATATTCGAACACTTTTTGTTCACATAAGTTATATGCTTATATTTACTTCCTTGTCTTTTTTACTGATTATTTTACTTTTAAATATACTTTTTAGGGTCACAAAACTAGCTCAGCAGTCTAAGCGCCTGCCTAGGTAAGTGCAAGGACTGGGGTTTTATCCCTGGTAGCACATGCAGTCCTGGCCCCACCCTGGGCATGCTGAGCTGGCCACCAAGACCAGGCATGGTGGCACTCGCCTGTAATCCCAGTGCTGGGGAGGCTGAAACAGGAGAATCACTATGAGTCTGAGCTGCATAGTGAGCTCCTATACCAAATACTATATATATATATATATATATATATATATATATATATATATATATTTCACTATTGTGCTTTTACCTCTTGAAATCTATACCAGAATTAAACTTACATAAATATCAGTATTACATTACCACATGACTCCCTATTTGTTTATAGATTAACCTTTTTTCCAAGAGCTTAATATTTTCACATGCTTCATTTTGTTGTTTAGCACCTTTCAGACAAAATTAGGAATCAATTCATCAAGTACAATGAGCTACTGAAGCACAAAATACACTCATACTATCTCTCTCTCTCTCACACACACACACACACACACACATACACACAATGTCTCTCTCTAACATAAATATATATATCATATATATATGGAGAAAGGTAGTGTTAGATAAATAGATATTATACATTAGTACTGTATGCATTACCTTGGTTCATGATGTCTTCTTTTTGCAAAAATTTCAGTTCAAAAACAGAAGTATTCACCTTTTGTCTCAGGCGCCAACATGCCCTCCACACTAAGGAAAACCCTGACGCTTCAGGACCATGTGAGCCACGGCCATGGCCTCATTGGAAAGCACCAGAAGTGCCCCAGAAGCCGGGGTAATGCTGGTGGTATGCATCATCACAGGATCAACTTCGACGAATATCGCCCAGGTTACTTTGGAAAGGTTGGCATGAGGCATTACCACTTAAAGAGAAACCAGAGCTTCTGCCCAACTGTCAAGCTTGATAAATTGTGGACATTGGTCAGTGAGTATACACGAGTAAATGCTGCCATAAACATGATTGAAGTAGCTCCCATCATTGTTGTAGTGCGATTGGACTCCTACAAAGTTCTTGAGAAGGGAAAGCCTGTCATCATGAAAGGCAAATTCTTCAGCAGAAGAGGTAAGGAGAAGATTAAGGGTGTTGGGGGGGCTGTGTCCTGGTAGCTTGAAGCTACTGGACAGGGGGCTCACTAAAATGCTAAAAAATGGTTTTCAAAAAAAAAAAAAAAGAAAAGAAAAGAAAAAGAAACAAGTATTCAGAAAAATTTTGCTTCCATTCCAAACTTCACATTAGGTGATACACATGACAGGGTCTATGTTCCCTAGGATTTTGCAACAAATTAAGATTGTGAACCAAAGTATCACTACATTATGGTGTTATAAAAGGCTACTCTTTTGTCTTTAGAATGTTATTTTTTTTGGCAGAACCGGGGATTGAACTCAGGCCCTTGTGCTTGCCAGGGAAGCGCTTATTCCACTGTGCCATCTTGGAATGTTAATTCCCATTGCATACTAAATATATGTCACACACACACACACACACACACAAACACACACACGAAGACAAGAATGAGTATTCTGAGACTGTTTAAAAATACTGTATTTGGCTGAGCCAATATAATCATGACATGTTAGCATTCAAATAGAATTCCTTACTCTTAATAACTTTTTGAAAAATACACAGTGGAAAAAATAAGCAGTCATAACAAGAATCAATCACATAGTCATCTTTGCCAGGATGACCAAAATAAGGACATAAAACTGCAGGCTAACATGGTGCTTATTCTAAGTTTCAGTCCAAAAAGACAATGTTAACTAAAATGCACAGATCCACACAACCACTGTACTGTAGTGCTTATTTAAACTTATGTTTTTCATGTCTTGAGAAATTTATAGGAATTTTAGTGGCAAAAATGTTTAGTGGCAAAAATTTACATTATCCAAAAAACTTATTTTCTCTCTGTATTCAACAAATCTGTATAAAATTTCTAATTTTCATATACAATGTTTACACACTTTCTTCTTGATTAGAAATTGAAGGTGATTTTTTAAAAATATTTCACTTTGGGATGTCCAATTGCAATACATGTAACTGTAAAAATTCACATTTTTCATATTTATACTTTTGAACATTTAAAATCTTTTGAGAAATTTCAACTAAATATTTTCTGATTTAAATATCATTGCTTACAAGTTTTCTGTGTACTTTATAGTAACATGTTTTATTATTCCATTGTCACACCTAGCTTCCTTTATATTCATATCATGTGTATATATTCATCTTGGTACATAAAAACAAAAGAAAACATTAACAGATACTAATAAGCAGAAAAAATTTCGAATGTAGAATAACCATTTCAAATTTTGTGACCTTGAACAAATTTTTAAAGTTTGTGTTTCACTTTCCTTTCAAGAACATTAAAATTAGCCCTATTTTACAACAGCATTATGAATACATAAAATTAAGAATATTTATAGACATTAACCTTCTGTTAGAATACATGGTATCTTTTCATAGGTAGTAAGTGGAAGTATTTACGGTAGCAAAATATGAGATGATAAATTCTAAGTCAGGAAAAGAGGGTGTTATGCTACAAGTAAACCTAAATGTGAAGTTAAAAGTTGAAATAACACTACTAACTTGTTTTCTTTTTCTTTTGCTCTCTTCTCTTCTCTTCTCTTCTCTTCTCTTCTCTTCTCTTCTCTTCTCTTCTCTTCTCTTCTCTTCTCTTCTCTGTTCTTCTCTGTTCTTCTCTTTTTGTTTCCTTTGGGAGTCCCAAAGATTAAACCCAGGACCTCACACATTAGGAAAGTGCTCTGTCATTGTGCTATCCAAACAAACGCTAACTTGTTTTCTTAATTGAGTGTGTGGTAATATATTATTTGATTTACTTCTCTGAAGTCCACTAAAAGTATAGATTAAATTAATTTGCTTTGAATTCTGCAGCCATTGACCACTTTGATTAATGAATGATATACTCTTTGGGCTATGTTTTGTTGAAGAAGGGAGTTACTAGCCTTGCTCACAAAACTATGCACAACTGTTTGGCCTCATCAGAGCTATTAGCATCGTGCAAGTAGATTGCTAGTATCTTTATTTTAAATAAGCATAACTGTAAGTCCTTCACTATCAATTTAGTTCTACTAATGTAGAATACTCATAAGTGGGATTCCTTTGTCAGTCTGACAAAGCGAGTCTTACATAACTTTGACATAAATATATAATGCAAAACATAAAAATACACATAAAATATCGTGAACAAACTATGTTTTAACTTTATGGATACCTTAAAATGTTGGTGCAGTACTGTAAAACTGTAAGTAAACAATTGTTACTTTAGATTTATCCCAAGATGGCATGTTAGACATACAAGCTGTATCAATTTGTTTGCATCTACATGTTCGTAATGGGAGGTCCATTCATATTTGTGTAAGTTCACAACTGGAATGTTCATAAATTAGAGACTTGATGTAAAATTTTCAAGATATTTTAATGTATATGTGATACTAGGGATCTAATCCAAGATCTTCATCTTTAGCTATAACCACAGAATTCTTTCAATTTTAGGGTTTTTTTTTTTTTTTTTTTTTTTTTTTTTTGAGAAATGGTCTTACCAAATCACTAAATTGCCCAGGCTCGATTTGAATTTACAATCCTCCTATCACAGCCTTCCAGAATAATGTGATTTCATTCATGCACCACCACATCCAGCTGAGTTTTTCTTCTTAATTAAGCATTTCCTCTTTATTTAACTTTTCCTTAAGCACATGCATTATTATAAGCCACATCAAGTAAATTCACACACATAAACATAACGAGATAATCTTTCCAATAAGCTGATAATCAAAAATAAGTCAATGGGATGTTGTAAGAGAAATTTCCAGTTCACAGTCACTTGTCCTTGGATATTTCTGTGGCATTTTTTATAAACAATCATGTTCTTTATTCTTTTTCAAAATTGTAGAAATATATGGAGAGGTACCATATCATTCACTCCACAATGTATGAAAGCAGTATCACTAAAGATTCTTACATAAAATTTGGACACGTACAGAATGTTTGTGTTAGAAAGGCAGAAGAGTTACGCTCAATAACAAATATTTTAAAACTAATCAGATGAAGGAAAATTTCAAAAATCTTTACGAAGTTTTTTAACTCAAGTTATCAATTCAAGGCAGTATACTTTAATATTATTAAACATTGAAAATCAAAACTAGCCTATCTTTTAAGGAACATATAAGACTGGATGGCCATTGTTAATCTCCAGAAGTCATAAAATTCTAAGAGTATATTAATTTGAATTCATTTTTAATAAAATTGCTCATATATGCACAATTTTTGCATTTACTAGGCATTGTGTTAAAATTATTTTCTTCATCTTATTTTATTTGTTCTGTACAACTCTACAAAGTGGTTATTATAATTTTCTTCACACATGTAAATATACACAGTAATTCATTTTAGGGTTTTTTGATAACTTTTTAAATAATTTTATTGAAAAACAAATAGCAATGAGACAGTTTCAAAACCGATTAGTAGGACAGTTTCAGTAATTAATACATTGCGTATTGTTGTCTTCTTAGTGCTTATTCATAGTACAAGATTCAGACATGATATCCTGTCCAAACACTATTAGTACAAATCTTTCTTCTCATTGAATTAAGAGAAAGAAGCTGTATATCTATCCTATTTTGAATGTACAGATACAAAATGGTCCTTCATTTGTATCCCCTTTTTTTGTTTAGTTTTGTTACACATGGGAATTCCATTGTAATTTAAATATTGTAGGTGCATAAATTCGGCAAATATTCCAATACAGTCCAGTAGTCCATAATAGTAGTGGGTTATCCATAGGACTGGCAATGTCAGAAGTTGACTTGAGCCTTTCACAGCTCAGCATATTAATATGGCTTTACTTTTTATACTTCGTTTTTATACTTTTCATCTGCATGGTTAAGAACAAGACAAAGCAAGACCTATATAACAAGAAATGTAACTTTTGTATCTGACAAGGTCAGTCAAATCCCCTCAGAATTTATACTGAAACCCTGTACCACATTTTGTAGATCCTTTGTCAGTATCAGCCATGTGGATGAGTCATGACCATTGCTTGACCAATGAGTCAGGGCCATTGCTTGACCAATTTGCTGTCTGTGAAAGCCTGAGAGAATGTTTTCTCTCCATGTGACTCTCTTTAGGCACACTCTACATCATCAATCACTTCCCTCTGTGGCCCCATAATATCCTAAAGGCTTTATAGGTTTGTTATGTAGAGTAACTCCAAATTCTCTAGAATGATTGCACTAAAATAAGATCTTAGTATGTAAGAAGTTTTAATGTTCAAAGGAAAAGGCCAAAGGTTATCCAAAAACTAGTAATATTATTACTCTAAAATAAAAAAAACTTTATTTTTAAAACTTCAATATATTATACGAGCTACTCCAATTTTAATTATATCAAGTTATGTTACATAATTTTCCTATTAAAGAATTTTCACTGAGAAAAATGTAAGCACTTTCTGCCTTGAAATAAAAGATTTTTAGTAGCCTGTCCCCTTAAAGATATGTACTTTTCTGTTGAATCTCTGTTATGCTTTAAGTATAGAATGGCCAAAAAGGCATCATGTGTTCAAACCTGGGACTTTTTAAAGGTGGCTGAATGATGGTGATATTTAAGTGAAATAATTCATTGATGAATCTATAGATGAGTATGCTATTAAGAGATAAGGCCTGATTAGAAGAGGCAATTTCCTGAGAATGTGACCTGGAAGGGTTTATTTCACTCCTTGGCTCCTCCATTCCCTCTCTACCTCCTGTCTCTGTGGCATGAGCAGGTTTCCTCTACTTGGCCCTTTCTCTATGCCACTTCTGCCTTAAACCCATACAACCACACACTAAAAACATGGGCCAAAATAAACTTTTCCTTCTTTAAAATATAGGCATCAGATCTATTGCCCCAATTATTGTTAAAAGGGACTGAGATACTTTCTCTGTTCTCTTCCTTCCCAGAGTAGTTTTGATAAAGGACTGTAATGGTTTATATCAGATGAAGATCCTAAAATTAGCTTACACGTTTTTCCTTTGTTGACCTTTCTGTAAAGGCCAGAGAGATAGCCTCATGAAGAAGAAGACAGGAGAAAACAAAAATGTCTTTTAGGGCTAGGGACATAGCTCTCATCATCTGCTAGGTGACCATCATAACCCAAGTTTTATCCGCGATACCACATACAGTGTCAGCCCTGGAACCCCGGGTATGCTGTGCAGGTCACTGAAACCAGGCATGGTGGCACACACCTGTAATCCAAGTGCTGGAGAGGCTGAGACAGGAGGAGCACTAGGAGTCCATACCGAGTAGTGAGACCCTATATCTAAAAAAAAAAAATTAATCTAGCTGGGGGTACAGCAATGCCTCAGTTCTTGAATGCCTCTGTGGATAATTTGGATCATGAATAGAAGCACTGGGTAAAATTTTGCTTCTATTCACAAACCCTACATTGGTTGATCACAACCAGGGCCATCATCACATAAACCTGAATACACAATCTTCCTCAGATTTGTGGAGTGAATGTAAGTTCATTGCTATACTTACAATCATCTCCCCTCCCTTTTTTGCTTATTATTTCTTCTTTGCATGATGCAGACTGATATTCTTGTGGCAAATATTTAAAGATAGTCTGTGGGCCACATTGTTAGTGTATTATCTGATCCACAATTCCCTGTCTTCCTCATTTGTTGGTCCAGTTTACCTTAATGTTAAGGACTGAATGGTAATCTAGTAGACTTCATTCTGAACTTTTGGTCTGCAAGACCACAAAAACTACAGAATCAAGATCTGAACTTATTACTTTTCTTTTGACTGTCCTTGTTACTCACCAAAGCATTTCTTTCATTAATTGCTTCTGAGCTATAATATTAGCTTTTTTCCTGTTTTCTAGATTTGGCCTTGCTATTTGTGCTCTAGCATTTGTATCTTCATTATGATTGACTTTTATTTAGACATACTCCTGTATCAGTGGGTAAAAAACCTGCATTAATTAATTGACTGTCAGCTCTTGTGTTGAGCTTTTCACCTGAATAGGTCCAATGAATAAGCCCCCCCAATGGTTGATCTACAGTTCTGCTCTTTACTTACCCTACTCACTGCAAACCCAAATTTTAGCTTGTACCATAAAGACAATCTGCAGAATCCCTAAAGTCACCACAATTGCCAGACTGGCAGCCATCTTAAGGAAGATACTGGAAAAAAGGCTCAACCCTAATTACCTGGTCCAATGTTCACTTGTCATCTAAAACAAAGAAACCCAGGCTGATCCCCTGTCTCTTTCTATGGCCTGACAACTGTCTTTTCTACTATTCTACTTAAACAAGCAAAAAGGCAAATTTGTAAACCTTTGCTATTTACAGACATCATAAGTGTTCATATATATATATATATATATATATATATATATATATATATATATATATCCAACTGGACTCAGTTTAGGTGATCCCAATTTTGTTGGCAATATCCAATGCATCATAATCAGGGGCCAGTCAAGAATATGCTTTCTTCTATACATCAGGCTTGATTAGGGTATTGACCTTGGCAATATCAATGTCATAGAGCTTCTTTACAGGATGTTTGATTTGATGCTTATTGGCTTTGACATCCACAGTGAACACAATTGTGTGTCCTCAGTCTTTTTCATGGTTGAGTCTGTGGTCAGGGGGAACTTTATGATGGCATAGTGGTCAAGCTTGTTTCTCCTGGGAGCATGCTTCCAAGGATATTTGGGCTGGCTTGGGAGTTGCAGTGTCTTGAGACAGTGGAAGGCGGGTGATGTTTGTATCTTCTTTTTGTGGCTGTGGATGCCTTTCAGCATGACCTTCTTGACCTTCAAAGCTTTTGCTTTGGCTTCAGCTTTGGAAGGGGCAGGGGCCTCCTTGTTAGCTTAGGGGCCATCTTGGGTAAAAAAGCTCCTCTTTTATATTTTTAATCTTTACTCATGATTCCATTTTATATTAGCCCATTTTTCTGTCACTTAGACACAATAACTAACACAATTTAAAGGAGTACAAGTTTGATTTAGCTTACAGTTTTAAGGGATTCAGTCCATGATCTTCTGACTGCAAGGCATAAACTTCATTGCAGAGGGAATTGTGGACTAAAGTTGTTTAGTTCATGACAGCTAGAAAGAAGGAGGCAGTGCCAATGAAGAATGGTCCAGAGACCAACTATAGTAACAAATGTCATGCCACCATAAACTTCTCAGCACACCCAGAATTCTGCATTATCATTCACTTCTTCTCAAACCAGTTAAACTGACATGACTAAGCTTAACCACCTCACATTGAACCTCTTCCTCAAAGTTGAGGCCTGGTCTTTTCCCATATATTGCTTTTACTTTTTTTTTCATTTATGTATTTGGTACAGGGTCTTACTACACAGCTGTTTAGTGATCCTCCTGTTTTCAGCCTTCCCAGGGCTGGGATTACTGGCATGCACCACCACTCCCAGTCTCAGTTTACCCCCGGGGATGGGGCTGGCACAGCATGTGGGACCAGGGATTGAACTCTGGTTCCTGTGCCTGCAAAAACAGGCACTTATCCGCTGAGCTATCTTGCTGAAACTTTGCTTTTAGTTTTGTTTCTAAGAAATGATTCCAAAATGTAGTGACATGAAATACCCATTTAAATATATTTAAAGCTTCTCTGTGTGAGTAATTTTAGCCAAGTACATGAGATCTTTGTCTAAGTTGGGGATACATGATGGTAGATGAGTACAATCATTTGGAAGCCTCTTCACTGCATTTCAATTATTAAATATTCCATAAGCAGAGGCTAAGAGCATGAGACACTTCATGGGAACTACCCGTGTGGCCTGAGCTTCATCAGAGCCTTCTGGTCTCAGGATTTCTACAAAGTAATGCCAGGATCCAAAGATGAGTAGCCAAAGAAAATCAAGCTGAACTTTCATGGCCTTTCCTCTTTTGCTGCCCTTGTAAGTGAGAAGTAAATGAACCTATGACCTGGAAGAGACTAAAACTATCAAGTGATACTTAACATTGCCTGTAAAGAGTTTCTCAGATTTTGAGGTTCCTAGGATGAATGAAGATATGCCCTAAAGTTTGAATTATTTAAATTGGCTCATATTTGTTAAAATGATCAAGAATTATATTAATGAAATGGCTCATGAGGGGTGATAGAATAAATTCAGTACATAATGAATAGCTTAGGTTCAGTTGGTTCTTTTATGCAGTTCCGTAAAGCTAACCTGTGGCTAAAGTTTTTCTGCCATAATTTCAATTTTCATAAATGAGAGTGCAAAATAGATTTAATTCTTAAAATCCAGTTTCAACCTCAAACTACCTAAAATTAGACTGAAACGCCTCTATTCAAATCATGATCTTTATCTATTTTTAAACATTGAGTCAGACAGTCCATCTCTACCTTTGAACTGTACACAGAGACTTACAGTTTTAAAGCAATTCAGCAAAATTTCTTGATTGCCAAAAATGTTATTTTCTCAAAGACAAAATCCTTAATTTTATCGTTAAAAATGAATGGTACAAACTGCAATACGATGGTAGCAACTACACAGTGAAACTCATTGAAAGAATAATCTAATCAATTTGTTGAATTGACATTGGATTTTGCTGAGAAAATATGCAAAATCAATACAAGCATGAGATATTCAGGCAATATTGGACAAAAGACAAACACTATAAATGGAAGCCTTAATCTGAACAAAGAAAATCTTAAGTATTGTTTTAATATTTGGCCATGTGTACAAAACAATTCAATTAGACGTGCAAGCTATTTTCTGCACTACACATGTGTATTCATGTAAAGTGAATCAAAGATTCAATGACATATGCCAGTATGGCTCACCCGGTTCAATAATCTTTCAATAAATCAATATTTTTTGGTGGTCCTAGGGATTGAACTGAGGACCTTGCTCTTGCCAGGCAATATTTTATTAAGAAATTTCAACTTCAAATGTATTGGAAAAGTATAGAATAACTGTGTTGTGTTTCTATTGCCTAAAAGTGTAAATCTGTCCAGTAGTAGTTGGTATCATTTGCTTCTAAAATTCCTAACAAACCTAATGACTCAAAACATTCTGTATTTGGGTTCTGCTAAAAAAAATTCTATATTTGTATAGCTTACCCAACTATCTGTGACTTACAATAAGGGAAATTACTCAAACTTCAGCCCCAAATAAAAACTAATTTACTTCCTTTTAGTGTTAATTTTGAAAATTATCAAAGAAAGCATTATTAAGGCATATGACACACATACATCTCCTAAAACCTCAACAACAAAATCCTGCATAAATAGATTGCTTAACAATTAACCTTAAATACCCAACTGTAAACTGTGTTATCTATGGCCTAAGATGCTAACACATTTTGAAGCTACATGTACAGGTATGGGGCATTAATAAGGTGGCTTATATTTCAGTCTTTCTTCCTCTTACTTTCTTGTGCAGGTTACCGAACCACCTCACAGTCTTTCCCCAAGTTTTGAGTCATTAATGGTGTTTTCTGTTGCTACTACCTTGGACTCATTATTTTATTGGTGGTGGCTACAACAAAAAAGCCTCAGAGTTAAGTTAAATGGCAACTGACCAAGCAACAACTAGCATGATGCAGGGGCATAGGTGATATCCTTACAGAAATATCTTCAAATTATCTTGAGTGGTTTTAATGACTAGTCTATCAAGGAGCATGTCCCTTTTCTCCCAGTATCCTGGACTTTGTCACATAAGTTTTTACATGGATACATCATATACTGTAATTTCTTTCCCAGCTGGAATGAAAATATAATGCTAAATAATTAAAACATCAGGTTTGTATCATAACCTGGTATTCTGTGGACAAAAGAGGACATATGGTAATCCTACTACATGATCTGTGCTGGATATATTCCCATTTAGCACAGGGGTTCTTTAAAAGCATCTGCACATTTTGCTTACAATTTAATGTCACTTAGTTTATAGAAAAATTGAAGTACCTTAGGACAGGAAAATATTAACCGAGATACACCACAGTTGTAGGCTACTCCTGTTCAATCTAAACTTTCCTGAAGACAATTAACAGTTTTTCCTTGTTCTCATTTAGCATAGAACTCTTTGTCTACAAATTATTTCCTGGAGATGTCCAATCTATCACTTCATCAGAACTATCTGGGTGCAACTTAATTTTCATTTAGGGTTAAGAGCAGTACGTCCTGTATTAACATATATTTGAATTAAAATGAATTTAGGCACAAAATATCAAACTCATGTGTCTATCAATAGGTGCTTTGAAATACATGCATACATATATCCTTTGTATTTGTAGAACCAAAAGAGAAAAACAGTGAATAGAAAAAGGAATAGATGATGTGGGAGAAAAAAAAAGCCTACAGAAGAAAAGAGGGAAAAATAAGAGTATTTTTAAAAATCATCAAAACTGAACTTCAGAATAATTTATTTAGTAGAAACTTTATGAAAGTAGTTTTAAAGAAAAATGTCAAATAATAAACCTTGAAACAATTATTAGTTTTTAGAGGAAAAACTTTTGAAGCAAAGCTAGGCAAGTAAACACCATTTTGTAGTCCTTTGAGTATACTGGTGATATTTAATAGTGTGATGGATTGAAGGTGTTTCAAATATTCTACAATTTCAGTGATTTTCACCCACCGAGACTCTATGCAGACAAAAAGATCAATCTAAATTCTGATGGCTAAGAATTGAGTGTGTCACTTTTCAGTAATATTTCTAGAAATCAACTGAACATACAAAGTAATTCCAAAGCATTTTTGTTCTGTCTCAACCCTTTAATTCTGAGTTTCAGTGAAACTAAACTTTAATTGCTCTTTAGCACAAATTAGAAAGCAAGTTATAAGGAAAAATTTTAAGAAAAATTTCAGAGAATTATTATTTAGTGTTCTGGATTCTAGTGTTTCAAATGACCTTAAAGAATCATTTTCAAGGGCTGGGCAAAAAGCTCAGGAGGCTCAAGCAACTACTTAGGCAGATGTAGCAGTCAGGGGTTTGATCTCCATCCTTCCCTGTCAGCCCTGCCCCCAGGGCGCACTGAGACAGCTATTGAGACTGGTTGTGGTGGTGCACGCCTGTAATCCCGGCTCTTGGAAGGCTGAACACACATGGATCCCTACGAGTCCATTCTACATAGTGAGACCTTGTAGACTCTGTGGACCCCTACTAAAACACAAAACAAAAATCATTTTCACATGTTTTATTTGGTAAAGATTATATATTCCAATTCCAGTTACTTTAATTTATCTATATAATAGTAAGAACATTTGAATAAAATAAAGATTATACTTAATCCTGCCTATTAGTAATTACGGCTTACACATCCTTATTACAGTCTGTCAATTTTGTTGAGAAAAAGGAGGCTAAATGTAACGGTTTGAAATGAATATGTTTCATAATATCTTGTGAGAAATTGTTCGCAAATATACTAGAAGCAACTTCTTTCAGCATACATACTCTCTAGCAATGGGGCATTTCCCCTCTTTCCTCTAATAGTCAGTGGTTATTTATTTCTTCATTAAATCTGGGTTGTTCCTGTGACAATTTCTTTTGTGGATACCTGGAATCAAACTCAGGACCTTGCATTTGCAGAGCAGATGATATACTGCTGAGCTCTATCCTTGGCCCCTAGTCTGGGAAGTTTATGACAAGACATGGTAGAATAATATCATGCAAAGTCTAAGTCTTGGTCTCAGGAGAAATTGCAGCTGATCATTTATCCACTTACATTCTGTGAGGAAAGGGCTACCCTGTAGGAGTACAAAGTGAGCTAATATTTTTGGTTAGATAACCCATCATTGGACATGAGAGAATTCATTTTGAGTCATCTAGCTCCAGTTAAATCTCTGGATAATTGCCACTACATGAGTGATCTCAGCCAGCACATAGAAAGTTGAGGAACACACCAACACTATAACACTATAGAAGTATGAATCACAAATCCTGGTCAAATTTGGAGAGGAATTTGTTATGCAGGAATAGAGGTAGTCAATGGAACCAAGACGCAAATCCCACAATAAATCCATTTTCCTTGATTATGAGGAAAACACATTTCTGAAGACATTGAACTTTTGTCTTTAACTATTTGTCCTTGCATTTTCATTTGTCAGTTAGTCCTTTATACTATGTATATCATATAACTTCTTGTACTACCTCTCTCTTATTCTACCCTGTTCATATATAAATATCCTGCATTTATTCATAATAAATATATTTCAGCCCAATATTATCTCTAGTTATTAACATATCTCTTCTCTAGTCTTTACAATGAAACACTTTTAATGACTTAGCTACAGAGGGATTTTACTTAAATTTCAAACTCACTGAAATGTAACTTCTAGAGCAGCACTGAAACTTGCTATCACCAGTGATCTTGTTATCCCTAAAATATAATTGAAATTCTTTTTATTTTGTTTTATTTTAAAGATTAAAAACAGAAGTAAAAGCAGTATCAAAGACAGAAAAAAAGAAACATAAAACAATACAAATGATAGAATTTCAAAACAAGAATGGAAAACTAGCAATGATTGTTATATTACATATTATTATCATCAAATTTGTTGGTCAGATTACCAGATATAGGTATTCAAGGTTTGTACCATTTGTAATACCTTATCAGTTATTATATTATAATGTCTTTAAAATAATTTTTTAAAATAAAAAGCACAAAGGACAAGAAAAATTATTTTATTGAAAGGAAGAGTTAATGTTTGTTTGTCCAAAGGAACTTTTAAAAATATATTTCTGCTTAAACTGTCCTCCTTCACCAGGCGTTATGGGACCTTTATGTGCCCTCTGTTAAACAGTACCAATCATTTAATTTATTACAAGGGTCAGGGAGGTAGCTCAGTGGAATAAGTGCTTCCACTGAGTTTGATCCCTGGTACCACAAAAAAACAAAAACAAAACCAAAAAAAAAAAAAAAAAAAAAAACAGGCAACCAAATTTAATTTATTACATTTTTATTCCTCATTTAGCTCTAATAACTCTATCTTCTCCTTCAAACTGTCCTATGATAATTCTTTTTCTATTTTCTTTTATTTTAAAAAGGAAAAACAAAGACAAAAACAGAGTAACAAGCAACTGTGCACATGATATACTTTCAAAACAAGAATAAAAATTTGAACAATTGTTATGATATTACATATTTTCATCATTAACTCTGTTGCTCAGATTAACAGAAATAGATATTCAAAATTGGTCAAATAATTAAACACTAATGCTGACTTTCAATAAACTTTAATTTTTATACTGTTAATCCTTGAAACTCTAATTTCCTTTTATATTTTTATTTTATTTTACTTTATTTGTTTCCCATAATTTTATTGAGAAACAAATAGTAATGAGACAGTTTCAAACAAAATTGGTAGGACAGTTTCACTAATTAACACATTGCACACATTCTTCCTAGTGGTTAATTGCTGTACAAGATGTGGACATGATATCCTATTTACAAACACTATTAGAACAAATCCCTTTATTCATTAAGAGAATGTAACTATATATCTATCCTAACCATTGAATACACAGTTACAAAATAGACATTCATCTGTATAACCTTTTACTGTATAGTTCTGTAATTTGAATATTATAGGTGTGTTAACTCAGCAAAATATTCTAAACGAGTTCAGTAGTCCATAATAGTATTGAGTCTTCTGCTTCACTGGCGATGTCAGAAATTGTTGACCTGAGTCCCCTACAGCTCAACATAACAGCATGGCTTTACTTCTTATACTTCGTTTTTATACATTTCGGCTGGATAGTTAAGACCAAGATAAACCAAGACCTATACAGCAAGAGTTGTAGCTTTTGGGTATGATAAGGTCAGTCAAATCCCCTCAGGATTTATCCATTATGGAAATCAGTGTGGAGACACCTTAGAAAACTTGGAATGGAAATCCCATTTAAACCAGCTATTCCTCTATTGGGAATTTTCCTGAAAGATCTGAAAACATCATGTAATAATGATACACATGTGCCTGTGTTTATAGCAGCACAATTTGTGATAGCCAAATCTTGGAAACAACCAAGAAGCCCATCACTTGAGGAATGGATGAAAAATATGTGGTAATTTTATTCAATGGCGCATTACTCAGCTATAAAGAATGATAAACTCGAAGCCTTCATATTTAATATGTGGTTTTTTATTCAATTGAGCATTACTCAGCTATAAAAAATGATAAACTCAAAGCCTTCATATTTAGGTGGATGCCACTTGAAGATATACTCATATGTGAAATAAACCAGACACACATGTGTAAATATCGTATAGTTTCCCTAGTATAAGAACTCACAAGAAGAAATACAAATAAAAAGGTATAATACAAGTAAAAGGAAAGCAAGAACTTGAGGGCTAACTATTTAAGAGAGGGAAAGGAGAAGAGCTAGGAAACATTACAGTGACAAGCCATACAGTTATATGTAGAAGATGGGCCAGGCAATGATCCTGAGAATCTACAGAAGATTTTTGAATCTAGCAGTTAATTGGAAAGATTCTCACCCTGACTAACTATATATACTGATATGTGTGAACTAAGCAACTGCACTGAAGATGGTAATCTGTAATAGTAGTTTCATGCTTGGAGTGCCTTTCATTCTGGTATTCTGAATATGGGCTGCTTGTCATGACATGCCAGTTGCTGTTGTGCTGTCTCTTGGGTAAATAACTGTTCAAAAAGAAGGGGATGGTGAATGAAGGCAAGAGACAGGAAAAGGAATGTTGTGGGACTGTTCTACTTCAAGGTTGTATATGGTTAGATTTTTGGATGTGCGTGTAAACATAAGAAGTATATAACACTTTAATCCTATTTTTAAAATATATTCTAATTTTTAAATGTTTTTTCATCATATTCTGTAGGGACTTGAAGTTCAACATATCAATACTTGAGGAAAATACCTGTTCCATGTTATGCCTAAGATGTTTGATATTCAGACAGATAGTGAAGTTAAGCTTAACAGTCTAGGTTGTATGGTAATAACAATAAGCTTGTCTTCTGGAGGGTTAAAAACCTAAGTTCGCAGACCAAAATTAGAGAAAAAGGAGGGTCGCAAGGAAAGCCAACATTTTGGCCCTAGCCTTCCAAGGTCAATTAAGACTCAGGACATATGAGAACTTTATTGTATCGTCATGTAACTCGGTAGTGTCCCAAATTTTCTGATCAAGGAGATTATGGGGCCAAAGAGGAAAGTGATTGATGATGTAGAGTGTGCCTAAGGAGAGTCACATGGAGAGAAAACATTCTCTCAGGCTTTCACAGAGAGCACATTGGCCAAGCAATGGCCATGACTCATCCACATGGGTGACATTGACAAAGGATTAACAGTCTATTTTCCTTTTGACCAATGACCATAGGTCAGTACAAGTATTTTGGGTTGAACATAGTTAAGCACAATATTTGATTGAATTGCAGGGTTATAATCTAATAAAAATTTATTTCCAGGAAAGCAAGTAGATATATGGAGTTTATTACAATAATATGTAATTTGATGGTCATTTGGTCAAACATATTTGCTCTCTGGCCCTACATGGGTAAAGTTTGTCAGCCTCAGATTGGAAGCTCTAATATATATTTCTGTTCTAATTTCACTATATGATTTAGTTGAATGATCTAATTTGTCTCTCATAATTCACAGCAAAATTAAATTTTACATTATATTTCACAGCTCCTGAAAATCTTGTCTTTCACCCGTTTCAGATTCCATGTTGAATATCCCACCTAATTTCTCCATGTACATTATCCATTATTTTCTACCTTACTCTGTGACTAGAAAGCTGAGCTGTATGAAGTATGTTCCTTACCATTTGCTTTTAATGTTTTAAGATTTATTTTTTATTTTAAAGAGAAAATTTAAAAATAAAATAGTTTCAAAACAGGTTAGTAAGACAGTTATAGTAAATCATACATTGTGTATTGTCTTTGCTTTTTAAAGGGGTCACTGCAATATATGAACTAATGGCAAATGAAAGTGAAAAAGAAAACAGGAGAGCACATGTATTTTCCTGGTTCCTTCACTGGCAGAGCATGATTTGACAGTTTGTTTTTTCCTCCTAATGAAAGCCACATGTCTTTGACAGTGATACTCTTGTATAGTTATATATCTTCTTTAATTATAGTTACGGCTCATGTGCCTTTCTACGTTAGCTCTGAGTAAAGAATTCTGGCTGTTCCTAGTTTCAAGTGCTTATATGAATTATTTTGCTTTCTTTAAACTTGGCATGTATTTAATAGCAGTCCTATGTTAAAAATGTTAACATTCATTATGGATACACTTTCATTTTCTTCCAGGATACTGATATAGATGAATTGCATATTAGTCAATTAGTTAATTAAATTAGTCTTATCAGTTCAGCGTAGAATATCACAAACTAGTCTTCACTGACCCAAGGTATTTACCCATGACATCTCTTTTGCATTTACTTATAATTACAAAATATTAAATCAGCTTTCACCAAGGTGAAAGTGCTACAAACTTGATATGTGTCTTGAACTTGTTTCATTTTCTCACAGTTCAACAATAATAAGATTCTACTGTTCTTCCTTCATTTTGTTACCTAAGCACTATGAAATTCCTGATCACTATCCCAGCTTCCATTTTCCCTTCCAAAATTTCCATTTGTTACAGTATAACCACGTTCAGCTTTCTATATTGAAATTCAGACCACATCAGTTTCTTTATGAAATATTTATATTATATGTTTAAAATAGAGGCCAAATCCTTTTGACATAGCATATTCTTTTTCTACTTCCTATCCTGTATTCAATATGCTGAGGAACACTCCATCCATTTTAGTTTTTGGATGTTGTCATATTCTTTCTTTCCTTTATCCCACATATAGAGAATAGAGTGGATTTTTTATAGTTGGAAAAGAAATTGTTTCCACTCAATTTGGATAATGTCTAATTAGCTTTCAAATTCCACATTAGATTCTGCTACTTCAGGAAGTTTTTCATTGCATTTTCAGACTGAATGTGTCATTTTTAATTGTTACATATCTGCACTCAATAATATTTCTATTATAGTGAAACTGAATTATTTTACAATAGGTACCAACCAACAGGGGGTAGAAACTCCCTCTATCTTATTCACTAACATTTAAAAAAATGATGTCACTTATCATGTTCACCATAGGAACATAAATGAAACATGATTTAGTTAGTTTGATGATAAAATACATTTTAAATTTGAAAGGTAAAGGACAAATTAAATTAGATTAAATTTCATGGCAAATATTTTATGCATGCACATGATGCACACATGATATTTGCAAAGGCCTTCCTCTCAACATTCCTTGCATAATAGTTTTCACAGGTAGTACTCTGTGACTAGGTATCCTAACAGTGGTCACAGTGGCACAATAAATTGGAAATGATCTTATCATTTACAACAGGTACCATGAAGACAGGTAAATTATGACATATGGGATGTAAGCTGCTTAGACATTTAAAATGAGTGAACAAATTTCTATTTATAAGATCCCTCCTTCATAAAACATCCAAAAGCAGTTTTTTTATAATCAAAATCCTTAAAAAGTGGCAATTGATATTATTATTTCAGCAGAAAAGACATTTCAAGCTATGATTTTTAAAGTTAGAACTTTATCTGTGGTGCAAGGAAGAAAATAAATATCTCCAGGCATTTTTTTCATAATTTTATTGAGAAACAAAATCAAATTGGCAGGACAGTTTGAATAATTAACACGTTGCATATATTCTTCCTAGTGGTTAATTGTTCTAAAAGACGTGGACATGATATCCTATTTAAAAACACCATTAGAACAAATCCCTCTATTCATTAAGAGAATGTAACTATATATCTGTCCTAATCACTTTGACTACACAGATACAAAATGGACATTCATCTGTATCCCCCTTTTTTGTTAAGTTCCATAATTTGAATATTATAGGTGTGTAAACTCAGCAAAATATTCTAAAAGAGACCAGTAGCCCATAATAGTATTGAGTCTTCCGCTTGACTGGCAATGTCAGAAATTGTGGACCTGAGGCTCCTGTAGCTCAACATAACAGCATAACTTTACTTCTTATATTTCGTTTTTATACTTTTCTGCTGGATGGTTAAGACCAAAGTAAAGCAGGACCTATGCAACAAGAGTTGTAGCTTTTGGATCTGATAAGGTCAGTGAAATCCTCTCAGGATTTATTTTGAGATCCTGTACCTCAGATTGTAGAACCTTTGTCAATGTCAGCCATGTAGATGAGCCACGGCCATTGCTTAGTCAATGTGATCTGTGTGAAAGCCCGAGAGAATGTTTTCTCTCCATGTGACTCTCCTTAGGCACACTCTACATCATCAATCACTTTCCTCTTTGGCCCCATAATCTCCCTGATCAGAAAATTTGGGACACTACTGAGTTACATGACGTTACAGTACAAGTTCTCATATGTCCTGTGTCTTAATTGACCTTGGAAGGCTAGGGCCAAAAACTTGGCTTTCCTTGCAGCTCTCCTTTTTTCTCTAATTTGGTCTGCAAACTTAAGTTGTTAACCATCCAGAAGACAAGCTTATTGTTATTACCATACAACTTAGGTTGTTAAGCTTAACCTCACTATCTGTCTGAATATCAAACATCTTAGGCATAACATGGAACAGGTATTTTTCATCAAGTATTCATGTGTTGAACTTTAAGTCCCTGCATAATATGATAAAAAAATTAAAATCTATTTTGAAAATAGGCATAAATGATTATATACTTTTTATGTTTACACATAAGTCCAAAAAACTAACCATATACAACCTTGAAGCAGGACAGTCCCACAACATTCCTTTTCCTGTCTCTTGCTTTCATTCAGCACCTCGTTCTTTTTGAAGAACCATCTACCTGAGAGACAGCATAGCAGCAACTTCTCCAGGCATTTGAGGAAACCCATGTGCATAAAGAGAGGTGCCAAACTCAACAAAATAAACTTACAATGAAAAGTTAAAATAGAAAACACAACAGACTTAAGCATGATGTATATATTTAGAGGAATTTAAGCAGAAATCACATACCAAAGAAAAGATTATGTGTAGTAAAATGAGGGAGGGAATAACATTGTTATTAAAATCCCTGGTGAGCAGTAAGTTGCTTTTTGAGTCATTTTAGAGTTTCTCTCACCCACACTCACTTCTCCTTTGGTATAATGGTCAGTGATAAATTTACTCTTTTTTTGTCGGAAGTGGGGATTGAACTCAGGCCCTTGCACTTGACAGGCAAGTGCTTATTCTACTGAGCCATCTCTGCTGTCCCAAGCCTTCAGAGTCCCTATTCTGCCACTGAATGTAATGTGCTAGACAATTTAATATCTGTACCATGCATACTAAGTATATTGGTCTTACCTTCCATGTGAATTTTCAAAGGGAAGTCAATAAACAGCCTAGTTCCCAACCAAATATATGACATAGGAAAAAAAGAACATGAGCAATCCTTAAGGGATTAAAGGCATACACTAACAATTCTATCATTTCTTCTTTTTAGCAATAACTTTATAAAATAATTAATGAAAATTTCAATATTCTTTAATTGGAAATTTTATTGCAAAAATATGAGAAATCCTACTCTTCAACATTCTTTGGTTATCAACTTCCAAAAGAAAATAGTCTGATTTGTAATAATTTCTATAAAAAATTATGTAATGAATGATACATCACTCAGAATGATACAATGATAGCCAAGTATAATGATGCACACCTATATCCTACCAGTTGGGAGGCTGAGGCAGGATGACCACTGTAAATTCAAGGTAATGTGACCCTATCTAAAAAACAAAAATAAAAACTAAATAAACAAATAAATAAAATATGTAATGATATAATGTGGTTATCTTGTATCTTGTCCCTGTTGAAATAACCATATGTGGCAAATTGGGTATAATAGCAAGTACATTATTGAAAAGAATATATATAATTATATATAAATTCCCCTTTCATGCCATAATAGGATTATGATTACAAACTCAAATCCCAGGTACTGTCAGCTCTGAAGAGTTTTGAAGTATTCAATCAAAATATTTTTTGCTGTAACCTATTCAAACTACTAGAACTAGATTCCCAAATATTTTATATTACTACTGCCTATAGTTACCAAGATAATATAACAAATAAAGTAATATGTTGGTGACAATATCAATATTTTCCATCAAACAAACATTAAACAGTGAAATACAAGTCTACTATAGTTACACGATAATAGTTTGAAGATATTTAAAGATCATTGACTCTCTCAGCTAGGAATTAGTGTGATGATTTCTTCTGCACTCTTCTAAGCCAACTAAAATATACTAGTTGCGATTTACCTAATATAAAGCACTTTATAGTCACCATGAGTGTCATTTCTGGAAGATGTTTCAAAAATACCATTTATATCTCAAATGCATGTATAACATAAAACTTTTAGACAAGTAAAGTGCCTGCACTTTGCTTCAACATGACATTTTATTTGTTGATGATACTTTTTATATAAGTGAACTATCTTCATTTTCTACTTTAAAGACATCCTCAAACTTCACATTATTGGATACTTCATTTCACAAAATCACATTACAAAGCATAAAATTTGACTCTTGGAACTACTCTGACTAGTGTCTTATGTTAATTCTCTTATCTTGAGAAAGTATACTTTTTATGGACAATAAAGGACTAAGTACGATTAGGATTAATAACAAAGCTCTACATCAGACACATCTTGTGTAAGACAGATTCTCATGATTTCACCTATTTTTGAATCATTTGGCCACTAATCTTAACTTCCTCCAAATACACACATCTGTCACTTACGATGTTCTTACATTTGGGAGACTATATACAAACAGAACCCAATGTGATTTCACCTCATTCTTTTACAGTGTGCTTCTGACCTTCCATTTGAAACTTCTCTGTTGCCACTAAGGCTTAAGATGAAAGACAAAAGTAACCAGAAGGGTAAGATGATTGAAGTTCCAGTTTTACCTGAAGAGATTGGAAAGTAGTGAATAAAGTCTTCACTATTTTTCATCCTAAATGATGTTTCCAAGACTTGGTTGTTTGTAAGACTTTTCACAAGATAGTTCATTGAGTTGTAAGAACCAGATATATGTCATGTCTAAAGAAGTCAACTTGCTTTTCCACATTTTGCCTCTTCCCTATATCTCAGTATTTGCCCACTCCCCATTCTTGATTTTCTGGGGTTGTACTCCCTACTAAACTAATAATATAAGATTCACCTCAGATTTTGATTTTTGGAATATCTAGACCAACAGTTGGCATCAGGAAGGACAATATATATTGTCCAAAATATATATATATATATATATCAATTCATTTAGATAGGCTTTTAGAGTTGCTTAGTTACCACATCAATGTTAATATTGATTACATTTTCTGGTAGTACTTGAGATTCTGATCACTGATGTTATGAAATAGCATCAAGAACAAGAAGCCTTAACATTTTTTTCCAGTTCATTGAGATTAGAGGTAAGTTGATAGTGAAATTCTAAATATATGTTTGTATTAACAGTCCAATTGTATGAAGCAAACACTAACTTAGGATCATTTTAGAATAGGCTGGCTTCTATTAATAATCTCAAAAAATCTAGAAAAATGAAAGCTGAAGTTTAGCAAGAATGAAATGAGCGAAGAGTTTCAGGAAAAGCAAATAAGAATGTGCTACATGTTGCAAAATCCAGAGGGCCTCATATTCCCAACTACTACAAGAAAAATAGGCCCAGATCTTGCTGTATAAAAGATGTTAAACAAACACACACACTTTTATAAGTATTTCATGTTTTGTTATGCAATTTTAAATTTTCCATTGTTGGTTTGTAAAAATACAATTTATGCTTCATAAGATCTTGATGAGCTTACTTGTGTGTTCTAATAGCTTTCTCAAGATTCTTCCCATTTTCTAAGTAAAAATCATACTCTATTCATACAAGTCAGTTTTCCTTCTTCATTTATAATTTCTGTGCCTTTCCTTATTCTTTGTTTTCTTTCCACAGTGACTAAAGTCCCTCATTAAACTATTGACAGGATGTTGGGTTTTGTGAGATTCAATTTTTTGGTTTATTCTTGAATCTTGAGGGTTACAATGCGGTATTTTAAAAATAATGTGATGTTAGATATGAATTTTTCAAAAATTTTCTTTAATAAGATGAAGAAATTCAAAAACAAAATATAAGAAGTAAAGCCATGCTGTTATGTTGAGCTGTGGGGGACTCAGGTCAACAATTTCTGACATTGCCAGTGAAGCAGAAGACCCAATACCATTATGGGCTACTGGACTCTTTTAGAATATTTTGCTGAGTTTACACACCTATAATATTCAAATAACGGAACTTAACAAAAAAGGGGATATAGATGAATGTCCATTTTGTATCTTTGTATTCAAAGTGGTTAGGATAGATATATAGTTACATTCTCTTAATGAATAGAGGGATTTGTTCTAATGGTGTTTGTAAATAGGCTATCATGTCTGCATCTTGTACAGCAATTAACCACTAGGAAGAATGTATGCAATGTGTTAATTATTGAAACTGTCCTACCAATTTGATTTGAAACTCATTGCTATTTATTTATCAATAAAATTATTGAAAAAACATAAAAATAAAAAAGATGAATTTCTCTAAAAGAAATTCTCAGTTTGCTGAATATTCTTACCATTAATAAAAATGCTATAAGAGGTATTACCATAGCTTAGTTTTGCTACTGTTTTACCTAAATAATAATAAAAAATATGTGATATAAGTATTAACATGATGTATTATACAACATATGCTATAGGAATATATGCAATTTTTAATTTTTATTGCATTAATATATTAGACATGCATGTTAAAATTCCTTCCTATATTTTGATAATCAAAATTATTGTTACATAGAAAATGGTACAATGTGCAAAATACTTTGCTTCTCTGTCTAAGCATGTAGAGAATTTATATCTCCTTACCAAGGAATTTGCAATTGAACATGATTCCCTTTACCTAAAGAAGTGTAAGTAAAATATTATGTATTACGTCCAGACTGAATCACCATCCTCTGTCACTTTCACATTGCCTCAATTGCTAGAAGGAGAACCTCTTATTCTCCTACATATCAAGAACAAGAAATATATCATTAATAACTCTTTTGGCTATATAGCAAAATGCATAACTATGTATCTTGATTATTATGTGAATTTGCACTTATATATGTGGTTCTGCCAAAATAAAACTTTAAAAAGTTCCAGGCAATATTTGGTGATGAAATAGAGGCTGTAAGTATGATGATCCACGTTGTACAAGGGTAATCATTTTATGAAACTGTAGACAGAGATTTTCTGGAAAGCAACCTATACCCAATGAATTTTTAAATCAAGAAATAAAAATTTAAAAAGGATGCACTTGCATTCTTGATAAAGACCAGAAAAGCATTGCCTCTGAAATGATTGACTGATGCGGAAGCAAAAACTAAAGCAAAGAGTGACCCAGAAATCAGAAAGTTGAGGACTTGGAGGATTAGAAGAGGCAGTTTTTACACTAATTGGTTATATATCTACAGCTTTGCAAGGCAAAGACCAATTAAAAACTAACCTTATGTCAGAAAGCAAAATAAGAATATCTTCTCAATACCCACTATTAAAATTTCTGAACAAATGACGAGCTTTCAGTGAGAAAACCCAATTAAGATTTTAACTCCCAGTAAATCATTTAAATTGGACAAATGACTCCAGAGAAAAAAGAATAAAGCCATGGCTCTCTTACTGGAACTCGAAAAGCTCATGAACTAAGCAATTAAATTGAAATAGAGAGGCACAGGAATGAGAAATTAAAGAAATAGAAAATGTGACTGTCATGTGCCAAAATGGACTATGCCACTTGTACAGCAAGCAACTTACTGCCATTAAATATATGATATGCCTATTATGTTTCTTAAGTGAGTGTTACTGCAAAAACCCCCCAAAACTTTGACATTGTAAACATCAAAGTGGTCTGTGCAGGCCCATCGTTCAAGAAGCATCAAGCTGAGAAAATTGCAAAGACCCAAAAGAGAAACATTTCCTTTCTGTTTATTTTCAGAGGTCTCCAAAGAAGATAATGAAAACAAATCTTCAGAACTTGTAGCCAGAAGCTGTGAAGAGTAATGAACTGAACATGTCTTCGAGATAGAATAAGCAGGGCCCAAAGCACTCTGCTAACTCATACTTCTTCAAGCTTTGATTCTTAAAAGGAGTGTTTTCAAAATATTTGTCAAGTCACATTTCAGAAACTTATGAACCAGGAGTTCTCTGCATTTTCCATTTTTCCTTTTTGCATGTAAGAATATTAACTTTCATTTCCAATTTGTTTGCATATATATAATATTTGTAAATGCTTAGATTTTTGTGTGAAACCTTTAACTTATCCACTTGTTTCATTACTTCTTACATCATAGGATTCTGGATCAAATGTTCCTGTGTCTGAACTGATGTGAGGAATCTCAGACAGCACTCAGATATTGTAAAATTTGACCTAAATGTATCACAAGAAAAGATTTTCGAGATTTCTCCTTTAGAAAAGTGGCAGACTTATATCAATATTTTGCACAGAATAACAAAAAATATTTGGTAACAAGAAATATAGACTGTGACAGTAGTTAATGCTCTTCAAAGTTTGGAGCTCAGAATAAGCTAGCATATTCAACTAAGTGATTTTATTCTAATCATTAATTGATATGCTCTAATCATCTTTAAAGGCCATAGTGACTTATTCAAAACAAATTATACATACACACATGTATTTGTAATTCAGAACTAAATTCAGATGATGTTTATTCCTCCTCGTAAAAATTATTGAAATATTTTCCTTTTAATATTTACCTAAATTAATTTATTCCCAAGATTCAGTCTATGCTTCTATTTTCCATGATATTTCTAGTTTAATACATTAGTTATCTATAATTAGAAGTTCCTTGTAATCATTACAGAGCCTATCAAAAATTTGAGACTAAAATACTTATAAAATATTTTGCATGTTATGATGCATACATGTAATATAAATGACATAAACACTCATTAATATATTAATTATAGAATGCTTAAAATTATTTAAAAATAACAGTTTAAAAATAATAAATTTTGATAGCAGACATTAAGATTTTTTTAAATTCTACAAACAGCATATATGATGTGTGTGTGTGATTGATCTATGACTCCATGTGGCTGTTTGTGACATATATGTACATATGTGGAAAAGCAGAAGAGTGATGCATAAGTGGAAGTAGCATAGTAAGAGTGTATGCACAGCCATAAAGAAGAAGCATCACAGAACCTATATTTCATTCATTATGTCCCACTAACTACATCAGATCTAGTTTATCAAAATGGTTAAAAGACAGATTAGCCAAAAATCCTGTGTCTGAGAGCAGGAAAACCATTCTATTCAGAACTCAAATAGCAAATTGTCATTGTATTATCATTTAAACATTTAAAAAATTTGGCACTTGATATTAAGTTTATACTACTATAATGTATAATTCAGTTTATGCAATGTGTTAGGGTAAGGAGTCTTAATGTAGAACAATATGAATAATGGTAGAATAAAAAGAACACAGGCTTTATTTTGTTTATTTTTTTCCATAGGCTTTGTTTTAAAAGAAGATCAGACAATATTTAAATCCATTTCTGCTATAAATTTGCTTATGTGCCATCAAACAAGTTACTCCTTTTTAATCCTGTATTTTCATTTGTAAATGGAGCTTTTATAATTTTATAAATTTTACAATTTTATAATTTTACTGATGAAATTATATGAAAGATTAAATGGATGAATAAATAAATACCTATTAAGTGCTCACTGCTTTATTTGTTTGCCAAATATTTATTCCCTTGTTGAATGCAGGTTATGCCACATTCAATAATGTTCTCCCAAATTTATGAGTACCAAGAACCATTAAATTAGAGATAAGATGTTTGTAGGTGTGATCAAGTAAAGATAAAGTCATTCTGGATTAAAGTGCACCCTACATCCAGTGATTGACGTCCTTATTAAAAGTGGAAATTCTGGACAGACACAGAAAGAAGATTGCCATGTGAAGACAGAGACAGGAAATTGAGTTATATTAGCAAAAATCAAGAACACCCAGCAATTACCAAAACCAGGAGTGATACACAAAACAGATTATCTCCGAATCCCCAACAAGCAACTCATCCTACCAACACCTTAATTTCAGATGTTTGGTACACAAAACTATGCAAAATTGTATTTCTGTTACTTACACAAGCCAACTTATGCTAATGTTAGGACAGGCACTGCAAACCAATATAGAGAGAAGAAAACATAAAAAGAATCACATTTAACTTTTTTGTTAACTCATTTTAAACATTGTGTCTATAAATTCACAGATGACATTGGAGGTTTTTGCCTTTTATTATAAGTTATGAAGTATATACATATGTATATATTTATATATACACATTGTAGGATGATTAAATTTATCTAATGAACAAGTGCACTGTTATTTTTGTGGTGCAAGGATTTAACACCTGCTTTATTTGCACTTGACTTCAGATTCTCAATGATGTATAAGGAGGGTGGTGAAGGCAATATATTAGTTGTAAATATATTTTCTTCATAATAAGTAGAAATACAAGGATATCTAAAAAATAATTATTTTGCAGTGCTGGGAACAAGCTGAGGGCCTCATGTATGCCAGATAAATGCTGTAGTACAGAGCTATATACCTAGTTCTAAAAGTTATTTTTAAAAGACAACAAGTAAAGTTTCTCTAATTAGATTATCATATCTGTTTTGGCATACAGTTGGCTACCAAGTGGTAATTTATAAGAATAATAAATGTGTCTTCAAATATTCCTAGCTTTATATTGCCAGATAAATGGGTGGGTTTTCAATTTTCTAAAGTGTAATATGGGGAGAGATGGGAAGCAGTAGAACATTAAACGATGGGACATCATAGTTGATAGATCAACTGTTCTAATTTTTTTTCTTTATTTCGGGTGCTCTAGGAGTATTTATTTTTTACGTTTTTCCATAATTTTATTGAGAAACAAATAGCAATGAGACAGTCTCAAATAAAATTGTTATGACAGTTTCAATAATTAACACATTGCATACTCTCTTCCTAGTGTTTATTTGCTAACTGTTCTAATTTTAATGAATTGCATTCAGCAGATACTACATAGATACCACATGGTCGTGACTGAGAGAAAGATTGATCTTTTTTCTCTGAATTTATTTGTTTATTTATCACTTAGGGATTAAATACCTTATTTAGGGGTAACAGATTTTGCTACCATCCTCAGTTCATAATTTCTCATTTTAAGGGCATCACAATGTGGAACCAGACAGATATTAAATAATGCAATAAATGAATAACAGTTATGACCTGAAGGAAAATACAAATGGTCCTAAGAAAATAAAAGAGATATACTTACCTTGTAAGTTGAGAATTTTCTTTAAAATAATATGAGACACAGTATCTGAAAGTTGAGAATGAGTTGACTAGGGCCTTAGGGTGGATATGCAGAGAACAAAAATCCATAGAAATACCAACCTGTGTAAAGGACCTGAGGTCCAAGTGACAGAAACTTAGAAAAATTCTATTACAGAGAGCTATATAATTTTTGAGAACTCTTGGAAAATATTGATATTCGACAGTGACATTGAATGAGGTCAGATTCTATGGATGAATATAAAAGGTTTTAAATTTATTATTTGAGGAATAACAAGGCATTGAAAGATTTCAGTGAAGAAACAATTCCCCATTTGCATTGTAAAAGATCATACTGGAATATTCAAAAATTTAACACATTTCTTATTTTATTCATAAGTGTCCAATAATTCATTCAGCTGAGCATCAATGTTACAGTACATGTTCTTTTTTTTGGCACAATTCACAAAACAATCTTAATTAAATTTCCAATACGTATCTTGTATCATCTCAAGAAGAACAAAAAATAAGTGTTAATAGTCAAAGTAAGCTTCTTCTGAATTCTGAATTCAACAAAACCTGAAACATATTTCTCTAAATTTAACATGTATGAACATCACCTACAGAGCCCAGTAAAGCAAACTGATAGGACTTATTTCTATAATAAAATTTGGAGGTCTGAGGCAGAATTTGGACTTTTAATAAGTTGCTCATCATACAAATTTTGCTGGACTGAACCTTGGTCTTTGGAAACCACTGAGTTTAATTTCTAGCCTTAAGAATTACTCTCAGGTTGGGGATAGTGTTTAGTGATAAAGCACTTGTTTAACATGCATGACACCTTGGATTTAAGCAATAACACTGAATGAAGAGTGGGGAAGAAAAAGAGAAATTACTCTCGATATTCTTCAAACTCAATATGAACAAAAAGGGGTTAATGTTTTCAAGATAGAGGCCTTTCAATAATACATGCACATTGTCTTTGGATACCATTTAAAGTACTCTTGGAATGGGATTCTATTAGTCTAGCATGGAGCCCAAAGTTCTTTTTTTTTTCTTCCAAAATCCTTTATGATGCCCAGTCAGCAGAACACTGATGCAAGGACAGGGACAATGTGACAAGAGTCCTGTGGCCCTGCATCATCTTCTTACCCTCACCAATCCTAGTGTTCTGCTCCATCAGCAACAACAAATGGGTAGACCCCAAGGGTCCCAACAGTCCGGAAGGCATGGATCTCAGTATAGCTCTCAGGAGCAAGGAGAATTCCTGAGCAGCCAGCCTCACACACACACAAACCCTCCCACCCCATTCTTTTGGGTTAAAGAAGATAACATCTGATAACCTATCTCATGTTTCTCGTCTGGCTATAGGGAGCCTTCAGTAGAAGGAGATGCTGGATTTGCCCAAAGTTCTGAACTTCTAAAATGTTTCTTGGTGATGATCAATATGCCAGCCTATGTCAAACACTGAGTAGCAATGTCTAGGACAAAACAGCAGCCTTAGAATTGCCTAGAAGCTTACAAAAAATACAAAAATGTCAGGCTCAACCCCTGACCAAGTGAAATAGAATACATATTTAAAGAAAATCTGAGGTGATTTCTATGCACATTAAATTATAATAAATACTTGTTCTTACATATGAATAGCAAATAAAATCACATAGAGATGTGAAAATACACTAATACCCCTGAATTAGCAAGAGAATTTTTTATTTATTTGGTGTTGGGTTCAACCTGGGCATGGGTATTTTTAATGCTGTCCTTGTTATTTCAAGATGCAGCAAACTTTGGGTATAATTTTTTCTAATGACTTGCTATTTAAAGTGTGGTTTTTTGAGGTATCATCTGGGAGCTTGCTAGAATTGCAAACTCCCAGGTCCCATCTGAGACATACTCTTTTTGAATTTTCCTTTAAATAAGATCCCTTGGTACATATTAAAGCCTTGCATAGCTTTTCTCAAGCAGTGTTGTGCTACACCAACAAAATAGCTAATAGCCACACATAGCTAATTCAATGTAAACAAATTAAATTTTTAAAATTTAAAATTTAATCATTGGCTTAGTAGCTGCTTTTCAAGTTCTTAATGGCATGTTTGTGGATAGATACCATTTTGAACAATGGACATAGAACATTTTTATTACTGAAGAAAGTTTTATTGGACAAAACTTGAATTAAGACATGATTGTATTTAAAATCATTGAACAAAGTCAAGTTTAAAATAAAGTTGGAAATAGATCACAGTATCTGAAATAAGTACCCATGGAAACATATATTCACAAAGCTTGATAAAAGTCACATGATAAGTAAATGCATTTTTTAAAAACTCTGACCTAGCTTAAAGATCACTAATGTATCCCCTACACCTAGGTCCTAGACTAAAATTACTTTTTGTAAAAGTATTCCATGCAGGTTTATGGGAAGAGAAAACTTTCCCTGCTTTATATTCAGAAAAGACTATTTCTTTGCAGCCTGTATTCATGCTAAAGGCATCTCTGAACTTTGTTCAGGCAGCTCTGTTCTTACAAGATACTTCAGGGAATAGGAATTTACTCTTCTACTTAAGCCAGGAGGATAACTAGGAAGCATGCTGATTTAATTTTTGAGAAAGGTCTTGACGTTTTGCTTCTTTTTGCAAAAATGTCCTCAGAGTTTGAGTGACTCACCAAGCTAGTCATCATTTTCACCCCAGGTATGCAACTGGGGCACACTTTTGTTAACATGCAGCAGCTGATCACTGCCAGAGTTGTAACTTCTGACACACTCAGGTTCCTGGAGTGAAAGGTACTTAGAAGTTCTCCTTCCCTTTTCATTGTGAAATCCAAAATGGTAACAGTTTTTTAAGACGCCCATAAGCATTCATATCTACTGTTTAGGACTTGACAGTAAATAACCTGTTACTTTAAAATTTCTTACTTAAGGGGCCTTTCATTCCAACCTAATGCTTTGAGTTCTAATTTACAAATAAATTTCCTTTTACTGGTTGTAAAGAATTTTGCTAGAGTGCAACAAAATTAAATGATGGTATATAACTTAGATTTCATAGGTTAAATAGACAATTTACAAGAGGAAACTTTTCTATACTTTTCATATGAAGAAGATTGTTAATTTTAATATGGTGCATAGTTTAAGTAGGACAGGAAACAGAGAGAAAACATTTCTAACATAATGAGCACTCCTTTCTTTGAAATACATAATAAACCTAAGTGGATGAAGGATTTCAATTTATTTAATTTATTTAAGTTATTTCTTACAATTGAAAAGCTACAGAAACATATAGACTATACCTTAACAGAAATTTAGAGTTACTGATAAATGTTACACAGGAATGTCCAAAGGCATACTATTTACTAAAACATATGCACACATATACATTCTCGAAGGTATTGCTTTATCTCCTAGAAGTATGTAAATAAAGTAGATCTATGTTCATACAATGGATGTGGAGTCTTGTTATAGTATCTTATGTGTTTTACACCTTACTTATATAATTGCATAATTTTAAAAAATTAAAACAATATAAGTTAACAACAGAAATATAAAAATTTTTTCATTGTTCTTATTTTCTGAACCTAAAAACTGCAGGTTTTCACTAGGTTGGGAATTTGGAGTAATGTCTCAAATTTGGAATGTAATCTTCCAACTAAACTGATACTATACAGATTTCAGATTTTTCCTGAAACTCAGCTGATTCAATCTTCTGTAACGGCTCAATGTCTCTAACAGATGGAGATTCAACTTCAAAGAAGTGGTCAAATTGATTAACAATTTGCAAATAATATTGTAGTATTGCAATATAACAATATATATTATAATAAAAACATATTGCAAATAATACTCTAACCTGGTTTTGAATTCAAGCCAAAATCTTCTCTGAACTTTCAAACAGAATCACCTTCATTTCTAAACATGAACCATTTTGTCTCAGGCCGAAGAACATGAAAAATGACATGGCTTGTTTGACTATACTCTGTGTTTTAAGTGACATTTTACTGTGATTATTTCCAAAGTAGAGCAATGCAATTTTCAGACTTACCTGGGTCCCTTGGTTTTAGTCTTGATGTTTACTTTCACAGAGATATGGAGTAAAGTGGCACAAGACAGATAACTGTATTTCAGCTTACAATCATAACAAAAAGTTCATGAACAGTGAAAGCAAACCATACAGAATTCATTAGAAAAGAAGTTATTGATTCATAGGACTGACATTGTCAGAAGTTGTTGACTTGAGCCTTTTACAGCTCAGCATATTAATATGGCTTTACATTTTATGCTTCGTTTTATACTTTTCTGCTGGATGGCTAAGACCAAGATAAAGCAAGTTACATAACAAGAAATGTAACTTCTGTATCTGACAAGGTCAGTCAAATCACTTCAGGATTTACCCTGAATACCTGTACCGCAGTTACTGGACTACATTAGATTATTTTGCTGAATTCACGTGCCTACAATATTTATGGCTATTTTTTTTCACAGCTGGGGATTGAACTCAGGCCCTTGCACTTGCCAGGCAAGCACTTATTCTACTGAGCCATCTCCTTGGTTCCACAATATTTACATGGCAATGGAATACCTATCTCTGAGAAAACTAAACAAAAAAGGAGATATAAATGAAGGAGCATTTTGTACTTGTATATACAGAACATTTAGGATAGATATCTTTCTCTTAATTCAATGAGAGGAAAGATTTGTACTAATAGTGTTTGGACAGGATATCCTGTCTGCATTTGTACTATGGATAATCACTAAGAAGATAAAAATGTACAATGCATTAATTTTTGAAACTGTCTTATTAATCAGTTTTAAAACTGTCTCATTGCTATTTGTTTCCCAATAAAATAAAATAATTATTGATAGAGAAAACAGTTTTAAAAAACAGTAAATGTGGAAAACAAATTTGCAAACATTTCAGATTTAATTCACCATTACTTTGTAACAATTGCTAGAGAAAAATAATGCCTTGCATGAATATGCATCCTAACATTTGTAACAGCAATACTTTGGAAATAAAATATATTATAAACTTCATCCATTAGATTGATATTTATATGAATGCCTAAGTCCTATATAGGAGCAAGGCTTCATATGTCCAATGGGGACTGCACACAGATAACTGAGGAGCCAGTCTAATTATATAAAGAACTATTGGGCTTGGATATAATTCAGTAGTAGAGTGCTTGCCTAGTATGAAAGACACCCTACATTTCATCTCCAACACTGAAAAAAAAATGAAATGGGACAAATAGGATCTGTGCCAACCTAGCTAATGTGGATAAACATAAAGAAGTTAGGAATTTTCATATATACACAGAACTGGATGTGGCTTATCATGAAAGGAACAGAAAGATAGGAGAAATAGATATAAGGGAAAAAGGTTAAATAAGATTAGATTTTAAAGAATATAGATATAATCTAAAGACTTTGTATTTCATCCTTAAAGGTACAAGGAGGAAAAGAAAGATTTAGGTATATTTTAGAAAGATAATGTTAAACAGATGGCATAGAATTCTTTTTCTTTTTTCCCCTAACATTTACAGAGATTATTTGTTAAAAATAGGAATCTAAATGGGGTCATAACTGGAATTCACACCCTGACCATCAATCCCTCTTTTGGTTCATCTTAGGATGCCAGTATCTTATGTTTTATAATATAACATGATTGTCTGTTTCTAGGGACAAATACAAAACCAAATGACCGTTCTTTATATGCAAAGGAACTGTCTGAATTTCATTGAAAATTGTTATAGATTTGAGTTATACATGTGTAACGTATTTTAAAAATAAGTAGTTAATATGGTATATGTTTATTAATATACATGAAACATGAATATTTAGGGTGAAGATATAGAGCACATACAATTTCTCAGTCTCACTACACAAAATCATTCACAAGTTGACCTTCAGAATTCATTAGCATCATTACTAATTGGCTCAAGTATTGACTTATGTGACCTTTAGCAACAGCCTTAATTCACATACTAAAACTAGCAGAAATAGAACAGACTGTAAAGTAAGTTCATTTTATGTCATTCCATTTTTTATGAAAAAATTAAAAATACAGTAAAATAGAGAATCGTATTGCAAACTACCACATGCCCATCATCCAATATTAACAATTACTAACTCAAATTTGATCCTGTTTATCTAAATTAGTGATCCTCAAAACAGCTAATTTTTCCCCAAGTGAATATTTCTCATTACCTAGAGAGTCTGCTGGTCACAACTGGTTTGAGTGAGTACATTTGGGGGTGCTACTTTCTACTGTCAATTACTGAGAGTTGACCAGTGATAATGGTAAACATCTCACAATGTAAGCTATCTGTGACAAAAATTTTCCCATTACAAAATGTTAGCAAAAAAAAAATTAGCGTGGAGCTGTTGAAATATGTTAAATACAGATTGTAACCCACTCTACTTTCCTAGATTTCTTTAGGGGAGAGCACTGGGGATTGAACTCAGGCCCTTGTGCTTGCCAGGGGAGAACTTATTCTACTGAGCCATCTCCCTGGCCCCTCCTAGATTATTGTTATTCAAATCCCAAACACCATATAACTTCATCCATAATTTTTTTATTGTTGCTCTAAGATCTAAGGCTATTCGGAGTAATCTGAAAAGCATGGTTTGTAGGTTATTTATTTAATGTTTTGTATTCTGATATGAAATCTGATGTGAATTAATCTGCATTGACCTTGCCATTTAACATTGTGTAGTTGAGCAATAGTTGGAAAATATCAGATAGGGAAGGAAAGATTAATTTTTACAGGGACAAAAGCAAAGTTGCAAACTAGAAGTATGAGAACGTTTTCTGGGAATGGACAGATAGTAAATATTTTAGGCTTTATGAACAATATGATCGCTGCAATGACCTATTTAAATTCTGCTGCTGTAGCATGAATGCTATAATAGACATTATGTAGACAAATAAGCATGAGCATAGGTTTAAAATAAACTTTATTTGCAAGAAAATATGGTAGGTACATAATTTTCCATAATTCATAAACCATTTTGAATTTTGAATACATATATTCCATTGATATCCCTTCTACAAACTAGGTACATCGATGTTATTTTATATGTGGAGAAAACTACATTTTTTTTCTCTTAAGAAAGGCAGTTCTTTAAAGACATGCCAGCCTTTATGGTCTCAGTATTTTGTTCTTTTGAAAGATTGATATCTTTGATAAAAACGGTCATTAAGCCAGCACATGAAACCTCAGGGATAAACCTGCAGAAAATTGATTAAATGAACAAACCAACTTACTCCTTTGTTAAAGTCTCTACACATTTATTTAGAAGAATGAATAATATCTTGACAACTAACTTGGATTTATCTTTTATATAAAAATTTAGTTCCACGCATCAAATGCACCCAAACAAAATAAAATATTGAACATTTAAATAGTTTGACCCCATATAAATAAAAGGAAGATAGAATTTATTTGTATTTCCATGAGAGTTTAACATGTTTAAGAAACTTTCTAATTTGATGCATTGTCCTTAAAGTTCAATTTAGTTTCTGGTTCCTTCTAAGTCATCAAAGAATATTTGTTGAATAAATGAATACATTATTTGAAGACGATGAAAACACATAATCATAATTCATGTAGAATATGATTGAATATATTAAAAATTGACTTATCTAGACCAAGAAAATGTTTCAGATGAGGAATATAAGCACCTGAATGCATAAAGACCTACTAATTTAATTAAATGCAATATTATATTTGAATAGAATGGTTTCTTTTGTCACAAGCAGAGCAATTCAGTATTTACAGTCATGTAAGAATATTGAGATAGACACTGGGGTTAAGCAAGTCTAATATCATGGTAGAGTTCTACACAATTTAAATTTGAGAGTTCTTTCCAGGTGCTAGAATGTCATATAGTAATCCACAGCAACCATCCATGTAGGCAGCCCTAAACAGGCTGCTAGTTCCTGAGTGTCTATATTTGTGATGATTTGTGAATGAATCACCATGCCCTCCATAGAACTTGGCAACTGGATCAGCGCTTCTGCATCTGGCATTGTACACAATTTGCATATTGTGGAAGTGAAGCACTTTGCAGTCTCTGAATCCCATCTCATTATGGTGTGATGAGCTCATAGTCATGTGCTTTCCATCTTTAGTTCTAATTTCAGAGCAGCCATAGTTAAACCTAAGGACATACAGACATCACTTACAGATAATGATTAAATAAACTGTTTTTAGATTAGTAAACTTAAAAAGTTAAATTAAGAAGGCAACTTAGTAGAGTGGAAAAGAGGACAGGCAAAAATTTTCAATACTAGTTTTTACAAATAAAATTTGTATAAGAAGGTTTTGAGTTACTTTAATTGAAAATAGTCCTAGAACCTAAACTGCCTGTATAACATACATTTGGTTTCCATGAAAAACTTTAAAAGGTCATGTATTCGTGGGAATCATGTGATAAAGTTTTTTGTAAAATCCAAATGCAACCATAATTCTTCTATACTTTATGTACCTTTATTTTATTATTATTTAAAAAGAAAGAATAAATGAGCATATGGGGGTGAGATTTTTAAAAATATTTATCATTTATATTTACAATCAGAAACAACAGAAAAAAAAGATTTTTGAGACAGTGTCTCACTACATAATTCAGGATGGTCCTTGAGTTCATTACATGTCCCAAGCTTGAATGCATGGGGATCCTCTTGCCTCGGCCTCCTGAGTGCTGAAATTACAGGCATATGCCACCATGCCCTTCACAATTAACATAAAATTTTATGTGTGTCCTAGTGCCAGTATGTATTAGGTAGTTTACAATGAAACACATAAATAAAGGAGATACAATAACAGTGCTTTGTCCATTACTATAAGAATTCCAAATCATATGTATCATTAATATTTTTAAAATGCTTCCTAGAAGAAAAGATTCTGGCTCTAGTATCCAATATCCCCATAGATATACCAGTTATTCACATTTTCTTCATCATAGGAATGATAATTTTGTAAATAAGATATTTGGACTTAATGTGTTTACTATGAACACATGAATTGATGTATTCATAATAAATTATTGAGGAAAGATTACTAATTAAAATGTTCAGAGTAATTTTATAGTATGGAGAAAGGAAGTAAGTTAACTGTAAAATAAAAATATGTCACTGTTAAGCTAATACTTGCCTTAAAGAGATCAGTTTATATTGTTTTTTCATATTCTTAAAATTGTACTACATTAGGGGCTGGGGAGAATGCTCAGTGGAATAAGCGCTTCCTACGCAAGCGCAAGGGTCTGAGTTCAATCCCTGGTTCTGAAAAAAAAATTGTAATACATTGTAAAAATCAGCGAAAACATTGTTAATATATTATCCCACAGTCAAATGACCAAGTGTTACCTATTCATGGAATTTTTTTGTTTTATAGCAAAATTATACATACACATATGTAAATATGCACAACATGCAAATATACGTGTCACAAATGTTTTTTGCAAATTCCTTGAAATTAACAAGTAAAATCTATGTAACTAGGCATAGCATAACTGCGGTGACCATGAAAAGTTTATTTGGGTCAAATTCACTAGACTTAAACTCTACCATCTATAAAATCTGATGTTTACAATGTTATAAAATATCTTTCTTCTTTACCTACACATTTATTTGTAATCTTGCAGAGGCTAATTATAGCATCGCCTTTTATTTATTACCTTTTTAAAAAACCAAACATTTCCTTGAGAATATAGCAGTAATTTATATGACATTAAAATCAGTATGCTTTTATAAGACCAGAATGACAGAGATTCCAAACATGGCCCTAGTATTACACATTGCTATTTTCAGTGCAGTTGCTTAGCTCATAGGTATCCGTACCTATAGTGAGTCAGGGTGAAAATCCTACCAATTAGCTACTAGTTTTAAAAATGTGATGGAGATTCTCAGGATCATTGCCTTAGCCAGCTTGTGTATATAGTTTTGCCACTGCCATTATAGCAACTCCTATATGTAGTTATTGTGGAAATTAGAGATAACGAATTACAGCACATTATGTGGTTTTCAACACACAATATATATTTAAAACATCAGCATATTATCCAGGACTCTTAGTTTAGGTTAGTGAAAAGATGAGTTTTAAAAGGGATTCTTTGGTCCATATAATTAGAATCCTACCAACAGACATCCATTTGACCTGGCTAGACAATGAAGTTAAAAAATGTTATTGTGATATTCTCTTATCTCTCAGATCTACTTTTCTCTATTTTCCCTTTTTGACTATTTTTTTCTCATATAAGGTTCAAATACAACATGACATGACTGGCATTCACCATGTAGGGTTTAATAGAAAATACAAACATAATTCACTCTTGATCTGGCAATAACTTCAGAAAAACTTTTGCCTAGCCAGTCATAAAGCAAGGTATAAGGAGCTCTCTAAAGATGACAAAAGGCTGTCTATTCCTGCTTTGAAAATACAATACTAGTCAGCAAAATTGTGCAGGATTATGGGGTAATTCAATAAAGTAAAATATAATTGAAAGGCAAAAAAGACAAGTCAATTATAGTTATAATTTATTACTGTAATGATTATTTTCATTATTCAACTCAGTCAAAAGGCTCTTGAACCTGTCTTATAGAATTATATTTTCTATTACTTTTCTAATCTGTCATTCTATTTCTGTATGATTCTCCTATATTTTGTAGCTTAAATCAGCTAATTATAAACATTGCAATGACTCATCTAGCTGTTTAAATAGAGTGTTGACATTTTACGAATTTCTTCAAGTTTACCTATGAAATACGATGAGGATCTATGTCTTTTAGGAAATTACTTTTAGGAAGTGATCACTGCGCAAATGTTACATTTACTGAAATGTGAACTGGAAATAACTGCTTATTTTTGGTATTCAAATGTAGAAGAAAAATGATTATTGATGATTCAAAAGAAATGTGTTATGGAGGCTAAAAGCACAACTGAAAAGGTTTCTCTTACTTGTAGTCTAACTCCCAAGTACATCTCGTAACAAGCAATGGTCCTCAGTTAAGAAACAAAATGGGCGGAATACATATCAAACATTTTACCATATTTTCCTATGAAATTTCCTATGAATGTTTCCTATGAAAATATTCTTCCTCCTTTCTTCCTTATTCAAATAAAATTCAGTTAATAATGAAGAGCAGACTCTAATCCTCCAGGTTATTTATGGATATTTTCAGCAAAGACAGTGTTTATTATATATGCAAGAAAAACAAATGATAGAAAAAGCAGAGCCAGGGAGGTAACTCAGTAGAATAAGCACTTGCCTGGCAAGTGCAGGATCCTGAGTTCAATCCCTGGTACCCCCCCCCACACACACACAAAAGCAGGATGTTATGATCTTTTGTGTCGAGGTAGCTTTTTAAACATAAGATATTAATGTAACATTTAATGTTGTAATTTTCAATTTTTCCCATTATTGCTACCTTACCAATATAGTATATTTGTCTTATGTAATAAAGCTATATTGGTGTGCTATTGACCAAAATCTATTCTTCACAATGAATTGCTTTCTTTTTTCAAATGTCCCATTATTTTTGCCATTCCAACTTACCATCTTGCATGTTGCATTTTCTCTTATATCCCTAGCAACCTCTTGGCTATGACAATTTCCCAGACTTGGCTTCTTTTCAAAGACCTTGAGAGTTTTGAATAGCACTGTTCAGACTTTCTATAAAATTTCCTTGAAATGAAGTTTGTCTGATGTTTTCTCATACTAGACATAATTATGGGTTTTAGGGACAAGGAACTCAGGTAAAGATATCAGTTTTTTCTTCATGGAAAGATGAATGACAATTTTCAAGTTCTTTAAGTGTCCGAGCTGAAAGAAAACTCATGAATCTTTAAAAAATTCTTAGAAATGAAAATGATTTGTATCAGGATTATTTAAGTAGACCTTAGAAACAACATCACAGCTCTTCTCAGATATCCAGCTCACAATTTGTTTCCTAAAAATGGAAAGGTGCCTCTGAGTGCATTGCATTCCAGTACATTTTTCTGATAGCTTTTTACATTGGATGAAGTTCATTCACATGAAAAAAATATAAGTGATAGGCATTTTTAAAATTTTGAGTAGGAATTATCTGCTTCAATAAGAAGTAAATCTCTTGAAGGCAACATCACAAAAAAAGAAGTAAAATTATCATAGAAATCCATGATTTAATGGCCCTCTATAAGATGCTCATAATATGGTTGAGTAATTCAGAGTAATGTCTTATATAATAACTGTTGTCTTTCTTTTGCATCTTTGTCAAAATTCTATTTTAAGGTGAAAACATCTGAGAACACCAAGGATGATAGATGCACCCCATCCAAAAAGGATATTGTACTTGGGCAAAAATATTCCAATTATAGAAAATCCATAAAAAGGAGAAAATCTTGAAAGAATACAGAGGGAAAAACAAACCCACTGAGAAGCAAAGTACAAGTATTATGTCTGACTCCTCAATTAAGGGGAAAGAAGTAAAAAAATTAAAATGTTGAATTTAAAAATGTATCATCATCCTGGAATCCTACACTGTGTAAATTTACCCTTTAAAAGAAGTAGGGGGCTTCTGGGTTAGCTCAGTTGTTCAAGTTCCTGCTATGGCACACCCAACCAGGTACAGGGGACACAGTTTGATCCCCAGCTTCACCTGGCTTACCAGACCTGCACTTAAGGCAGCCTGAGCCAAGCCAAAAAAAAAATGTGACCAGATAGATGGTTCAGTGGAGTAAGTGCTTGCCTGGCAAGTGTAAGGTCCTGAGTTCAATTCTGGATACCAAAAAATAGAAATAAAAAACCAAAATAAATAAAAGAGATGGAACGGGGATTTTGGAAATCAGGAAGAGAAGACAGTGGGGTTGGAGGGATGATAAAAAGGAAAATTAAGATACTATATGTATAAGTACCACTTTCCTAAAATGAATGAAATTATTATATGTCACAAATATCCTACTAGTAAAAAATATTAAAAGAGAAATACTCTTTCAGACAAACATTGAAAATATTAGTTGCCAATAAAACAACTTTGGAAAATATGCTAAATGTAGTACTTCAGAAAGATCAAAAATTTGGCTGGGGACATAGCTCAGTGGTCTAAGCACCTGCCTGGCAAGTGCAGGGTCATGAGTTTGATCCCCAGAACCACATACTGTGTGGGCCAGGAACCTTGGGCACACCGTGCAGGTCACAGAAACCAGGAGTGATGGTGCACACCTGTAATATCAGTTCTGGGGAGGTTGAGACAAGAGGATCACTGCAAGTCTAAACTGCATAGTGAGACCCTGGAACAAATAAATAAATTTAAAAAAAAAAAAACTAATGTAGGTCCAAACATTATATTAACATAAAAATGAAGACTACTACAAAAAAGAAATGGGAAAACAAAAGCCTAATGTTTCATTTGTAACTGATCTAACAGATATCAGTTTGTTCAAAATAATACATTAATATATTTGATGATCATAACTATAAATCAGTGAAATGAATGACAATAACTGAAGGGAGAAAATGAAGGGATTAAGAATATTTTGTTGAAAGGTTCATAATGAACATATTCATTGTAAGGTATTGGTAGATATGCAAATGACAACCTGATCCTTTTGATATTCTCTTCTACTTCCCTTCTAACTTACCCATTCCCCAGAGTTTGGATTTGAGGTTTGTCTGATGCTTTCCCACACTTAGATATAATTAAGGGTTTTAGGGACAAGGAACATAGGTGAGGAAACCAGCTGTTTCTTGAATTTGAGAGTGGACTGAGTTACAAACATTCAGTCCATAAGAGTTGCATAAAAACAACATTCTGCCCCCAAATTCAATGCTTAACCCAAAATATGAAGATAAGTGGAGAGTTGGTTAAAAGAGTTGGAAGTTATGAATTTATGAAGTTATTAGTGTGTTTATAAGAAAAGATAAAAAGAGCTCTGTTATTAAAGGGCAGCTATCGCAAAAGATTAAGACCTACATTTTAGTCACATTATTCTTGGTGACACATAACAACCAACACCTCCAATTTAAAGAAAAGAGTTCATTTTGGTTCATAATTTCAAAAATTTAAGTCCTTGTGTGGCCAGCTACCACCAAGGCAGGAACCACACGGTGAAAGGACCTGGGTGGAAGAAAGCTACTCTTGTTATGGTAGCCAAGAAACAGAGAGAGAAGACAGAAACCAGGAAGAGTGATGGAAGGGTGATATAAGTTGCCAAGTAATGACCCTGGTGAGCCACTTTTAATCAGGCCCCCATCCTTCTATCAGGTCATCTCTTGTGCATCCATGATCCAATCACCTTTCAAAAGCCCGGCCCCATTTCCCATGAGGCTTGGGAGTGGACCATTCCAGACCTAAACCATCAGAAGTTTAGTCATTAGGAAGTAATCTATTGACATACTAATTTTAGACTGCTTAGCCACCATAATTGTGAAAAAATAATCCTAACTAAGCCACCACTAACACAGCATTGTGCTATAGTAATCACTGGTAAACAGAAGATCACCTAACTAAAAAAGGGGAAAAAAATAAGAATATCTATATCAAGACTGAAAGGGGGCTGGGGAGATGGCTCAGTGGTATAAGCACTACCCTGGCAAGCACAAGGGCCTGAGTTCAATACCCAATTCAAAAAAAAAAAAGACTGAAAGGAGTATAATCATACAAAATGCTTCATTTGGAGAGAAAACATTCTCTCAGGCTTTCACACAGAGCAAATTGGTCAAGCAATGGCCATCACTCATCCACATGACTGACACAGACAAAGGAACTGCCCTCTGCAGTACAGGGTTTCAGGGTAAATCCTGAAGGGATTTGACTGACCTTGTCAGACACAAAAGTTACATGTTTTATTATATAGGTCTTGTTTTATCTTGGTCTTAACCAACCAGCAGAAAGGTATAAAAAGTAAAGAAATATTAATATGCTGAGCTATAAAAGGCTCAAGTCAACAACTTCTGACATTGCCAGTCCTACAGATAATCCACTACTATTATGGACTACTGGACTATATTGGATTATTTTGATGAATTCATGCATCTACAATATTTAAGTGGCAATGGAACACCCATCTCTGAGAAAACTAAACAAAAAAGGGGACACAAATGAAGGACCATTTTGTATCTGTATATATAAAATAGGATAGATATACAGCTGCTTTTTCTTAATTCAGTGAAAAGAAAGATTTGTGCTAATAGTGTTTGGACAGGATATCGTGTCTGCATCTGGTACTATGAATAGCCACTATGAAGATAACAATTTGCAATGCACTATTTATTGAAAACAGACACACATGTGTAAATATCATAAAGTCTCCCTAGTATAAGAACTCAAAAGAAGAAATACAAACAAAACTTTCCTATTCATCAGTTTTGAAACTGTCTCATTGCTATTTGAATTTCAATAAAATTAATAAAAAATAAAATTGTGAAAGTAAAAAAGAGAGTGAAGCTAAATACAGTATGAAAGAACAAACATGTGAAACAGAGAAAATTATAAAACATGGCACAGGGTCAACCAGATAGCTCAGTGGGCTAAATCACATGCTTAGGCAGACACAGGGACCAGGAATCAATCCCCAGAATGCCATGCTGGCCACAACCCCGGGGTGCACTGAAACAATTACTGAGATTGAACATGGTGGTACATGCCTGTAATCCCAGCCCTTGGGAGACTGAAAACAGGAGGATAACTATGAGTCCGATCTGTGTGGTGAGACCCTGTAGACCCTATACTAAATATATAAAAAGGATGATACGTATTAGTCTTTATCAATTATCATTTAAAATGTCAATTGTGTATATACACCTGTTGAAGAAGACTACACATGATGTTAATAAAAGGAACCAAACATATGTTGTCTTTAAGAAACCTGCATTAAATTTAAAGATAAAAACTAGATGGAAAGTAAAGACATACTATAACATCATTAATTAAAAGCATATGAATGCCACTCATTGTATTAGTTTGAAACATAAAACATCAGAGGAAAAATCTCAGAAAAAAGACATTACATAATGAAAGTACTCAATTTGTCATAGGACAGATTAATTTTTTATTGTATTTGTATTTTAGGAAAGGGTCTACAGGATGTTCAGGGTCTCACTACTAGATCAGACTCATAGTGATCTACCTTTTTACAGCCTACCAAGAGCTGGGATTACAGGAAAGCACCACCATGCCCAGTCTCAACTGCCTCTCAGCACACCACAGGGGCAGGGCTGGCATGACAGGCCCAGGGATCAAACCCTGGGCCCCTGAACCTACTTTCAAGTGCTTTAATCCACTGAGCTATTTGGCCAGCCTGCCAATCATTTTAATATTCCTGTATTTATTAAGTAAATCACATTAAAAATTAATGATCTTCTAAAATTTAATGCATCATATCAACAGGGTTTTCTTGCAAGCTTTTACCAAATAGTTGAAGCAAGATTTACACCAACTCTCTACAACTTCTCCAAAAATGGAAAGAATATTTTCTAAATCATTCTGTGAAGCAAGTATTACTAAACTGAAAATTATTATGATTCATGAAATTAGAGGCAAAAATCTTAAACAAAATATTAGTAAATCTACTCTAATATTGTATCAAAAATATTCATCACAACTGAGATTTGTCTCAGCTGAGCTACTGCACTAACAGGCTGAAGAAAACTTGACACATTACATCAACAGATGCAGAAACACTTGACAAAGTATAGCATAAATTTGAGAGAATTCTTCCAGAAAATTAGAAACAGAAGAAACTAGTTCAGTTTGATTACTAGCACTTACAGAAATTTTACAGCTTATACTGTACTTAATGTGAGGAACTATAATCATTTCCACTAAGTTCAGTAATGAACAAGGATGCCATCTCTCATTATCTCTTTGTAATATGTTAGTGAAATTCCCCATTAATTTAATAAGACATTACAACAAAGAGAGAAACAGAAGCTTATATGGATTGAAAAGAAAAATTGATATTTTCACATACGATATCATTATCTACATAGAAAGAACAAACAAAAAATCTTCCCAAAACTTATAAGAACTTATAGCAAGTTTTCATATCTAAAATGTATTAACAAAGTTAACATATAAAAGTCAACAAAATTCCAACATCACAGTATCGGCATCCACCAAATGAAAGTTGATATTAAAAACACATTATCTATGGTAGGATCTAAGAAAGATGAAACAGATACATATAAACCTGACAAAACATGTAAAGATCACTTTGAAGAAAACTACAAATTTCAAATTATAGAAATCACAGAACTAAAATACAAGGATAATCTGTGTTCTTGATAACTTGATATACCATTTTCAAGACATCAGCTCTTCCAAACACAGTATGTAGATTCAAGGCAACACCAACTTGAATTCCAGCAGGTTATTTTTTAGTTATCAAAAAATTGATTTCTAAAGGTTTTTAAAGAAAAAGGGACAGAAGAATCATTTACAACATTGATGGAAAGGACAAATTCCGAGGGTAGACATTTTCATCAAGTATTTCTATGAGCCCACAGTAATGAGATATTGAACTCTTGGTGGAAAATATAGACAAGTAAATCTATGGAACATAATTGAAAGTCTACAAATATATTCACATAAAATATCAGCAACTGATCTTTGACAAAAGGACAATGTAATATATAAAAGAGAGTCTTTTCAAGAAATAGTGCTGGAACTACTGGACATACACATGGAAATAAAAAAAAATCTGGAGATGGATGTAACTTCTTCTGCAAAAGTTGTTGAAAAGGATTGCATACTTACATGTTATGTGCAAAAGAATAAAAATCCTAGAAGATGACATACTTGAAAATCTATGTAACCTTTTCAATTGAAATAATTTTTGATCTATTTTGATATTTTTAATATCAAGGCAGAATCTACAAAAGATATCATTAACAAGGTAGATTTTGTTAAAGTTATAAACTCAGCAATGTTAACCATCAAAAGAATGATAAGACAAGTCACAGTATTAGGAGTTAATAAATACAAATGACAAATTTTTAAAAAGAATTATATAAAAATATGCAAAGAATTTTTAAACCTCAACAAAAAATGAATAACTCAGGGCCAGCTAGATAACTCAGCAGTCTAAAGCGCCTGCTTAGACAAACTTACATAAGCATCCAGGGACTGCGGTTTGATCCCCAGCAACGTATGCTGTGCCAGGACTGCCCTCAGGTTGGGCTGAGCTGGCCACAAAAACAAAACAAAACAAGAATAATTCATAAAACCAATATGAACACAATATTTTTGAATTTAAATGATTTTTAGAGTTTTATTATACATTTTCAAGTGAATTTTTAAATATTTACATAGTATAACATTATTTAGTAGATGTATATATTGTTCAATGATCAAATCCAGATAATTAACATATCCATCACTTCAAATAGTCATCATTGGACCAGGAATATGGCTAGGTTGAATAAGTGCTTCCCTGGCAAATAGTCATCATTTCTTTGTGGTAAGGACACTTTAACTCTTTATCATAGCTATTTTTTTCAAAATTTTATTGATAAACAGATAGCAATGAGACAGTTTCACATCAAATCGGAAGTACAGTTTCAACAAATAATACACTGCATATATTCTTCTTAGTGGTTAATTGCTGTACAAGAAGTAGTCTTGTGATCCTATTTACAAACACCATTAGAACAAATCATTCTATTCATTAAGAGAATGCAACTATATATCTATCCTAACCACTTGGAATACACAGATACAAAATGGACATTCATCGGTATACCCCATTTTTTCTAAGTTCCGTTATTGAATATTATAGGTGTGTAAACTCAGCAAAATATTCTAAAAGAGTCCAGTAGCCCATAATAGCATTGGGTCTTCTGTTTAACTGGCAATGTCAGAAATTATTGACCTGAGTCCCCCACAGCTCAACATAACAGCATGGCTTTATTTCCTATATTTCGTCTTCATACTTTTCTACTGGATGGTTAAGACCAAGGTAAAGCAGGACCTATGCAACAAGAGTTGTAGCTTTTTGGTCTGAGAAGGTCAGTGAAATGTCCTCAGGATTTATCTTGAGATCCCGTACCTCAGATTGTAGAACCTTTGTCAGTGCAGCCATGTGGATGAGTCACGGCCATTGCTTGGCCAATGTGCTCTCTGTGAAAGCCTGAGAGAGTGTCTTCTCCCCATGTGACTCTCCTTAGGCACACTCTACGTCATCGATCACTTTCCTCTTTGGCCTCATAATCTTCTTGATCAGAAAATTTGGGACACTACCGAGGTACATGACATTACAGTACAAGTTCTCATATGTCCTGAGTCTTAATTGATCTTAGCAGGTTAGGGCCAAAATGTTGGCCTTCCTTGTAGCCCTCCTTTTTCTCTAATTTTGGTCTGCAAACTTACGTTGTTAACCATCCAGAAGACAAGCTTATTGTTTTTATCAAGCGATTTAGGCTCTTAAGCTTAACCTCACTATCTCACTGCATTTCAAACATCTTAACCATCATAAGGAGCAGGTATTTTTCATCAAGTAGTGATATGTTGAAATTTAAGTCCCTGAATAATATATCATAGCTATTTGGAAATAAGTATTATTGTTAACTACAGTCATCATACTGTGCAATAAAACATTGGAATATATTTATTTTATTTAATTGAAAATTTATTCACATTAACCAACATTCTTCCTCTAAATAAAAATCACACTGCAGATATATCTCAAAGTGAAGACCCTGGTTTCAACATCCAGTCCTACAGAGAAACAGAGAGAGAGAGAGAGAGAGAGAGAGAGAGAGAGAGAGAGAGACAGAGAGAGAGACAGAGACAGACAGAGACAGAGACAGAGACAGAGACAGAGACAACATAGTGACTCCACAAATAAATACAATGCAAAATTTAGAGGGATGTTTTCTACTTTTTAATAAGTGAAGCTGTAGAAAATGTCCAGTCATTTAGAAAATGACAAAACTGGATTTATATGACATATTATACATGAGAAGAGATTTTAAATATTTAAGATATCTATAATATTTTTCCATAATTTTATTGAGAAACAAATAGCAATGAGACAGATCCAAATCAAATTGGTAGGACAGTTTAAATAATTAGCATATTGCATAAATTCTTGCTAGTGGTTAATTTCTGTACAAGATCTGGACATAATATCCTATTTTAAAACACCATTAGAACAAATCCCTCTATTCATTAAGAGACTGTAGGGGTCTGCCCATTAGCTCAGTTGTTTAAATGCTCCTTAAGAAAGCAGTGAAGCTCAAGTTGCACTGGTTCAAAAGCAGATACAAATGCGAAACAAGAAAAGCCCTGAAGGCATGTTCAGGTCTCCAAAAAAGAAAAAGGGACAGTAACTATATACCTATTCCAACCACATTGAATACACCAATACAAAAGGGACATTCATCTGTATCCCTTTCTTTGTTAGGTTTCGTTATTTGAATATTATAGGCGTGTAAACTCAGCAAAATATTCTAAAAGAGTCCAGTAGCCCATAATAG
>NW_004524617.1:9406319-9407864 GCF_000260255.1 Octodon degus | reverse complement strand
AGAGATTTATCAATTTATGTATGTATAAAATGATTTGGACAACCGTACTGTGCATTTCACTGATCCATGGAAGGCTGAGGAGATAACAACCGCTTACATTTTTTCTTTTATTTTTTGTTACTTTGTATACTTTTATGTTTTTTTTTATTTTTTACTTTTATGTTAATAATGCATGTTAATTAACACTTATTTTCAAAGGTTTTATTACAATTTAATTGTTTTACATATTACAAACAATAATAATTCAGTCCCAACAAGGAAAGGAAATAATGCATGAAAGTGAAAACAGTAAGACAGTGGAGGGATAGTATGATGTATAGCCAGATTCTCAAAAGGAAGGAATATGAAAAACATAGGATTTTTGCAGTGTGATTTATTCTAAAATTTGCTTTTTTTACGTCAAGGTAAAATTTTAAAATGTTTATTTTAATTGTTCTAATTACTATGTACAAAATACTAGGAACAATATTCAAAATATTGTATATACAAAATACATGTGTAAATTAAAATAAATGACAAAAATGATATGAAGAATATGAAAGGAATTAAGATTTTTTTGTATAAGGCACTCAAATTACTTGTAAAGCTGCAAAATGTTTCTTTTCTCCATAATTTTATTGAGAGACATATAGCAATGAGACAATTTCAAATCAAATTGGTATAACAGTTTCAATCATTAACACAATGCATACTCTATTCCTAGTAGTTACTTGCTGTACAAGATGCAGACATAATATCATATTTACAAACACTATAAGAACAAATCCCACTATTCTTTAAGAGAATGTAACTATATATCTATCCTAAACATTTTGAAAACACAGATACAAAATGGACATTCACCTGTATCCCTTTTTTTTGTTTGGTTCCGTCATTTGAATATTATAGGTGTGTTAACTCAGAAAAATATTCTAAGAGTCCACTAGTACATAATAGTATTGGGTCTTCTGCTTCACTGGCAGTGTCTGAAATTGTTGACCTGAGTCCCCTACAGCTCAACATAACACTATGGCTTTACTTCTTATACTTTGTTTTTATACTTTTCTGCTGGAGGGTTAAGACCAAGATAAAGCAAGACCTATGCAACAAGAGTTGTAGCTTTTTGATCTGATAAGATCAGTGAAATCCCCTCAGGATTTATTCTTAGATCCTATACCTCAGATTGTAGAACCTTTGTCAGTGTCAGCCATGTGGATGAGTCACGGCCATTTCTTGGTCATTGTGCTCTCTGTGAAAGCCTGAGGGAATGTTTTCTCTCCATGTCACTCTCCTTAGGCACACTCTACATCATTGATCACTTTCCTCTTTGGCCCCGTAATCTCCATGATCAGAAAATTTGGGACACTACTGAGTTACATGACATTACAGTGCAAGTTCTCATATGTCCTGAGACTTAATTGACCTTGGAAGGCTAGGACCAACATGTTGGCTTTCCTTGCGGCCCTCCTTTTTCTCTAATTTTGGTCTGCAAACTTAGGTTGTTAACCATCCAGAAGAGAAGCTTACTGTTATTACCATACAACCTAGGCTGTTAAGCTTAACCTC
>NW_004524617.1:9398013-9406219 GCF_000260255.1 Octodon degus | reverse complement strand
TATATTTTAAAAATAGGCATAAAGAATTATATACTTCTAATGTTTACACATAAGTCCAAAAACCTAACCATATACAACCTTGAAGCAGGACAGTCCCACAGTATTTCTTTTTCTATCTCTTGCTTTCATTCACCACCCCCTTCTTTTTGAACAACCATCTACCTGAGAGACAGCATAGCAGCAACTGGCATGTCATGACAAACAGTCCGAATTCAGAAGACCAGAATGACAGGCACTTGAAAAAGGAAACTATTATCACAAATTACCAACTTCAGTGCACTTGCTTATTTCAAAGGTATAATTATATATAGTTTGTCAAGGTGAGAATCTTTCCAATTAACTGCAAGATTCAAAAATCTTCTGGAGATTCTCAGGATCATTGCCTTGCTTATCTTCTACATATAACTGTATGGCTTTACGTTGTCATGTTTCCTAGCTCTTCTCCTTTCCCTATTTTGATTAGTTACTCCTCGAGATCCTGCTTTCCTTTTACTTGTATTATACCTTTCTATTTCTATTTCTTCTTTTGAGTTCTTATACAAGGGAAACTATATGATATTTGGCATGTGTGCTTGGTTTATTTCACTTATGAGCATATGTTCAAGTGGCATCCACTTCACTATAAAGGCTTTGAGTTTATCATTGTTAATAGCTGAATAATATTCCATTGTGTAAAAATACCACATCTTTTTCAACCATTCCTCAGGTGATGGGCATCTTGGTTGTTTCCAATTGGCTTTCACAAATTGTGGTGCTATAAACGAAGGCACACATATATCCCTATGGTATGACATTTTCAGATCCTCCAGGAAAATGCCCAGTAGAGGAATAGCTGGGTTTTTTTTTCAATTTTATCAAACTCGGTACAATTTTTTCATTTATTTTTCACTATATTTCTTTCTTCCCATTATTTTATTGATAACTAGCAATGAGAGAGTTTCAAATCAAATTGGTAGGACAGTTACAATAATGAACACAATGCAAACATTCTTCCTAGTGGTTAATTGCTGTACAAGATGCAGACGTGATATCCTATTAACAAAGACCATTAGAACAAATCTCTCTGTTCATTAAGAGAATGTAACTATATATCTACCCTAACCACTCTCAATACACAGATACAAAGTGGACATTCATCTGTGTCCCCTTTTTTTTGTTAAGCTCCGTTATTTGAATATTATAGGTATGTTAGCTCTTTAAAATATTGTAAAAGTGTCCAGTAGGCCATAATAGTATTGGGTCCTCCGCTTGACTGGCAATGTCAGAAAACGTTGACCTGAGTCCCCTAAAGCTCAACATAACACCATGGCTTTACTTCTTGTATTTCGTTTTTACACTTTTCTGCTCTATAGTTAAGACCAAGGTTAAGCAGGATCTATGCAACAAGAGTCGTAGCTTTTGGGTCTGATAAGATCAGTGAAATCCCCTCAGGATTTATCCTGAGATCCTTGACCTCAGATTGTAGAACCTTTGTCATTGTCAGCCATGTGGATGAGTAATGGCCATTGCTTGGCCAATGTGCTCTCTGTGAAAGCCTGAGAGAATGTTTTCTCTCCAGGTGACTCTAGTTAGGCACACTCTACATCATTGATCACTTTCCTCTTTGGCCTTATAATCGCCTTGATCAGAAAATTTGGGACACTACTGAGTAACATGACGTTACACTACAAGTTCTCATATGTCCTGACTCTTAATTGACCTTGGAAGGCAAGGGCCAAAGTGTTGGAATTCCTTGCAGCCCTTCTTTTTCTCTAATTTTGGTCTGCAAACTTAGGTTGTTAACCATCCAGAAGACAAGCTTATTGTTATTACCATACAACCTAGGTTGTTAAGATTAACCTCACTATCTGTCTGCATATCAAACATCTTAGGCATAATATGGAACAGGTATTTTTCATCAAGTATTGATATGTTGAACTTTAAGTCCCTACAGAATATGATAAAAATCATTTAAACATTAAAATATATTTTAAAAATAGGCATAAAGAATTACATACTTCTCATGTTTACACATAAGTCCAAAAATCTAACCATATACAACCTTGTAGCAGGACAGTCCCAGAATATTTCCTTTCCTGTCTCTTGTTTTCATTCACCACCCCCTTCTTTTTGAACAACCATCTACCCGAGAGACAGCATAGCAGCACCTGGCATATCATGACAAACACCCCATCTTCAGAAGACCTGAATGACAGGCACCCCAAACAGGAAACTACTATTACAAATTGCCATCTGCAGTGCAATAGCTTTGTTCAAAGGTTACAGTATATATAGTTAGTCTGGGTGAGAATCTTTCAAATTAACTGCTAGATTCAAAAATCTTCTGAAGATTTTGAGGATCATTTTCTTGCCCATCTTCTACACATTACTGTATGGCTTGACTTGTTGATGTTTCCTAGCTCTTCTCCTTTCCCTCTCTTGGTTAATTAGTCCTTGAGATCCTGATTCCCTTTTATTTGTATTATACCTTTCTATTTGTATTTCTTCTTTTGAGTTTTTATACTAGGGAAACTATACGATATTTACACATGTGTGTCCAATTTATTTCACTTATGAGTATATGTTAAAGTGGCATCCACTTCAGTATAAAGGCTTGAGTTTATCATTCTTAATAGCTGAATAATACTCCATTGTGTAAAAATATCACACCTTTTTCAACCATTCCTCAGGTGATGGGCATCTTGTTGTTTCCAAGATTTGGCTATCACTAATTTTGCTGCTATAAACATAGACACAAATACATCACTACGATATGATATTTTCAGATCCCCAGGGAAAATTGCCAGTAGAGGAATAGCTGGTTTAAATGGGATTTCCAGTCCAACTTTTCTAAGGAGTGTCCACAATGATTTCCATAACAGTTGCACCAGTCTACAATCCCACCAGCAGTGGAGAAGGGTACCTTTTTCCCTATAGCCTCTCCAACACTTGTTGTTGGGTGATTTCGTTATGATACCATTCTTTCTGTGGTGATATAAAATCCCAATGTTGTTTTAATTTGTATTTCACGGATGGCTAGTGATGTGGAGCAACTTTTCATATATTCATTCACTTCATTAATTTCTTCCTCTGAGAAGAGGGTGTTCATCTTGAATGCCTATTTCTGGATTGGGTCTTTAAATTTGGGGGCCTTAGGGCTTATTAGTCCTTTATCAATTCTAGAGAGCAGAACATTGTCTGAGTACTTACTTGTCTTGATTTTTTCCAAATTTGTAGGTTACCTTTTTTCACTTTGTTGTTACTTTCTTTTGATGTGAAAAAAAAATTCAGTAAGAGCAGGTCCCAGTTGTTAATGCTTTCAACTGTTTCCCATTCGATTTGATTTCTGTGCATGAACTCTTTGCCTCCCCCTATGTTTTCAAGGGTTCCTCCCACTTTCTCTTCAAGGAGATTTAGTGTCTCTGCTTTAACGATTAGATCTTTAATCCATTTTGACTTTAGTTTAGTGCATGGTGATAAAGACGGGTCAAGTTTGAGTTTTCGGCATGTAAAGAGCCAGTTTTTCCCGCACCATTTGTTAAAGGGGCTATCTTTCTTCCAGTGAGTATGTTTGGCCCCTTTGTCAAAGATAAGGTGGCTGAGTGTGTTCATAAGGCCTTCAGCATCTTCTAATCTATTCCATTGATCCTCAGGTCTATTTTGTTTCCAGTACCATGCTGATTTTATAACAGTAGCCTTGTAGTATAATTTCAAGTCAGGAATTGTGATGCCTTGTTGCCTTGTCTTTATTGCCCCGAATTGCCTTTGCTATTCTAGGTCTTTTCTGGTTCCAGATAAAGTTTAGGAATGATTTCTCTAGGTCTCTGAGGTATGTCAGTCGTAGTCTGATAGGGATTGCATTGAATCTGTACAGCAATTTGGGAGTATGGCCATCTTTACAATGTTGGTCCTTCCTATCCAGGAGCATGGAATAACTTTCCATTTTATGAAATCCTCCACTATCTCTTTTAAAAGAGTACTGTAATTTTGCTTGAAAAGATCTTTGACTTCTTTAGTTAGATTAATTCCAATATATTTCATTTTCCGCAGTGCTATAGTAAAAATTATTGTTTCTATAATTTCCCCCTCAGTGTGTTTGTTGTCTGTGTAGAGGAATGCTATTGACTTTTGGGTATTGACTTTATAACCTGCTATGCTACTGAATTTCCGTATTAATTCTAGTAGCTTCTTGGTGGAGTTTTACGGGTCTTCCAAGTTAAGTATCATGTGATCTGCAAATAAAGATAATTTAACTTCTTCTTTCCCTATTCTTATTCCTTTTATTTCTTTCTCTTGTCTAATGGCTATAGCTAATGATTTCAGAACTATATTGAATAGGAGCGGTGATAGAGGACATGCTTGTTTTCTACCAGATCTAAGAGTAAAATAGTTCAGTTTTTCCCCATTTAGGATTATGTTAGCCATTGCGTTTTCATAAATGGCTTTTGACAGATTGAATTAGAGGTCATCTATTCCAATTTTCTATACGACTTATCATTAGAGAGTTTTGGACTTTGTCAAACGTCTTTTCTGCATCATTTGATATGATCATGTGCTTTTTAGGTTTCACTCTCTTGATATAGTTTATTATCTTTATAGATTTTCGAATACTGAACCATTCTTGCATCCCTGGGATGAATCCTACCTGGTCATGGTGTATGATCTTCTTGATGATATGTTGTATTCTATTTGCTAGGATTTTATTGAAGATTTTGATTTTTATGTCCATGAGGGAGATTGGCCTGTAGTTCTCCTTCTTAATTGCATCTTTCCCTGGTTTTGGTATCAGTACAATACTTGCCTCCAGCAATGATTTTGGGAGGAATGATTCCATTTCAAATTCATGGAAGAGTTTGAAGAGTATAGGGACCACATCTTCTGGAAATTTCTTGTAGAATTCAGCTGTGAATCCATTTGGACCTGGTTTTCTCTTCGTCAGTAGTTTTTTTAATTACATTTCATTGGCTGTTATTGGGTTATGGAGAGTGGTTATATCTTGATGATTCAGTTATAATTTGTACATTTCTAGGAATCTGTCCATTTGTTCTGATTTTTTCTATTCTGTAAGAGTAGAGATATTCAAAGTAGCTATTGATAATCTTCTGAATTTCCACTGGGTCTGTGGTAATTACACCCTTTTCATTCCTTATTGCTAGTATTAATTTTTTTCTTTCCTCTTTTTGATGAGGATAGCTAAGGACTTATCAATTTAATTTATCCACCAAGTCCATTTGTTTCAAACTCTGGTTCAGTTCTGTTATTTCTTTGCTAAGTTTTTGTTTTATTGACCTATCTTTTTGGGATAAGGGTGTGTTAATTTCTCCTGTAAAAATTGTGGTGTTGGATATTAGATTTTTCATGCCCATTAAGATTTGCTTTATATAGTTGGGTGCTCCCGTGTTTGGTGCATACATATTTATGAGTGTTACCTCTTCCTTTTGTATTTTTCCCCTAACCAGTTTATAGTGGCCTTCTTTATTTCATTTGACCATTGTTGGTTTGAAGTTGAGACTGTCTGAGAATACGATTGCTACCCCTGCTATATTCTGAGGTTTGGGGGCAAGTATTATTGTGTTCCATCCTTTGACTTTCAGCCTATGAATGTCTTTATGAGTTAAAAGTCTTTCTTGTATACAGCATATTGTTGGATTTTATTTCCTAATCCACTGTGCCAGTCTATTTTTCTTAATTGGTGAATTGAGTCCATTTACATTGATGGTTAGAACTGAGATGTGTTCACTTATGATTGACATGTTTTTTACCTGTTGTCATTTACTCCTTTTTCTCCTGTGTTTAATTGCTTGTCCTATTTAGTTGGTTGCTTCTGATCTCATTTGTGGAGTTCTGATCATTTTGTTCCCTCTCTAGAACATCTTTCAGTAGCCTGTGTAGGGTTCGCTTTGTCATCAAGAAGTTCTTTAGCTGTTCTTTTTCATGAAAGTGTTTCATTTCCCCATCAAACTTGAAAGAGAGTTTTGCAGGGTATAGTAGTTGGGGCTGGAATTTTTTTCATAGAGGAGTTGAAGTACTCTGCTCCATGCTCTTCTTGCCTTCATGATTTGTGAAGAGAAGTCGGCCATAATTCTGATGGGTTTTCCTTTGAATGTGTTCTGTTTCTTTTCTCTAGCAGCTTTCACTACATTATTCTTGTGCTTATTTTCTGGGATATTGACAATTATATGTATAGGTGTGTTATTCATTAGGTTGAGGTTACTTGGCATTTGTATGCTTCAGTTATCTGAATGTGAGATCGTTTTCTCATATTTGGGAAGTTTTCTGCTATTACTTCTGCCCATATTTTTTTAATGTCATTTGTATTAACACCTTCTTTCTCATAGATGCTTATTAATCTCACGTTGTTCATCTTTGCATCATCTTGCAGGTGATGGATTATTCTTTCCTGCATCCTAGTTGTTTTTAAGAGATCCTTTCTTACCTTTTCACTAGCTGCACCAGCATCTTCAAGATCTGAAACTCTGTCTTCACTTTCACTTTAACGGTTTTTCAAGCTTGTGATTGAGATTTCAATTTCCTCTATATCTCTTTGACTCTGCTTCATGCGATCTATTTCTTTCTTGTACTGATCATTCAAGGAATTTGTCATTTTTCTAATCTCCTGCTTTTTTTATCAATGTCTTCTTTAGAAGTAGTTGTGAATTCTTTTACTGCAGTGTTTTTTTTTTTTCAGATTGGGGTTCCTCCCTACGTTTCTGTAGTTGTTTCTTTACTTCAGATGATATGAGTTCTGAGAACTCTTTTTTTTATTTCAAAAAAGAATTCTGCTCTAGGGGCCAGGGAGATGGCTCAGTTGAATAAGCACTTCCCTGCCAAGTGCAAGGTCCTGAGTTCAATCCCCAGTTCTGAAAAAAAAAAGAGAGAATTCTGCTCTGAGTTCCTCTATGACTTTCTGCTGTTTCTTATTTACTATCGACGCTATTAATTCATACATTTGAGCCGAGCTAATGTCCTCTGCACTTTTTCTGTGTAGGCATTGGGTTTCCTCCATATGTTTCTGCATTTGATTTTTTACTGCAGATGTTATTAATTGAAGGATTTCATTTTTTATTTCCAATCTGAGTTCCTCTATACCTTTCTGCAGCTGTTTCTTTATTTCAGAAGCCATTGATTCATTGCTTTCAGCTGTGTGATTTCCAATTTGTTCCGCGTTAGTGTCCTCTGCTCTTGTTACAGGTGGGCTTGAGTTCTGAGATTGCATTTTGTTCCTTCTGGTCATTTTGTGTAGCACTGTCTTCTGACCTTTGTTGTAGATCTTTGTTGCAGTTATAACCTTAGCACCTACTGAAGTTCAGGTGCAGATCTACAAATTTTTTTATTTATTCAACTGTGCCAGGCTTGGGTCTGGATGTGTGTTCAGCTCCTTCCTGCTGCTGCCCTTGGGGGTGAACCTGTTTTGCTCCTCTGGCAAGATGTTCTGCTCCTGGACTTGCTGGGGGGTTCTGTCCCCTACACTCTCTGCAGGAATTGCAGCTACAGGGTTTCACCCTAGGGCTGTATGCCAGACCTGAGCTGAGCCTGGAGGGAAGAAGATGGAGTAGATGGGAGAGGCAGCTCTCCCACACCCTCACTGGGCCTGGGTTTGGACTGGGTCTGGGGGTTCCTGGAAAGTGGCAGAAATTCCTCCTCGGTGGGCGGGGTGGGGGAGGTGCTGCAGAGTGGTCGGGGGTGTCCCAAGGGGGTAGAAGAGGGTCTCACCCACGTTGCGCCAGGACTGGAACAAGTAGGTCCCACCGGCACAGGGTAGCCTGAAGCTTTCCCACACACTCACCAGGCTTGTGCTGGGTGAGTGGTGTTAGAATAACTGGGTGTTAGAATATTTTTAAAACAAAGTAAGTTTTAAAATGAAGTATACATGAATTATTTACAAAAACATAATTTTAGAAGCCTTTTGACTTACAAACACTATAAGTAAAGTAAAACTAAAATAGCAAAATAATTGTAACCTACATCTTAGATGTAGGTTGGCCTTAGATAAGATTGATTTCAAAGATCTCCTAAACATTGAGAGAAAAAGGCCCAATCAAGAGAAATTTGGCAAATAGATGTAATTATATAGCGTCCAATATATGCATCCCACAAATATATGAGAAAGTTTAAGTATCGCTTGTAAGATAAAATCAAGTTAGAACTTGAAATCAAATTCAATAACCTGTAAAAAGTCCTAAAGAATATTGTTAGCTTACAAAATGTATATGTTACAAGAATATAT
>NW_004524617.1:9376601-9392575 GCF_000260255.1 Octodon degus | reverse complement strand
AATATCAAACATCTTAGGCATAACATGGAAAAGGTATTTTTCATCAAGTATTGATATGTTGAACTTTAAGTCCCTACAGAATATGACAAAAAATTTAAAAAATTAAAACATATTTTAAAAATAGGCATAAAGGATTACATAATTTTTATGTCTACACATAAGTCCAGAAATCTAACCATATACAACCTTATAGAAGGACAGTTCCACAACATTCCCTTCCCTGTCTCTTGCCTTCATTCACCACTCTCTTCTTTTTGAACAATCATCTACCCGAGAGACAGCACAGCAGCAACTGACATGTCATGACAAGCAGCCCGTATTCAGAAGACCAGAATGACAGGCACTCCAAGCATGAACCTATTATTACAAATTGCCATCTTCAGTGCAGTTGTTTAGTTCACACGTGTCAGTATATATAGTTAGTCAGGGTGAAAATCTTTCCAATTAACTACTAGATTCAAAAATCTTCTGAAGATTTTCAGGATCATTGGCTTGCCCATCTTCTACATCTAACTGTATGGCTTGCCACTGCCATGTTTCCTAGCTCTTTTCCTTGCTCTCTTTTCATTGTCTAGTCCTCAAGTTCTTGCTTTCCTTTTAGTTGTATTATACCTTTCTCTTTGTATTTCTTCTTTTGAGTTCTTATACTAGAGAAACTATACAATATTTACACATGTGTGTCTGGTTTATTTCACTTATGAGTCTATCTTCAAGTGGCATCCACTTCAATATAAAGGCTTTGAATTTATCATTCTTTTTAGCTGAGTAATATTCCATTTTATAAAAATACCACATATTTTTCATCCATTCCTCAGGCGATGGGCATCTTGGTTGGTTTTCTGATTTCCTGTGACATGGAGGATTATTTTCCATACATTGCCTTTTAGTCTGAGAATTTCCTTTTGAGTTAACTGTGTTTCTTGTATTCACCACATCGTTGGATTTTGTTTCTTAATCTACTCTGCTAGTATTTTTCTTTTGAGTAATAAATTGAGGCCATTTACATTGGTTGTTATAATTGATATGCATTGTCTTATCTTTGTTATATTATTTTCCTGCCGTAGGGTCTGTACTTTTTCCCTCTTTTTAATGACTTGTTCTGTGTGGATTTTATTTTTTGTTGTTCTTGAAGCTGTGATCACATCTGTCTCTTTCCAGAACATCTGTGATATACTTTGTAGGCTTGATTTGGTGTTCATGAATTTCTTCAATTATTCTTTGTCATGGAAGATCTTATTTTGCCATTGAATTTGATAGTTTTTCAGGTACATCCATCTGGGTTGGAAATTATTTTCTTTCTGGACCTCAAATATGTTACTCCAAGATCAGCTTAATTTGATTGTTTGTGTTGAAAAATCTGCCATGATTCTGCTGAGCTTTTCATTTTAAGTGATCTGTTTCTTTTCTTTATCAGCTTTTAATATTCTAATCTTTTGATGAATTTCTGAGGTCTTGATCATTGTGTGTGTAGATGTAGATTTCTTGTGATTATGGCTCTGTGGAGTTCTATGTGCCTCACTTATCTGTATGTCAGTTTCTTTTCTCATGCTTTGAAAATTTTCTGCTAGTATGTTTGCAAAGAGTCTTTTTATGTCATTTGTGTTTTCTCCTGCTGCCTCCTTGACACCTACTATTTTTGTATTATTTTTCTTTGCATCATCTTATAGCTGCTGAATTGTTATTTCCTGATTCCTTGTTAGTTTTAAGAGATCTATTATTTCATGTTCATTAGCTAGATCAATCAATGTTCTTGAGGTCTGAAAGTCCACATTTTCATTCAGGTGGTTTTGCCAGCTTTAAATGAAATTCTTAATTTCCTGGATATCTATTTAAATCTGTTTCATGTATTCTAATTCTTTCCTGCTTTGTTCATTCAATGTTTCCAATATTCTATTCCCTACATTTCTTTCTATGTCTTCTTTAGTAATACTGAGTAATTCTTTCATGACTGTGGTCCTTTCTATTTGGACATGAGAGATTATTTCTTTTTCTTTTCTTTTCATTTTTTTCCTTTTTTTTTTTTCAGAACAAGGGATTGAGTTCAGTCCCATCCACTTGCCAGGCAAGTGGTTATTCTACTGAGCTATATCACTGGCTCCTCTGAGAGATTATTAATGATCTAATTTCTTCCATAGCCTGATTGTTATGGTTTGTGTGTAGGTGTCCCCTCAAAGCCTCATGCTGTCTTGGGGTAGCTTCTAGAGTTTGCAATTGATTATTGTGGATGTGAGTGCTGCACTTGCCCCGGGGCAGGTAATTTGTATTTCAATGTAAGAAGAAAAGAGAAGCTAGCTGCTTGAGTTGCTGCTACTTCTCCCTTGCTCTTGCTCTTTGCCACTGCCAAGAAAGGTTGCCCTCTGCCATGTGCAACTCTACTTTGGAGCCAGCTAAATATGGACTGAAACCTCCAGTAACTGTCAGATAAATAAACCTTTCCTTCCCTAATTTGAGTGTCAAGTATTTGTCCCAGTAATGAGAGAAGAGAAACTAAGACATTGAATAGACTTGTTTCTTTACTTCAGTTGCTATCATTTCAGAGATTTCAGGTGTTTGATTTCTAAGTTCTTGTACGCCTTTGTCTCCTGGATTTGTTCTTGGTGGGCTTGATACTGAGAATGGCTTTTGTTTTTGCATTTTGGAATTTTTGAAACTCCTAGTAATCAGCCAGCTAGAGTCCCACAGGGTGCCCCGAGACCACTGAAGTTCTTAAATGGCTCTAGGAAAGTTCTGCTTTTACTTGCACAGGGCCCACAAATTACAGCTCTCCTGTGTCCTGCAGGCCACTCAGAGTCCTCCTAGGAGTTCTCAAAAGTTTAGGCCAGCACCAGCAGAAGCTCCACATCTGCAAGCTGGGGGCTAAGGAATGTCAGAGCTTACCAGAGTCCTGCAGGGTGCTCAGAGTCTGCCAAAGTTCTTAAATGGCACCAGGAAAGCTGTGCACCTGTGCACACTGGGCCCACAGATCCCAGATCTCCTGCATTCTATGGGCCACTTTGAGTTCTCCTAAGTTCTGAGAAGTTTGGACTAGCACCAGAAGAAGCTCCATGCGCTTGCACTGGGGGACTATGGAAAATCAGAGCTTACCAGAGTTCTGCAGGCTTCCCAGAGGCCACCAAAGTGCTTAAATGGTGCCGATAAAGCTCTTCCTTTCTTCAATTGTTTCTCCTTTTCCTTGCTTTAATTTCTTGTAAATTTATTTCCTTTTTTTTTCTTCTTCCAATTTTACATGCGTATATCTGTTAATATGAATAACTGGTTGGAATAAAACACTTTGCATTACAACAAATACTGTGAAATGCATATTATTTTGTTTAGTGAAATTCTGTATAATTTGTAATTTTTCTGTTTTTAAACTATTTTGTACTCTTTACAATGTAAAATTAATTAAAATTAAAAAAGGAAAATAAAAAAGATATCACATTGATAACAACTAAGGTCTTATTTTGCATAACTTTTGTCATTGTCTTGTAGCTGCAAAAAGTGCAAGGAACATTTATGGTAGTAGTCATAGGGTAATTCAGAAACAATTCTACATAATGTAGAATAAAATAAGTAAGGAAATACATTAGAAACCATGATTTTCACTATTAGGGAAAATGAGACATAAATTAGAAAATATAATATACTAAACTAACCCATATAATTTTAAATTTAAAGGGAAAATAGCCACATAAACACGTCATTTTGAAATATACATAACTTCTTGTTTCTTCACTAAGTTTATAGAGCAAATGCCAGTACAACAGCACAGTCGATAGAGAACTTTTTTAAAAAAATCTTCATTTTAGGTCTGGGAAAGGGACATCTAATTGAAGCAATAGGCAAGGAAGGAGTAAATAAAGCTAATGGAGTCATTTAAATAGGAGAAAATGTCCAGCTTGAATGATTGAGACAGGTCAAAAAATCAGAAAGGTTAAATTGGAAAAAAAAATCTGAGCATCTAAAATGTGACAGTAATTTATTGTAATTAAATAAATTATAAGGTACTGGACAAGTGAAAATAAGGAGTATAATAGCATATAGAACTATATGAAGAAATACAGTGAGCTGAAAAATTTTTAAAGAATAATAACACAAAAAATGTAAAAATAGCTGTGATAGAGAGATTTTGAATCATCTATTTGTGTTAGCAAACAAATATAACTTTATTGTACCTTTGATGTGATTTATAAATACATATTCTTTAAGTTATAATTTGTAATGCAATAATCAAGTGTGTAGACATTTTAAAGGAAATATGTGTAAAATGTTCCAAAAAGTCACATTCAAGAAAAAAATAAACACTGAAATACTATTTCAGATTCAAAAATAAGTAAAATAGCATAATAAACATCTTTATTGCACTGATGTTAATGTTTATTGTATGTCAGATTATGTTTTAGAAATTAATGTTACTTTTATTAAATGTGGCAATAACGTGGTGATTAGATAGACTATAGAAGGAAATCTTCATGATCCTGTGTCATGTCTGAAATTCATTTTCAAGGGCCAGCCAAATAGCTCAGCGGATTAAAGTGTTTGCTTGGACAGACACAGGGGCTGGGAGTTTGATACCTGGGCCTCCATGCTGGCCCCACCCCCACGGCACGCTGAGGCTTTGAATGAGACTGGGCATGGTGGTAGGCACCTATAATCGCAGCACTTGGGAGGCTATAAACAGGAGAATCACTAGGAGTCTATTCTATGCAGTGAGACACTATATATCCTGTACACCCTGTCCTAAAGACAAAAAAAAAGAAATTCATTTTTTAAATAGTCATAAATATACATTCTAAATTAAAATTATATTTATGTATTACTTTGTATTATTTAAAATATTTTAGGAAATTATATTTTATGTAATATATTTATAACAACATATTTGTATATTGTTACATGATTTCCTTATTTTCCAACAAAATTCTGAGCAAAATATAAGCAATGCAACAATCTACCCATAAAATACAAAATACGTTACTAAGTACAGTGAACATTTTAAAATGCATAATACTCTTTCTGTAACAGTGCTTAAAATTAATTTCAGAAGATTAAAATCACCTAAAATGTGTTGTCTGAGCACAGTACAATTAAATTCAGAATCAGTGTCAGAACTATATGCGAAAAATGTTAAATCTACAAATATGTCTAAATGAAAATGGAGGGGACCGGGGAGATGGCTCAATAGAATAAGCTCTTCCCTGGCAAGTTCAAGGGCCTGAGTTCAATCCCAGGTTCCGCAAAAAAAAAAAAAAAATGGTTCAATGAATACATAAAAAGTGAAACTTACAAATATTTTTAATTCACTGAAAATGAAAACAGAAATATCAGATTTTGCAGAATAAAACTAAAACAGTACTTAGGAGAACATGTGTAGTTCTATATGCTCATAGTTTTAAAAAGTTTTATATTAATAACTTAAAATTTTATGTTAAGGAATTATAAACAATAATATAGATAGGTGAAAATCACGATGGACTATGAAACTCTCAAAGCAGAGAAAAATTAATGAAACCATTATCTGATCTTTTTAGCAGAATTATAAAAATATTGCTAGAAGCCTAAGAAGAAAATAACAAGCAAATGCAAATTATCAATAAACCAATTAAGACAGCCACAAATCCCACATCTTTTAAAAAGATAATGAGGAAATAGATGAATGACTTTATCCCAATCAATTTGCAACTTACTGAAATAGAGAAAATCTTTGGCAATCACAATCTACCAAAGTTCATAGAATAAGAATAAATTGCCGATACAATTCCCAATAACCATCAGTAGGGGAACAAAGAAAGTTATATTGCTACAATGGAGTAATTCTCAGGACTAAAGAGAAGTGAGCTATTGGAACATGAGCAATATAGTCAAGTTGAATAAAATAAACCAGATGTAAATCAGTACTAATACACTGACTCTTTTTTGTAAAAGTACTGAAACAAATCAGTGGTTGGCTGATGCTGTGTGCCTAGGAGGAGTAGCTAGTGCTGAGAATAAATTAGAAAAAGGGAGAAGAACACTGGGAAGGTGATGAATGCATGGACATGAGAGAAAATGGGGTAGAAAAAGGAAGGGAGGAAGAGATGATGCCTTCCCATGCAACCTGCAATAGATTATTATAAACAGCACAATTTCCAATATTTTAACGCTTAAATCCCAGTCATATGTGGTTCCTTTTACTGAAAGACATTACTATAAGAACCACTATCAGTAAATTACAGTATTATCATGGTTTTGCTATTTTGTAAAATGAGAACCCTGTATTATGTAGTTGTCTGTATAAACACAACACAATATTTGCCCATTACCTTATCAACATAGTCTATTATAGTGGTATTATTTACATTTGACACCAAAGCAGAGTTCTTCAAAATAAGGGTATTCACTTAGTGCAAGGTGACATAGATAATTAGTTGGTTTTGGAATCCTTAAAATTATAAGTAGAAAATGTCCCCTTTCACCTCTTTCTCATCTTCATAGTTGATATTAAAATTTAATACTGTACGTATTTGTCCTAGGCTTAGTATCTAGCAGATTGGTCAACATCATTTTGCATATTTCTAAAAGTAATATGTGTTAATAATTCTACTTCCTATTTAATTTTAAAAGAAGATTGTATCCTCTGTCCTTTTAAAATTTTATGAATTTGAATTTTAATCATTTAATAATTTTAATCATTTTAATTGCTTATATTAATTGGATTTCTTAATTTTTTTAAGTTGGTACAGGATCTCACTACACAACTTGGACTTGTAGTGATCTTTCTGTTTTCAGCCGCTCCAGCACTGGGATTATAGGTGTGTGCCACCACACCCAGACTTAGTTGCCAAGGTGCTGGCATGGCCCACATACCTGTGATCTAACCCGGGTCCGTGCCCTTGCCTAGCCAGGTGCTTAGTCCACTGAGCTATCTTGCCAGCCCTATTAGTGGGACTTTTAAAACTGACTTGACAATTCAAACCTATCAATATCATTTCATTAATCTCATTAATCTAATACCAAAGAAAGAAGAAACTAAATTTTTAAAACAACTGTGGAATTCTGAGAGAATCAAAACAGAAGGGAAAGACTCAAGCAAAAATAATTTGAACTGCCATTGCCTCAAATTATTTTTCAAGTCTCTATCTTACTCAATTTACCAGTAGTTATTTCAATATTTGAAAAGATTTCTTATTGTCTGACACTCTATATGTTACCTGGCTCTAATAACGCCTTCATATGCTGGCAGATAAAAAAAAATGATCAGCAGTAAAAATAACAGATGTGAGGTCCCCTTTACTTGTTAGTGATAACTCTGTAATTCTTTGGATTTGACTGAGGCTATCAGTCAAGAGCTTCTATAGACACTGATATATTTTTAAATTGATATCTAGTTTATTCATTTCCAATTTTATGTTTTTAATTTAGAAGCATGAAGGGATGGTAGCTTCTTCTTTTGTCTCTTGTAAACTGAAAACTGAGTATCACCTGCACATCATACACAGAATTGCCATCATTCTAATAATGGTATGTCACTCTAACCTTTGGATTTGAGAGGGCAATACCAATTTCAACTATGTTCCTTTTCATAGCTGCTCTTTTGTCTTTCACAATTGACTTGCTTGAGATAAAGAAGAGTATTTCTTAGAATATTTTACTTGAAAGAACAAGAAATACAATAACCAGAAATTGAAAGAAATATCCACAAAATTATATCCACAGAAGAATTTTTTTTCTTATTGAAGAAAAAAAAAACTATTTGCTCGGAATGTCTGAAAAATTATATTAAGTACAACCAGAGCAACATGCCAATTCTGGGCTCCAAGAACTTCCAAATTTGCACTGTAATCTTTGTCACAAGTGAATCTGTAGTTAATCTGAGAAGTCAAAAGAATACAAAATACTGATAAAACTGTATTTAATAATATGTACTGTTGTTTATATCCTTAAAAGGAATAACACAAATGCAGTCAATTTCAATTACAAAAGTCAACTTTAGTAAAGTGATTAAATAGAAAAGAAAATATATTTATTTTAACAACAGAAGCTAAAATGTTTTGACTTAGGGAAGGTAGCAATGTTAACACAATTACATTAATAGTAATAAATGTGATATGCAGATTTTATGGAATTAGTACAAATTTAAATTTTTAATGAAGTTAAATGTCTTTATTAAATAGATGATGTAAATATTTCAGCTGATTTATGAATTGGGTTTTATTTTTTAAAACTTATGTACTAAAATAAAAAAGTAATCTGGAATAATTGTATCTGAATTAAATTTTGGAAAACCAAAAGTAAACTCCAAAATTAATAAGTACTTGCTTTGTTTTGGATTTTGTAACTTAATTTAAATTTAGAAATGTTGCAAGCGCCTGAGTTCAATCCCCGGTTCTGCCAATAAATTAATTAATTAATTAATTAATTAATTTAGAAATGATTACCCCATAGCATATATGGTCCTCATTTGTCTATTTTCTGGGATTATTTCATTCTATATTTTCTCAAAGAAACTTATATGTTTGATAGTTTCAGGCAATTGAAGTTATTCTGTTCTTTAGTATTTTCTTCTTGATTACAAAGTGAGTGACATAAACTGGTAAATTGATTTTAAATGAACTAATATAAACATCTTTTTTCTTTTTTCTCTTTTTTTTTTCAGAACTTAGGCCCTTGCACTTGCCAGGCAAGTGCTTATTCCACTGAGCCATCTTCCAGGCCCCATTTTTACTAATATAGAAAGATCAACAAAATAAAATTTCCCTGCCTTGTTCTCCTATTGGTCTCTTTGTAAAACAAGTATTTAGTTACTATTTTTAATTTTGTTTTTTATTTCCACTTCTCCATATTTATCTGTCTTAGTTAATTTTTCTCAATGCTGAGTCAAAATACCCAACACACAATTTAAAAAGGAAAGGTTTGCTTTAACTCACAATTTGTCATGGTTTCAGTTCATTGTTAGCTGACTCCAAGGCAAGGCAGCATGGTTGAAGGACAAAAGCCAGCAAGGCGAAATGCATCAAAGTGGTGAAAAAGCAAGCAATCGCAGCAACCCTCTTTTTCTCTCATATTCTAAGTCCATCAAAAATTGCAAAGTGCCATGTAAATTTTTGTATTTATTTTCATCTTATTCTTAAAAATTTATTTTTCCTACTATTAGAAATAGGATACCGTTTTCTATTTCTCTAACTTGGATTATTAAATTCAAAGAAAAAAGTTTATATTATTTTTGTAGTTAGCTATTTTACCACAGTATTTTGTTTTTGTTTGTTAAAAATGAAGATAATCCCATGGATATTTGTTATCAAAATATGTATGGTTTTGTACTACTACAGTAATTTTTCATACTATTGATAATAATGAATGCCTCTTCTTCAACTTTTTGTTTGTTATGAGACAGAGTTCTAGTATGAAGTCCAGGGAGACCTTGAACTCAGAGATCTCCCCACATTGCCCTCCTGAGTGCTGGTATGACAGGTATGCACCAACATACCTGGCTTTTTCTGTAGCTTAATAAAATCACTTCAATATCTAACAAGAAGTATACTTTTAGTTTGAGATATGTATATTTTTCATTTGAATCTACTATCCATTTATTTGTACTGTTTTAAATTAAGAATAGCAGTTGAGGTACTTTTAAGGTAGCTCAGAATCGATGAAAATGATCGCATATTTTCCTTTCTTGTCTATGTTAACATGTTGAATATACAACTCAAATTGTTTTGGGGCCGGGGAGATAGCTCAGTGGGATAAGCATTTCCCAGCCAAGTGCAAGGGCCTAAGTTCAATCCCCAGTCCCCCCCCACACACAAAAAACCCTCAAATTGTTTTATACATTACTGACAGATCAAACTTAAATATTAACAAGAACTCTATTTATTTAGTATATTATTTAGAGACTATAAGTATTTTAGACAAGAATTTAAGTTTTGTCATTTTATATTTTATTTTCATTACTGTATGTTTGCTGTACGTAGTGATTACATTCAAGTGTAGAGAACTGGAACATGTACATAATATACATTTCAATACCTTTCTTTTTATTCCCTCCCTGTACCTGCTTTATATTTTGCCAGCATCATTTTGTACCACTTTATGCAGCGAGATAGCTCTGCAGTCTGAAGCGCCTTCTTAGGCAAGCATAGACAAGCACAGAAGACTGAGATTCTATCCCTGGCACCACATGCCATGCCAGCCCCGCCCCCAGGGTAGGCTGAGCTGCCCAAAAAATAATAAAAACTTTATGAAGTTAGTCATATATACAGATTGAAAACCAGACTGATAGGCCACAAAATATAACATATTTAAAATAATTGTACAGGGGGCTGGCGAGATGGCTCAGTGGTCTAAAGCACCTACTTAGAACAAGCTTGGCAAAGCACAGGGACCGCGGTTGGATCCCCCAGCACCACATGCCAGCCAGCCCCGCCCCCTGATGGGCTGAGCTGGCCACACACACACACACACACACACACACACAATAAATAAATAAATGTTTAAAAAAATAAAATAAAATAATTGTACAATGTCAAGGTACACTTAGATTCATTGTCTGTGTTGGATTACAGTACATTTTGTTGTTTTTCTCTTTTTTTCTATTATTTGTCATAGATATAGATAGATGATAGATAGATAGATAGTTTTTTATATAGGAGAAGCCATGTGATGTTTAAGCTTGTATATATGAGTCACTTCACATAACATGGTCTCAAGATATATTTATTTTTCTAAAAAATGACTCAAGTTTATCCTTCCTTATGGCAAAATTTGTACTTTGTTGAGTACAAATACCATATCACATTCACCTGTTTAAGACAAATCAAATATTTCTAAGATTTAACTACTATGGGTTTCACTCCTATAGACATTGATATGTATATGTCACTGTGGTTTGATGCCTGTAACTCTTTTTGGAAGATACCTAGGAGAACAATGACTGGGTCAAGTGGAATTTATCTTTTTAGTTTTTGGAGAATCTCCAACTAATTTCCACTGTGGTTGTATCAGACTTTTTAAAATTCAATTATTTATTTTCTTATCATTATATTTTGGAAAGTGTTTATAGATTCTTAGTACCAGTCTTTCCTGTAATATATGTAATGCAAATATTTTCTCCAAGTGTATAATTTTCCTTGTCATTTTAGACAATGTCTTCAGAATAACAAGTTCATTTTTTTGGTTTTGTTTTGTTTTTTTGGTGGAACCAGGGAAGCTCATTTAATTTGATGGACAGCATAATTTTATTTCGTTAGCAAATTTGCTTTTTGTTCCATATTTAGAAATTTTGTTTGCACAAACAATTTTGTGTGTTTTCTTCTAAAACCTTTGTAGTTTTCATTTCCATGTATAATTATTTGATTCATTTTTAAATTAGTATTTATTTATAGTATCAGGTGAACGAATGTATTAAAATTTTTTGCTTTGAGGTTTCTTCTTGTCTCATAATAACTTCTTTAAAAGCTTAATTTTCTCCATTAACTGTCAGAGTAGTAACACTTAATTTTTGGAAGTCAAGGAAATTCCAACATGAAATCCCCAGTTTATCGCCAAAAATTCATTTAGTCAACTATTTTTTGTGGCTTGTTTCTCATATTTTATTTTATTTTTTCCATAATCTTATTGAGAGACAAATAGCAATGAGACAGTTTCAAATCAAATTGGTATGACAGTTTCAATAATTAACACATTGCATACTCTTCCTAGTGGTTATTTGCTGTACAAGATATGCAGACATGATATCCTATTTACAAACAATATTAGAACAAAACCCTTTAATCATTTAGAGAATGTAACTATAGATCTATCCTAACCATTTTGAATACACAGATACAAAATGGACATTCATCTGTATCCCCTTTTTTGTTTAGTTCCATCATTTGAATATTATAGGTGTGTTAACTCAGCAAAACATTCAACTGTTGAAAGCCAACATAAGTTAGAAATCTAGTGTTGCACTCAGCTTTACAATAAATATGGCTCTGATTATATCTGGTCTCAGACTTCTGGTTTCCAGAACTATAAACAATAAATTTCTTTTTCTTTGTGACAAAAATTAATCTATAAGGCCCATGAAGATATGAATAGAACATCATAACATTGTATTGCAGTAGTTCTCCTAGCTTTATTTCAATAGTCTTTCCTCACTTCTTGCAATAATCATTTTAATGGAATCTTTCTTCACTAAATAACAACTTATTTTTTACTTGACAGTTCATATCACTGTGAAGCAGACAGAGTACTATTTTCATTTTAGTACTCATGCCTGTGTCTAGGACCTTCTGTGCCCTTTCCTTACTGGGGGAATCAGGATCGTGATGGTGAGTCACAGCTCCTAAAACCCAGTGTTCTGGACATTACCAGTTTTAGCTTGTTTACAAAGAAGTGTTTTTTTTTTTTTTTTAATTCTTTCTGGAAAAGAAAACTTTCTAATCTTTCTTGTCAAGCCTATTCCATTTTGTTTTTGCTTCCCTAACCTGGGGATTTTGTGTTGGAATTTCCCATGGCTTCCAGAAGACCCTAGAATTTCACAGTTTTTTCTCAACTCTCCATCTCCAGAGGTAGGCAAAGGAGCATTTTCTCAATTCTTCATCCAAGAAAGTAGCACATGGAGTCCTTTGCTGTCTCTGGAGACTATGTGCAGTCCTTCCCCAGGGTCTCTGACTCTGGATATTATTTTAAAGGAATTCTCTAACTTTCCAATTATAGTTTAACTATCTCTTAATCTTGTGAGTCACTATCATTGTTATACTGAATATTTATCCTAACTCATAAGAAGCCATTAAGGCATTGAAACAGTTCAATTATTCAGAAATGGCAAAATTTCATAATGCAGCTCATTTGGATTTTCAATGGTCACTTTAAGAATTTGGGATCTCTCCCAACTGGTTCATCTCAGATTTCTTCCTTGTCATCTCTGTTTCTCCTACTTCTTTTTCTTGGTTGTTGTTACCACCTTAGAACTTTACTTTGGCTCTTTGGACTCCTTTGATATGTCCACTCTCAACTTCTCTGCCTCTCTCACCTGTGAAAGAACTTTTGCTTCCCTCTCTGACCTGCAATTCCCTGTAGTCGTTGGAAATTTTTCTTCTCACATTTTTTTCAATAGGGAGAGAGCTGTGCAGCTCATGCACACCAAGAAGCAGCACCTGAAGCTAGAAATCTAATTGAAAACAGGCTGGATGTTTTATACACTCAGAATGACACTGTAAATACACCAAGTTGTCTTCTTAATCTTTCCCCAATCCTTGGATACAAGTCTAGACTCCAGTCTCCATTAGACTATACCTTATATAAAGAAAATATTGAAGATGTCTCTACCCATATCTTGCAGAAATTCTTCCATCTTTATATTGAACAAGTAAACCTAAATTGTCTCATATAACAGAAAGACAACCCTGGCAAAAATGTCAAAGTAAGGTGTAGAAGTACCAAAATTTTTATAGCAACCAGTGAATTTTGTGTTCTTTGATTTATGGCTGACTAATGGATGAAATGTTTAAACTTAATCCATAAGCTCTCCTAATATATATTCTTTTTGTACCAGATGAAGTTTCAGGTATCTGCTTGGGTTTTTGGAAAGTTTTCACTGGTAATGGGACTACTGTAATTGCAATATTTCCCTTACTCTAGATTAATTTATAAAATCCAATAAGTAGCATGCACAATTCTGACTAGTTTAGAGGTTTACAATGCTTACATAAATATCCCTAATATTATCAAGAAATTAGCGTGCCAGGCATGATGGCTCATGTCTGTAATCCCAGAAATTTATGAGGCTAAAGCATGAGAATCACTGCAAATTCAGGGCCAGCCTGCGTTACATAGTGAGTTCAAGACCAACTTGAAATACATAGTAAAACAGTTTTTAACAATAAAGAAAAAAAGGCTGGCCAAGTAGCTCAGTGGATTAAAGCACATGCAAGCAGGAGCAGGAGCTGGGGTTTCCATCCCCAGACCTGCTATACCCGCCTCACTCCTGGGGAATGCTGAGATGGCAATTGAGACTAGGCTTGATGGTGGGTGCCTATAATCCAAGCTCTTGGGAGGCTGTAAGCAGGCAGATCACTACGAGTCTGATCTAGTAGTGAGACCCTAAATACCCTGTAGACCCTTCCCTAAAATACAAAAAAAGAAGAAAAAAATACAAAAAAATTGAAAGTGAACTTATTCTAATAATATTTCAACAACAATAATATTTTGTAGTGTATCAGCTACTTTTCTTTTGCTGCTGGGATAAAAAACCCAACACCCCAAATTAAGAAAGGAAAGTTTATTTAGCTCGCACTTAGTGGAGGTTCCCCGGCTTCAGCTGGCTCCAAGGCAGAGTGGCAAATGTCAGAGAGCAGCTGTCCATAGCGGTGGAAAAACAGCAAGAACAAAGGGAAAGGCAGCAGCTTAGGCAGCCAGCAAGCCTCTCTACTTTCCTCACATTGTAATGCAGAATACTTGCCCCAGGGCAGGTATAGCACCCAAACCTGCAAACTTCGAAGCTGCCACATGACTGCATGAGGCTTTGTGGGGACAACTAGACACAAACCATAACATTTAGTCTATAACTTTGAGTTGATCTTTTGAATCATTTAGCACAGTACAATGTTAGATAATGGGCCGGGGAGATAGCTTGGTAGCATAAGTGCCTGCTTGACAAGTGCAAGATTCTTTGTTCAATCCCAGGTACCAGGAACCCCTCCCCCCAAAAAAGTATACCTAAAACTAAAAAAATTAGATGTATGCTAAAATTTAAAATCTACAAAATATGAAATATCTTCTTATTACAGAACAAGTAACTTTGGCCTGTAATAAATTTGCAAGTCGTTACACATGAAAAAGAGAAAAATCTGTATGCAAAGTTTGTGATAAAATGGAAATGAATTATTTTTCTTTTCTTTTTTTTTCCAGTACCAAGGATTAAACTCAGGACCTTGCACTTCCCAGGCAAGAGCTTATTCTACTGAGCCTTGAATTATTTTCTTTGACATTTCATTCCATTTATTAAAGAAACATTAAAAAAATCAATGCTGGGAAAACACCAACCATCCTTCACAACAGGCTGAATGAAGCACAGTGATTTCTCCCCTTCTCACCCAATCCTCAGCCCTAATTCCCGTCCACATTAGTGAAGTTTAACTTTTTTGTTTGGGAGTACCAGGGGAGAGGGAGTCAGATTAAGAGAGGAGCCTTAAACATGGCCATTCTAAGGTCCAGGAGATAGGAGCTGCAGGCCTAGTCAGTCGGGCAGAAATTTACTTGGGGGATTGGTGAAGTAGTTTCCTACCTCCTCATTCTATGTTCAAGCCCCCAGGGAAAGGTCTGGCAGTAGGTGATCAGGTCCAAGCTACCCAGGTCAGAGCTATTGATGCATGGTCTTTTCACCAATGCAACATCTCTAGAGCAGTGAGCTTGATTCTCCACTGGGGGATAGGGTTGAGATATGGAGCTACTGTCTGAAGAACATAGCTGAGGCTAAAGTTCAAAAGGGCTATCTTTTTCTCCTCTGCTTTTTTATTGACAGAAGGTGAAGTGTTATTTGTGGGACATGGACTATGAAAAATTGCCAATGATAAGTGGCCTCAAGAGAAAGGAATTCAGAGTCCTAGCCCAGGTCCGGTGAGTGTGCGTAGTGTTTCCTGCTACCCTGCGCAGGCGGGACCAGTCCCAGCCCAGGCGCAGCTTGGGCCGGACCCACTCCCAGCCCCTCGGGCTGCCCCCCACCACTCCGCAGTGCCTCCCCCCCCCCGCCCGCCCAGTAGGATTTTCTGCCGAGTTCCGGGAGCCCCCAGACCAAATCCTAGCCCACGTCCCGTGAGTGTGCGGAGAGTTTCCTGCTACCATGCGCTGGCGGGACCAGTCCCAGCCCAGGTGCAGCGTGGGCCGGACCCTCTCCCAGCCCCTCGGGCCGCCCCACACCATGCTGCCTTACCTCCCCACCCCTCCTGCTGAGTAGGAAATTCTGCAAACTTCCAGGAACTCCCAGACCCAGTCCTAGTCCAGGTCCGGTGAGTGTGTGGAGAGCTTCCTGCTAC
>NW_004524617.1:9366624-9369845 GCF_000260255.1 Octodon degus | reverse complement strand
TTACTATTATTAGCTGAGTGGATGAGTTATTATGTGTTGAAACTGTACTCTCGATTTGATTTGAAACTGTCTCATTGCTATATGTTTATCAATAAAACTTTGAAAAGAAAAAAAAAACCAAATAATAAGAAGAAAAATGAGAATAAAAGAAATCTCTTTAAAAAAAAGAGAAAGGAATTCAGGCCTTCCAGAAGCCTCCTGTGCTTTTATCCCACACCTTTCTGACCCTTGCTTCTTACTAGTTTCTTGACTTGTTCTTATGCACTTTTCTTCAGGGAAATGAAAATTTCTATACGGTTTATGGAAAAGAAATTGTATCTTCTGCGTTAAAGTTAAAGATTCTATGAGTTTATTCATATTGTTTTTCAAAAATAAATTTACTGTCAAATTTTACACTGATTAAAAACTAAAACATAGTTACTCTCTATTAAAAAGTTCCAGAATTTTCATGGACTACTAGTTTCTACCTATTAAGAGGTTCCAAAAATGATTTTCTTTACTTCTGAATACTATGCCTAGAAACAAATATTTTGTCCTAGAATAATGTATTTTTTGTCAACTTTATCATGCCCTTAATTATTTAACAGAACAAAGTTTTCTCTACTTTGAGAGATAAGGTATTGTAAAGTTATGTTGCCTTGTCTATTTGCTTTTGAAATATTTTATACACTTGTGGTCATAGCTTTCCCTATGACCTATGATATTACCTAATGAAGTATTCCTACTTCCTGACAACTTTTGATATTTTGGCTTCCAGAAATTAAATCCTAAATAATAACTTCTCAACCTCACATTTTAAAATTTCTTGGAATCTCCTAGAAAGCGAGCTAGAACAACTAGCTATATTCCATATGTAGTAAGATTCATAGGAAGTATTAAAACAGAAGAGATAATTAACCTTTCACAGCTTAAATTTGTATGTGCATAATGTTAGTGACACAAATATTTGAAAAATATATATCAAATATTAGTTTCCTAATGTTTATGCAATCCATATCTTCCCATTTTTGTGTGTGATATTAGATAACCACCCCACAATGCTACTGATCAGCTTTGGTTATTTTAAAAATAAACACCAAGGAAACAACCAAATTTCCATGTTTATTGCAGTATTTCCATAATAAATTTATCAGACCTTTTATTATTACATATTCATTATACAAATTAATGAATTTCAGACTTGTCAAATCTTTAGCTATGGATATGTTAAGTCTTTGTCATCCACATGGTTTTATCTTACACTGATGCTCCCCTTAAAATGCTTATGTTCAGCTATAGGCTAGATTACTTTATCTTTAAGTAAAAGGGACTATTGCAAAGAATTATCACAGGTACTCTAGAATATAGAAATCCAAGGAATTGATTAACGTTGGGATCATACCATCACACCAAATACATATTTTGAGCAATTTAGTGAAAAAGCTGATAGATTCATAAAACTGTTGACTCAAAATCAGCATGATTTTATATTTCTCAAGAAGAGGATTTAAATAAAAGAGCTAAATTTGTTGTCTTGTATCCTCATTTGTTTGATATTTTAAATTACTATTTTTCTTTAACTATACCAGTATGTTGTTTGTGTCTGGCTTATTTTATCTTACATAAGAAACTCCGCATTCATCAAGATTCAGGCTTCATTTAAAAACTGTTAGTCCAAGACTTATATTTACCATGTTTTCTTTATCCATTCATCCACTCATGAAATTTAGGTTGAGTTGACCCCATAGTTTGCCATTTTTGACTAATGTAATAAACATGCAAATGCTGACATCTTTTTGAAACAGTGATTTTATTTCCTTTGGATATAAATCCAGAAGTGAAATTGCTAGCTCATATGGTATTTCTCTTCTTAATCTTCTCAGAAATTTCCATACTCTTTTCTGTAATGTCTGAAACAGTTTACATCCCTATTTTTTTCACCACCAATAATAGTTTTTATTAGTTCTCTGATGTGCACACGATCATTCCCATGTGTGTTAGACTTGTAGCATTAAGTGATCAAATATTCAAGAACTTCTTCCTTCAGAATACTGTCCAGCTGGCCGTGGTCCTACCGGCCTAGGATCCCCCCACTCTGGAAGGCTGAGACAGAAGGATTTCAAGTTGGAGTTCAGCCTGAGAAGTTTAGTGATCTAGTGAAATCCAGCACTGCCCACTAACACATTCTACCTTTCCTTTCACATTGTTTTCACTTAGGTATAATTCATGATCTTATTCAGAGTAAGACAATGAAAAACTGGCAAGGGGGAGTGCACAGTTTCTGGGACAGTGAAGGTACTGGAATCAATCATTTGATGACTTAAAATTTAACTGAGAATATTTTTCCTGAAATAATTTTCTGTAACTAACTTCTACCCTCTAAGCAGGCTTTTGCACAGATGACTGACACCGATCTAGGAACAAGGACTTCTTATGGGCTGCGTCGGTCTCATGTCCTCTTCGGGTTAACCCGCCCATTCTGTGGCCAGGGTGGAGGCCAAGAGGGCGACGTGTGGCTTTATTTCCCGAATTCTCACGATATGAATGCCTTAGGCTCGCTCTCGGGGCCGGCCACAGGCACCTCGTCGCTGCAGGCTTGCCCGGCATGGCGTCCCGCTTCTGGGCTCTCGTTACTGGCCTTCGCACTTGAGTGAAGCCTCCTTCTGAGGAACCCAGAGCAAGGCCAGGAGCGGACTCAACGCACACTTGCGGTACCATGTCGCCCACAAGTCGCATATCTGGCTTCCCGCCATCACCGCGGGCAGGGCTGTCGCCCAGTGAACGGCTGTGGGCAGCAACTTCGCGGAGACCCCTCGCCTCTTCCATCATGGCGGTAGACGAGGTGGCCAGAGGCGGGAGCAGGCTGTGGGGGAACCTCCCGCCACAGCCTCCTCCTGACAGCCCGGGTGCACAGTGCCAGCGGACTGCCATGTGCGCCCTCAGCCCGGGGCGGGGCCCCTACATCCCTATTAACACTGTGCAAGAGTTCTCTCCATATTTGATCCATTGTCTTTTATCCTTTTTATAAAAGCTATGCTATTATGTGTGACATAAAAGTTACTAGTGATTTAATTTGCATTTTCCTGATCACTAGTGATTGTTAACATTATTCACATACTTAAAGAAATACCTATTCAAGTTTTGTATACTTTTAAAAATTGTATATTTGGTGGAGGGAGGATGGCTAAGTAGAATGAGAGCTTCCTTGGCAAGCGTAAGGGTCTGAGTTCAATCCCTGTGTC
>NW_004524617.1:9358781-9366524 GCF_000260255.1 Octodon degus | reverse complement strand
GTTACAAAATTTGGAAAGTAACATTTTATCAAATATAACAAACATAATTCAGTAGCATCTTTATAAGATCATTAAGGGTTTGGAGGTTTGGATGTTCAAGTATAATTTAGTAACTTTGGTAGACCATGCCTCAGAATTACAATGCATATAACTATCAAATGCATGATCGAAAGGGATTTATTCTTTGACTTAAATGATAATCCAATATGTGACAATCAATAAGTTCCAAATACATTATCCAAAAAAGGACAAAACTTGTCATTGCTTCAGTATATAGAAAGAAAATACATGACACAAGTTAGCAATCTTTCATGATAAAAAGCTTTCAACAATTAAGTACTAAAGGGCCAGTGCATCAACATAAGGATGACTACTAACATACTCCCTAGTGAAGACTTAGTTTTTCTCTAAATTATGGAAGAAATGAGATGCAAACTATAGTCATTTCTGTTTAACATAATAATGGCAGTATTTGTCAGAGAAATTAGATAGGATTAAGAAATAACAGCTTTAAAGTCATAAGTGACAGTGTAGTTCTGGAAACATTAGCCAGAGCAATTAGATAAGAGAGACAAATGAACAGAATAGTGATTGGAAAAGAAGTGAAATTAAGACTGTTTGTAGATGACATGACACTCTACATAGAAAACCCCAAAAATACATCAAAAGAATTGTAGAGTTTACCAAGTTCAATAGTAAAGCACAATACAAACTTGACCCTCAAAAAACAATAGTATTTCCATACACAATTAACACACTGAGAGAAAATCATGCCTTTCACAATAATACCCCAAAACCCAAAATACTTAGAAATCAATCTCACAAAGGAAGCAAAAGATGTATGCAATGAAAATAATAGTACTCTGAAAAACAGATTCAAGAAGATTTCAGAATATAGAAAGATATTCCTTGCTCCTGGGGAGGAAAAAGCAGCATTGTGAAAATGGCCAAACTGTCAAAATTGTTGTAGAGATTGAAGGCAATACTGATTAAAATACCACTGGTATTCCTCAAAGAGATAATTTTTTTTCCTAAAATTCATCTGGAACCAGAAGAGACCTAGAAGGACAAAAGCAGTCCTGGGCAACAAAGGTAAGGCTAGAGTCGTTACAATCACTGACTTGAAATTATACTACAAAGCTACTGTGATACCATCAGCATGGTGCTGGCAGAAAGACAGACCTGAGGATCAATGGAATGGATTAGAAGATGCACACACAACTACAAACACATTCAGCCACCTTATCAACAACAGAGGACCAAACATTTTCATTTGAAGAAAGTAAGCCACTTTAATAAATGGTGCTGAAAAAACTGACTTTCCACATGTCAGAGGCTAAAATCATACCAATACCTATCACTTTGCACAACATTGCTGTCAAAATGGATCAAAAAATTAAATATTAAAGTGAAACACTAAGTCTTCTGGAGGAATCTTAAAGACATAGGAGTAGGTAGAGATTTTATGAATAAAAACCAAGTAGCTTGGGGAATACTTCAAAGAATCAACAATTGGCATCTCATCTTTTGAAAAGTTCAGCATGTCAAAAGAAATCACCAACAGAATAAAAAGAAAACACATGAATTAGAAAAAATTATCTAGAACATATAAAGAATTAAAAAATATAAGGCCTCCATAATTCAAAGACCCTATCCAAAAACGGGCATCTGAGATGAATATACACCTCACAAAGGAAGAAATGCACATGGCAAATAAATATATGAAAAAATGTTAAATATCATTTGTAATTTAAAAAGAGATGTGAATTAAAACAGTGCTGAGATACTATCTCACCCCAGAAAGAATGACTGTTATCAAGAAGTCAACCAATAACAAGTTCTAAAGACACTTTTAGAGAAAAGGAACGCTTCTCTACTGTTGGTGGAAGTGAAGATCGGTACAACCATTATGGAAATCAGTATTGAGATTCCTCAAAAAGCTAGGGTTGGAAGTCCCATTCAAGCAGGCTATTCCACTCCTAGGTATTTTTCCAGAAGAGCTGAAAACATCATACCACAGTGATATAGGTGCACTCATATTCGTAGCAGGACAATTTCTCATAGTTAAATCTTGGAAACAACCCAGATGCCCATCAACTAAGGAAATGATAAAAGAATATGTGGTAATTTTACACAATGGAGTACTACTCATCTATAAAAAAGACAAATTAGAGACCTCTGTATCTAAATGGATGCAACTAAAGACTGTATTGATAAGTGAAATAAATTAGACATTCATGTGCAAACATTGTATTTTCTCCTCATCTGAGAACCTGAAAGAATAAATAAAATTTGAATGGTACATTAGATACTGTAAAAGCTGAAGAATCTGTTCAACAGAAGGAAAAACTGGGGCAAGAATAGGACAAAAGAACAATGGGATATATATATATATATATATATATATATATATATATATATGATAGTTTGGATAATTGTGCTGCTTATTTCTACTGGTCTATTGAAAGAGCAATTAAAATTCATTTTCTTATTTATTTTAATGAGAAAAAAGATAAAATAGCAATGAAACAGGTTCAAAACAGGTTAGTAGGGCAGTTACAATAATTAATACATTGCATATTATTGTTTTCATAGTAGTGATTCAGAGGACAAGATGCAGACATGATATCTTGTCTAAACAATATTAATACAAACCTTTCTTCTCAAAGAACTAAGACAAAGTAGCCATATATATACACATATGCATATACATATATATATCGTATCTTGTATATACATATATATCTATATTTTCTTTTTTTGCACAACATAACAGTCCTTTATTTACACTTTTGTGAAGTTAGTAACACATGAAACTAGGTTGCCTAGCAATTAATGGCTGACCTTTTGCGAGGTAGAATGTTCATCTCAGGAGTGAAATAGCTTGTTTGCTTTAGACACTGGGCCTAGTCTTACCTACACATATTTGATCAATTTCCTAGCTGAGTGGCTCCCGACATATCCCCCTTTCTGTTTTGTTTTGTCAGAGATTGCTGTCCCACTGCAGTTAGAAAAACTATATTTGGAGAAGTCTTTAAAGGACTTTTTCATACTTGGTGCCAGTCCAAAGACTGTAGGCGCTTGAATTCAGTAAACTTACCCAATTTAGTTCAATAGTCCATAATAGTAGTGGGCTATCACCGCAACTGGCGTTTGTCAGAAGTTGTTAACTTAAGCCTTTTACAGCTCAGCATGTTAGGATGGCATTACTTTTTATACTTTTTTTTTCTTCTTTTTAAATCTCAGGGGCTGGGGAGATGGCTCAGTAGAATAAGCACTTGCCTGGCAAGCGCAAAGGCCTTCAATCCAGTTCCACAAATAAATAAATAAATAAATAAATAAATAAATAAACAAACAGACAAACAAATAAAAGCAAATTTCAGTTAACTTTTTCTTTTTTTTTTCTTTTCTTTTCTTTTTTTTTTTTTTTTTTACCAATTGTGCACTTTTTTTTTCTTTCTTTCTTTCTGTAGTGAGGACAGCATCTGCAAGGTCAGATGCTGTAGATCAGACTCACATTGATTCTCCTGTTCTCAGCCTCACAAGAGCTGCAATTACAGGCTTCCCCTACCAGGCACAGTCTCAATCGCTTTCTCTGCAGGCCCTGGGGGCGGGGACCGTCATGGCATGCCAGAGATCAAATCCCAGCTGCTGCACTCTGCCAAAGCAGGAACTTTAGTCCACTGGGCTATCAGGCCGACTCTACCAAATGTGTAGTTTTATATCTGGTAACCCAAACAACTGATCTGAAGACAACATTATGCAATACGACAACCATTGTTGACCTATTTGTTTAACAAAATTTGGTATGGTTTCTAATGTCGTTTGTATGATTTTGTATTCTTAAAGTCATAATAGAAGCTAAACTGTTTGTCTGTAGACTCTAAATCTGTGTGAAAGAAAACCTGCTAAAACAATGTATTTATGAAACACAAAAGCAACCAATAAAAGTTGATTTTATTTCTATATAGTAAAACAAGCTATCTGTAAAATGTATCAAGAAAACAACCTTCTTCGAATGCTAAAATTATTTCTAACAAACTTAAGAAAATAAGTGAAACATTTATACACTAAAAAGTAGAAGATATTCATGGACGAAATCAAAGGAGACAGAAAGAAAAGTACATCCTATGTTCATGGATTGAAAAATTTAAATATTGCTAAAATATTCATGAGGCCAACGTGACCTACAGATTCAAATTAATTGCTATCAAAATTCCAAGAACTTTTTTCACAGAAAAAAATAGAACCCTAAATTTTTATGAAACCACAGAAGATCCAGAATGACCAAAGCAATCAAGTAAAATAATACAGTTGTACTCGTAATGTCTATTATTTCATTGAAAAGAACAGTTAATGCTGTGCATGGTGATAGGTATTGGTATGATTTTAGCCTCTGACATGTGGAAAGTCAGTTTTTTCAGCACCATTTATTAAAGTGGCTTACTTTCTTCAAATGAAAATGTTTGGTCCTCTGTTGTTGATAAGGTGGCTGAATGTGTTTGTAGTTGTGTGTGCATCTTCTAATCCATTCCATTGATCCTCAGGTCTGTCTTTCTGCCAGCACCATGCTGATGGTATCACAGTAGCTTTGTAGTATAATTTCAAGTCAGTGATTGTAACGACTCTAGCCTTACCTTTGTTGCCCAGGACTGCTTTTGTCCTTCTAGGTCTCTTCTGGTTCCAGATGAATTTTAGGAAAAAAAATTATCTCTTTGAGGAATACCAGTGGTATTTTAATCAGTATTGCCTTCAATCTCTACAACAATTTTGACAGTTTGGCCATTTTCACAATGCTGCTTTTTCCTCCCCAGGAGCAAGGAATATCTTTCTATATTCTGAAATCTTCTTGAATCTGTTTTTCAGAGTACTATTATTTTCATTGCATACATCTTTTGCTTCCTTTGTGAGATTGATTTCTAAGTATTTTGGGTTTTGGGGTATTATTGTGAAAGGCATGATTTTCTCTCAGTGTGTTAATTGTGTATGAAAATACTATTGGTTTTTGAGGGTCAAATTTGTATTGTGCTTTGCTACTGAACTTGGTAAACTCCACAATTCTCTTGATGTATTTTTGGGGTTTTCTATGTAGAGTGTCATGTCATCTGCAAACAGTCATAATTTCACTTCTTTTCCAATCACTATTCTGTTCATTTGTCTCTCTTATCTAATTGCTCTGTCTAATGTTTCCAGAACTACATTTTCACTTATGACTTTAAAGCTGTTATTTCTTAATCCTATCTAATTTCTCTGACAAATACTGCCATTATTATGTTAAACAGAAATGGCTATAGTTTGCATCTCACTTTTTCCATAATTTAGAGAAAAACTAAGTCTTCACTAGGGAGTATGTTAGTAGTCATCCTTATGTTGATGTCTGTAATCCTAGCACTCTGGTGGGTGGCTGAGGCAGAAGGATTGTTTTGAATTTGTGACCAACCTGGGCTGCAAAGTTAGCCCTATGCCAGCCTGAACTGTGTACTGAAACTCCATCTCAAAAAGATAAAAATAATGAGTTCCAACAATTAATATATTGCACATTGTTATCTTCATAGTACTTTTAAGAATGTACCAGGATTATGTTATATGCAGTCTCAGTAAGTTATGTATAAGGTCATATATGTTTGCAAACACTTTAAATTCATCTCCTTTATATAGGAACAACATTTCATGGACTGTACATAAAACATCTCTTTCATCAAATGCAAAAATAAAACATTCATGTTTTTAAAAAGTCTATCATAATGGGTGTAATATATTTACATATATTATTATCTACTATATTCTCCATTTTATTTCTCTTACTATTGTTATTGTTCATTGTTATGAATCTGTGCTATAGATATATATATATAATGATATCTATAGATAGCAGACAATGTAAATTTATAAGAGTACATTTCATTTTTCAATCCACAGATACCAAATTTTTAGTTGAACTTGGGCATCTCAAATGCATTGCTAAGTGAATTTAAAAATCCAAAAACTTTATAGGACTTTGCTCAGCAATTAGGATGGAATGATCAATGTTTATTTTTTGTGATTTTTGTGCAAATTTTTTAAATTTAGGTGTTAAAAATTGTCTGGGTGACAGATCTGCATTTATTCCTATACTTGTGTATTTCTATACAACCTATTGTCAAACACAAGAAATAAATATTTTTCAAACTCTTATTTACATTGTGGCTTATGCTTTTTGTTCTATGTGAATGTCATTATATGCATTAAATTTGAGCCTATGAAATTCAGCATTTCATTTCAATTATTTGATATTTCTCCATTTAAAAGAAAACTTGCACTTACTAATTGCTATGTGCAGTAAGCTGCCAAAAATAAATTTAAAATTTTATTGCTTATTCCTTTGACTAATATAGTATTGTTCTTTTATTCCATTAGATTATATCAATGATGTCTTTGGAAGAGTATTTTACTAAATAATGTATGAATCACAGTGCTGGGAAAGATACTCCAGGCATGGCTATACTCTGATACATTTGCTGATTAAGACTGTTTGACAAACTGCATCTTGGTATGATGCAACCCATGGGCACTTCTGTTGTGAGAAGCAATGACAAACTCTCTAAAGGTAAAAAGGCAACATGGTGCCTATGTTTCCCCAACAGTACAGCTTTTATCACTAACACTCAGAGGTCACAGAAAATGACATCCTAATTCAGCACATAGAAGCTTTCAGCTTTCCCAGTGTAGAAGCTATAGCAAATAGGTCAATATATGAAGCACAATGGGGTAAGATAAAAACTGCTATTGGGATCTGGAAAATTATATGTTATCTCCGGATGTTAATTACAGGCTTTGTGCCTTTTGTTTTAATTCCAGAGATGTTCAGAAGTAGAACCCTTTATTAAGCTCATCCAGTATCAATCTATGAACAACCCAATTACATGTTGTTTGTTGGTAGGGAGTCAGGTTGAACTAAGTAAAGAAAGCTCACAGTAATATGTCACCTGATATAAAAAGAGATTCATGCAAAAGCATGATTCCACCATACTTCATGGTTTTTTCCTTATTTTATTTCTTCACTAAGCACATTACAACCTTAATTATGTCCTAAATATGAGTGAACTTTTGATTTATGCTTATAGTCTAAGTCAACTACAATCTTGCAATTGCAAAACATTCCCTACTATATAATTGCTAAGATATAAGAAATAATTCTAGTTTGCTTATTTTAGTGCCTTAAAAAATGCTTGGAATTATATTAAAGCATTTTAATTTCCATTGCATATTCAGGGTCTAAGTCATTAAAAAGCAAAATGAGTCATTTCAACTCTTGCTTCCAAAATATGTGAAAATATTTTTGAGAGTCAAACAAGAGGACTTGTCTTCTCATCCATATGTTGTCTTTATCATCTGTGGAAATATTAGCCTTTTGAATGTGAAACCTTGTAGTTTAAAATGCAAACCTCATTAGCCATGGAACTGTTTTGTCCAGTGAAAAAAAACCCTAATATTAATGTGTTTATAGATTTAAAGCATGAATAAAAATATTTGCCAGAAAAGTAAAATTAATGCAGTATGACTCATTGAATAGATTAACTCAGCAGTCTTCTGAAATAATTCAAGTTTTATGTAAAGATTAAGTTTGTGAGAATAAAATTATCCAAAAATCCATAAAGATATATAGCGCATCAAATTGACATAATAATGCCATAAGTTCTCTTGTGCTACATTGCAATTGCTTGTTCCTGTTATTATGCATAGATTGAGTGCCCTATATTTCAT
>NW_004524617.1:9355329-9358681 GCF_000260255.1 Octodon degus | reverse complement strand
TATAGGAAACTTGTTTGTAAGCCTTATCAGTTTACTTTTTATGTTTCTCAATTATTGGACAGATGTTCATGTTTCCTTGATATTGGTAAAACTGACAGGAATGCATATCTTTAATATTTGAATTGTAATGTATAAGATGACATTCCATTTAAGCGCACTGAGACAGAAATTCTACATATGTGTTATATATGGGCCACATTTTGATTATAAACAATTCATTCAAACTGAGGAGTAAATGGAATCTAAATAATGAGAAAGACAGATTCTAAATACTTTGCTAACATAAGTTAACATTAAACTTGGTTTAGTACATGCTTGTTTTTCTAATGGGAAATTTGGAGAACTTAGATTTTATGTGGATCATAATAGTCCTCAAAATGGAAGATAGCTCATAGACCTTCAAAAGTAGGTATGTGTCTTTTATGCACTGCTTTTTATTAGCCAAATTTTTTAACCACTGTCCTTGGTTTTGTTACCTGGGATATTCTACACTGACTTTCATTGAGCTTCAAATGTTTTCTCTGGTTTCTCTTAAGTGATGATAAGGCCGATTTTTCTCATTTTCATGATTGCTCATTTTTCTATCCAAGACAACAGCCACAATATTTTTATTAGTGAACATTTCTTCTAAAGACTAGTAGAATTCATTTTGCTATAGTCATACGTGCATGTAACATACTTTAATCATTTTCAATCCCCATTCTTCCATTTCCCTTCCCTTCCCTTCCCTTCCCTTCCCTTCCCTTCCACATTTATACATAAGTAGAACATACTTTTGGCTAGTTTTGTGCCCCTGTTACTCCTCTTGTCTGTCTTCCCTCTCTCCCTGACTGCCTTTTTCTACACTCACAGTCTCCCTTCTACATTTATGTCATCTTTTTTAAAAGATTAGACACAGGAGATTTGAACAGATTCTAAATTAACTTGACTCTTATAGTTTCTGAGGTTTTCATTATCTACGTCTTTTATAAATACAAAGGCTAAGTAGGGTTCAAGCCACAGAAAAATTGACTTAAGGCACAGACCATTAAAATTAAGATTGAGTCTAAAATAAGATACATTATCAAAAGTTAATTACTCTTGGGAGATATGACAAAGACTTCAGAGGATACAAAGTAATATTTACTTTTTTAACAGAAGGTAGGAAAGAGAATAATTTCAAAATGGACTTCGGATCAGCATAATGAAACAATATTTTAATTACCTGAAGTTTTTGGAGATGAAATCTGGAATAAGTTAAAAGCACTACAATTTTTACAGTAGCCATTATCTATCTTACTACCAAAACTATTAAAGTGTATATGATTTTTATGTGGATAGGTAAGCTGGAAACCTTCAGCAATTAGGATTTTGCAGTTATATAATGATCTTCATTAACACTTTCATTCAGGAATAAAACATTTTGTAGGGGCTGGAGAGATGGCTCAGTGGTCTAAAGCACCTATTAGAACAAGTTTAGCGAAGCATCAGGGACCGCGGTTCAATCCCCCAGCACCACATGCCAGCCAGCCCTGCCCCCTGGTGGGCTGAGCTGGCCACACACACCACACACACACACTCTCTCTCTCTCTCTCTCTCATAATGAAAAAAAAAAAAAAAAAAAAAAACATTTTGTAAATATTGCTGATAGCCCAGAGTTTGTGCTAGACATGACGGAGATAGTATTAGGTAAAACATGGCTTCTACTTTGAAAATGCTTAGAACTGGGGAGATAAATAAAGAGACAATCAAAAAGAGTGTGAAAAATGTAATGCAAATAAGTAGTAAATGGTGGGAAAGTGCGTGAGAAAGGCAGTTAACCCCACCTGGCTGTGCAGGACAAAGATCCCTGAAGGAAACAAGTAACTGGAAAGAAAGTATACCAGAGGAAAAGGGATGAATAAAGATTTCACAATGTAAAATTAAATGACCCATTTGGGAAACAAAAAATAGACAAAATTGCATTACTCACACACAGATGAGGCAGGTAACAGTAAACCATAAGAAAGCATAAATGATGCTCTGAGTTTTCTTCAGAATGTATAAATTTTTCACCATTTACTGAAGAAAGCACAGTTGAGTGGAGTTGTCTCTGCCCGTAGCCATAAGTAAAATAATACACAATTTAATAGCTTGGCCCATATTAAAGATAATCATTAAAGCATTCCATAGAAAATAAATAACTTCAAGCAGCAGGGGGCACTGAATATTAGCAATTTTGCAATATATAACATTTTAGTGGCACTAGATGATCTTATTTTTAAGTTTAATTTATGCATAATTTCAATGTACACAATCTGTGTGAGCTTAGTGGTATATCCAAATTTCATACTTTTTGCAATTCATAATTAGTGCTAACATTAAGAGATTTGTTTTATTTGTATTATTGTGCTAAAAGATATAATGAAGAGAAAATATAAAATATAATTAAAAGTTGAAAAATCATTAAAACTGAACACAATCATTGCAAAATAACATTTTTATTATCACTGCTCTCACAGGATAAGAGAATAATAAAAATAATAGGGAAAACAATGTGCTGCTATATCTGCTAGTGAAAGTATTAGATTAAATGGGTCAAGAGGTTCCATGAAGTATAAGGATTGAGTGTCGCTTAGTTTTTGAGAATTTGGTATACCTGATATTAGCAGTCAATGCTGGGGGATGGTACAACTAGAAATAAATCTCCTAACATTTCATATTATTTAACAGTCCATCCTGAGAAATGAATTTATTTCTATCTCTCAGTGCTTCTTTTTTTATTTTCTTTTTATTTTTTTTTCTCAGTGCTTCTTATCATTGCACACCCCCCACTGAATGGAAAACTGCTGTGGGAAAAGAAGCATCTCATGCTATGTATCATTGTTCATGCTCTATTTATTGGGGACATGCAGAAGGAAGAAAAAGTGACAAGGAAGGGGTTCAAAGTACTGTGGTATGAGAATTCTTTTCTATTTCTACTTATATAAACACATGTGTGCAGTACATAATTATATTCACTGTAGGGAGCTGGTATAGGCACGTAACGCATTTGAGTTCCCGTTTTTTCCCCCTACCTCCGCTCCCCATTTCGTTCTCCCAGCATTTGATTCATTTATTTGTAAGACCTTATAAATGTAATTATCAATTTAAATGATATTGTGTTCATTCTACTTAACTATTAAGACCATCTTTGTGGCTCAGAGGTATAGTTTAGTGATTCCTAGTACCAAAGGAAAAAGTACCTAACCCTAATACATACCAAAATCTTCTTTATTAAATTATTATGTTCAATATTCTCAAGTACTCAAAGAGTACACTATTGGGGCCAGGGAGATGGCTCAGTGGAATAAGCGCTTCCCTGGCAAGCGCAAGGACCTGAGTTCAATCCCCG
>NW_004524617.1:9352366-9355189 GCF_000260255.1 Octodon degus | reverse complement strand
GGGTGTGCAGGGTCTCACTACTAGATCGGACTAGTAGTGATCCACCTGTTCACAGCCTCCCAAGTGCTGGGATTACAGACACGCGCCACCATGTCCAGGCTCAGTTGCTGTCTCATTGCACCCCGGGGGCAGGCCCAGCACGGCAGGCATGGGGATGGAACCTCCAGCCCCTTTGCCTGCTTGCAGGTGCTTTAATTGGCTAAGCTATTTGGCTGGCCCAAGGCAGAGGGTTTTTTTTTTTTTTTTTTTCAGAACCGGGGATTGAACCCAGGATCTGGCGATTGCCAGGAAATTGTTTATTCCACTGAGCCATCTCCCCAGGCCCAAGGCAGAGTTTTACATCTCTTACTTGATTACAAAATTAAAATTCTTTCTCTCAATAAGCAAACAAATAAATAAATAAAACCTGTTACTTTCCTAAGTGCCAATTTAGAATGAATAACGCATGGTTATTTCCCCAGTTTACAGAACTTTTCTAGTTTAAATATTTAATCCCATGTTCTCCAAGGATCCCTCATTTCACAGGAATAATATATTATGTTTACTTGGCTACACAGCACTAGAACAGCTTAGTTGAATTGCGACAGAAACCTCTCTAGATATTGAAATAGGTGGGGTAAAAAGGTCAGGGTCTATTTTACCTTCCAAAAGAATTTGCAAAATGAAAATATGCCATTTGTAGAAGTCTCAAAGCAAACTTCAAGTGATGAATCCTCATCCAGAAAGACTGAGGCTATGGATTAGAGAAGAGGCAATAATGTCTATAGCATCCCACCAAAACCTATGTGATGTATTGTGTTTTAAAGTGCCTCTTCCTTAAATTGACCATAAATTGAAAGACAATAAGCTCTGTTCTCCAAATGACCTGGATAGCAGGCATAGGAAAAGCACTTTCCTCTGTGGCCCCATGATCTCCTTGATCAGAAAATTTGGGACACCACTGAGTGCCAGGATATTACATTACAGGTTCCCTTATGTCATGAGTCCTCACTTACCTTGATGGTCTAGGGCAAAAATATTGGCTGTCCTTGCAGCCCTTCTTTTTCTCTAATTTTTGGTATGCAAACTTAGGTTGTTAACACTCCAGAAGAGAAGCTTATTATTAGATGTAGGATCTAATGCAGTTGGGTTTAACTTCACTATCTCTCTGAATATCAAATATCTTAGGCATATCATGGAACAGGTATTTTCCATCCAGTATTGATCTGTTAGACTTTAAATCCCTACAGAATATGCAAAAAACAAAAAGAATTAAAAAATATTAAAAAATAGAAATAAACAATTATAAATTTTACACAGAATTTTTGAAATCTAACCATATACAACATTGTTGCAGGACAGTCATATGACATTATTTTTCTTGTCCCAAATTTTCTGATCAAGGAGATTAGGGGACCACAGAGGAAAGTGATCGATGATGTAGAATATGCCTAAGGAGAGTCATATGGAGAGAAACATTCTCTCAGGCTTTCACAGAAAACAAATAGGTCAAGCAATGGCCATGACTCATCCACATTGCTGACACTGACAAAAGATCTACAAACTGTGGTACAGGGTTTCAGAGTCAGTCCTGAGGGGATTAGACTGACCTTGTCAGATGCAAAAGTTACATGTTTTGTTATATAGGTCTTAGTTTATCTTAGTCTTAACCATCCATCAGAAAAGTATAAAAACAAGGTACAAAAAGTAAAGCCATATTAATATACAGAGCTGTAAAAGGCTCAAGTCAACAATTTCTGACATTGCTAGTCATGTGGATAACCCACTACTATTATAGGCTACTGGACTATATTGGATTACTCTGCTGAATTCATGTACCTACAATATATGAATGGCAATGGAATATGCATCTCTGACAAAAGTAAACAAAAAAAGGGAGATATAGATGAAGGACCATTTTGTAGTGAATATAAATATATCTGTATATACAAAAGAGGACAGATATACAGCTACTTTCTCTTAGTTCAATGAGAAGAAAGTTTTGAACTAATAGTGTTTAGACATGATATCATGTTTGTTGGGCTGGTGAGATGGCTCAGTGGTCTAAAGCACCTACTTAGAACAAGCTTAGCAAAGCATAGGGACATCGGTTCAATACCCCAGCACCACATGCCAGCCAGCCCTGCCCCCTAGTGGGCTGAGCTGGCCACACACACACACGTAAATAAATAAATAATTTTTAAAAAGATATCATGTTTGCGTCTTGTACTATGAATAACTACTACATAGACAACAATACGCAATATATTAATTATTGTAACTATCCTAACCTGTTTTGAAACTGTCTCATTGCTACTTTTTTCTCAATAAAATTATTAAAAAGAAACACATTTGTTAAAGTAGTAGAATTTTTCTCTCTGAAAGGAACATGTGCAGATGTTTCATCTACTTTTAACTCCTCCATGGTATTAATGCCAATTTATTGACATTCACAGAAATATCAAATTTTATCTGATAAGGTAAAATTTTCTTTATCAAAATTTAAATTTGACCTGTCTTGTTTGTCAAATACACTATGTCCTTGAATGAGACTTGTAGCATGGGAAAATTGTCATGTTGCCCACCAATTTGCATGTCATATTTTGTATTTTTAAGTGTCCTCTAAAGGCTGTGTGCTAAAAGATATGGTCCCCAGAGCATGGTACTATCGAGTGGTGATGGAAACTCAAGAGGTAGGACCTAGTAGGAGGAAGTAGCCATAGGGTACATGCTTTTGAAGGTTTTCTTTTCTTCTCTTCTCTTCTCTTCTCTTCTCTTCTCTTCTCTTCTCTTCTCTTCTCTTCTCTTCTCTTCTCTTCTCTTCTCTTCTCTCTCTCTCTCTCT
>NW_004524617.1:9348744-9352266 GCF_000260255.1 Octodon degus | reverse complement strand
TCTCTCTCTCTCTCTCTCTCTTCCTCCTTACCTTTATTCTCTTTCTGTCTGTCTCTCTGTCCATCTCTGTCTCTGTTTCTCTGTCTCAGTCTGTCTGTCTCTGTCTATCTCTGTCTGTCTCTGTCTGTCTCAGTCAGTCTGTCTGTCTGTCTGTCTGTCTGTCTCTCTCTCTCTCTCTCTCTCTCTCTCTCTCTCTCTCTCTCTCTGTCTCTCTCTCCTTTCCAGCCACAATGAAATGACTGCTTTCTCTGAGACATGTTCCCACCATCATGAAGTCTTGCCTTGCCTTAGACTTAAAGCAATGGAGGCAGTAGATCATAGATTTAAGCTTATGAAATGTGAGCTTTGCTTCCTTCTGATGATTTTCTTCTGTGTTTTGTGACAACAATGGCAAGCTGACTAAACCAGTGCATCATTAGGGCCTTTTTGTATTCCTGCCTCCCTTTCTTGCCTTATGACTCAAGTGATAGAACACTTGCTCTTCTTATTCTTGTGAATTAGAGAGAGACTGATTTAGCTAATCCTCTGACAGTTTTAGTTAATTTTGAAATGGACTACTTGTCCCTTTAACTACGTCTATTTCCTGTGTGCTTAACACCTCACATTTCAAGAGTATAATCACATATACAAATATATTTCATTTATTTTCTTGATTTTATGTGAATATAAGCCAAATGTATTCATAGTTTATTCATAAAATATTTCTTCTACAGAAATGAAAGCTCTTTTAATTTTTTTATATTCAGTGTCTTAAAACACCTGAAAGCATGACTTTTCATTATAATATTCTTGAAGAGAACAAAACGGAGAATCCTGAACTAAAAAACAGTAGAGAACTGTTTAAAATAGTTTTTTGAGAAATACTTCTTATAATGTTTCACATTTATTCTATTAAATGCTCGTTAGGTAAACACATTTATGTCCAGGTTAATTTTCATTGAAGCCATACTTGAAGATCTTAATATTGAAATTCTGTACTATTGTAGTTTCTTCACATTTTTTCCACTTAATATTATTTTTCTTTGAATAATTATATCATTTATAAAAATTGAATAATATATACAAATTGATCTATTTTGAATATTTTCCACCAGTACATTTTTCTTCATTTGACGTAAAATTTACAAAATAATCTATTATATAAAATAAGACTCTACTTTAAAATGTTGCAGAAAAAGTTATGTGTAAGAGCTCATAAGTCATCCAAATGAAAGAACAAAGAATCTGAAAATAAATCAACACATATGGCATAATACTACCCTTACCTAAGAAAGAAAAGGGGAGAACAATTAGTGATCAAAAAACCCCACTGGTTTATGAACCTATCGTGATGCCCATTACAATACAAATCTTAATTATTTGCAGTGAATTATTTCTATAAGTATAGCTAGATTTTGGTTCACAATATATTTCTGTATTTAAAGGATTTAAGTATATAAGTAAATGCTAATATCACAAAAGAGTAATAATCATGTTAAGTTGCTTAATTTTATTAGTGTGATCAATAATTCATAATTTTATAGAAGAGTAAGAGGTTCCTAATTATAGTAGTTTCCAGTAGAAACACTTGATGTAAGATAACTTTTGCTCTCTAATTAGTTGTGCTACTTAACCAGTGCACTGGCTTACTTTTTGAAATCTGTAATAATAAATCAATGTAAGATATGACTGTGCAGTATGAAAGCCTCTCAATCTATTGTTTTTATAGGCAATTAAATATTTTCTTGTAGTTTTTCGCTAATGTAATTTTCTTACTTTACCTATTTGTTATATTCTAATCCAAGATTAATGTTTAAAACAAGAGAAATACATTAAAACTTTAAGTGGACGATTTACACACTGTGATGATTTAAAAAACTCAGAGTTATCTCGGCTATACTGCTGAGCTTCTTCATGTGAGCATAAATTAATTCATTGGTGTAAAATTGGGTTGATGCCACTTTTAAGGGTTTTTTGACCAAATTTGAGACTGTAAAATTAAAGCAAAACTTCAGAAAAATGTCTCTGAGAAATCAAACACTGTCTTTGATAAATGAAACATAGTTTTGTTTCTCCTTCATGAGAAAAATAAAATATAAGCTTTAATGCAATTCACCCACACCCCTAAATTGAGTTTGAAGCCCAGCATCTGTTTTTCAGATGACTGAGAGCTTACCACCCAGGGTGTTAAGAGACTAGCATGAACTGACTAGCTTCTCTTTGTTCTGATCTCTATTTATCTCCTCAGGCCGTAATCTCTCCTCCTCCTCCTGCAAAAGACTGAAATTAAGTAATGCTGCATGCACTCTCTAATTTTAGTCATAGCATTCTTCTCAGGATGGTGGGGTGGAGAGACTATATTGTGACAAATATTTCACCCTCTTTCTCAACCTAAGAATGATAATTTCAGTGTCATTTATAATAGATATGGGAGGTTAAAAATGTCTTGCCTTAGCAGCTGTAAAATTGTTATTATAAAATAACATGATATTAGCCATTTCATTTCATTGCTTGAGAATCTAGAGGAGGAGTTATTTTGATTAGAAAAAAATATTCTGTGAAGTTCTGTGCAGCTGGTAATAAATTTTTCAAGTTATGGCTACAATTTTTAAGAGAAACTTGATTTTACAATATTATTTATTTTTCTGATGTATAAGTTTATTATGCAAACTTGATATTCAAAGATAGTTTTATTGAGTGAAATTATAAAAAGCTTCACTGATTTTTATATACTAAATCTCAATTCCAAAATCTGTAGCCTCCATATGTTAAGATTTATATTTCCAATTCATGTATTTGGGGAGCATTATTTTTGAAGCTCATATCTGGTATAATTCTGACTTTTAGATAGCCAAAGCTGCTGCTGCTGGCATGTTTCAGTTACCTAGTCACAGGTTACTTATTATTTTTATTGATATTCTATGAAGTAATGGTGGAATACAAAAGCATCTGAGTTGACCAAATGACATATGAAAATGTCTATATGTAGAAATGATAAAAGAGATCTGAAAGGATATGGGAGAAACAGTACTGACTATATTTACACATTGATCTAAGTAGTTTAATTTGCTCCCTAGTTTAATTCAGTCATTCCATAAGTATGATTTGTACAGTATTACAAGTTAAGCACCTGGACTTTACTTGTAACAATGGTCAGCAGTGCCCTAGAGAAACGAGAGTACATAAGGGAGCACATATAGTTAAACCAAAAATTCAAGTATGATATATGCTATAATAAGGGCCCCCAATATTAAGAAAACATGGTAGAGCAATAGTACCTTGCATAGATGGGGAAGTTGATCAACATCTTTCTGGAGCAAGATACACTGATGGTGAGATCTAAGAATGAGTGAACTTGTGGAGCCACAGCAGATTGCTGCAAAGCCCAGGATGTCTGAGGACCAGTAAGGACATTCACCCACTGTTTATTCCAGGTATACATGGGTATACACTTATTTAATAATGACTTGCCACAGACAACCATGCATGTGCTACATAGTTATGACAATGCACAAGTATGTAAACTTGATAACAATATATATA
>NW_004524617.1:9347660-9348644 GCF_000260255.1 Octodon degus | reverse complement strand
TACCTTGCCAAATAATAAAGACTGCTGTTGTTATCACTGATGTTTCATGAATTTTTCTCCCTGAGACCTCACTATGAAAATACCCCCTTTTTCCTCCAACCCCAAAAGAGCTTTATTTAGGTTAAGAAGAGAGAAATGACCAGAAAGAAGATACATAAAGAGCATGATGCACTACCCACACTGAAAGAGAGTCTGTGGAGAGGGATCTATTTTGATGATACTATGAGAAACAGAAGCAAATAGCTCTCTATACAGAATGACTGTTCTAGCAGGGACCAATTTATCCAGGCAATGACCTGGGATAAAATTTGGATGATTGGCCAACAGACATTCTGTAGAAGTCCTTCACTATAGGTTTGCCTTTTTTCTGCTTCACTGGAGCATTTACCATCTAATGTTCTGTAAATTTGCTTTCACTCCTAGGGAAAAAGATCATACACCCAAACAACTCTTCCAGTCTGTTTTACTAGGCTGTCTTCAGTCCTGTTTCCATGTCTCTAAGAGCTTTTTGCTTAGCCAAATTTACTTCTTTTATTTGCAAATGAAAGGAAAATTTTGAACTCCCTTAGACTTTTAGTGGCAGCCAAATTAGACTAATGTTTATTTCATAAAACTTTTAACACTGATAAGAAATTGCAAAGATTTTAGAAGTACTGAATCAGATTTGTATGGATTCATTCTCAGTTACAGATGTTGACCTGTTCACTAAGAAAAAACAAGTCTAGAAATCCAATGTACATCAGGAACTCAGAAGCTTAAGTTATCAAGGATTTCTCATCCTCCTTCATATTTCCCTTTTCCTTCTGCCTATTCCTGCAACTATCATCCTGTGATCTTCACTTAATATAAGCCACTTATTGTTTGCTACGAGGTGTACACTTATCAATTCTTTCCTTGACATACATAAGAACCTGAGCCGGTGCCAGGGAAATGGCTCAGTAGAAAGAGGCTTGCCTGGCAAGCGCAAGGGCCTGAGTTCATTCC
>NW_004524617.1:9339789-9347189 GCF_000260255.1 Octodon degus | reverse complement strand
CACTAGAAATATATTGGCATTTGTAACAATTTTAAAAATTTATATTTTCAATTGATTATGAAGATATGTTTACAGGAAATGTTAAGCCTATGGAACGTGATGGTTTTTGCAGACAACAAAGTTTTCTTTACTTTTTTTTGTGTATTTGGTATAATGTCTACAGGGTCTATAGAGTCTTACCACAGACAGATCGGACTTTTAGTGATCCTCCTGCTTTCAGCCTCTCAATGCTGAGATTTCAGGCTTGTGCCACTATGCCTAGTCTCAATCATCCTCAGCAAGCCCCAGGGGCAGGGCTAGAAGGACATGCCAGGGATCAAATTCCTGGCCCCTGAATCTGCCTAAGCATATGTTTTAATCTGCTGAGCTATCTGGTCAGCATTGGAATCTGCAGAAATTCAAATAGAAAAAATTTCAATTGACTGACAGGAACATTCAAGATAGAAAATGCAAAAGTATGAAATATTCAACAGAAAATGTATTTTCTATGTGCTGAGCCTGAATAACAAAACAGAACAATGTAAACCATTATTTGCCTGTGAGAAACACAGTTCTTCAAATGTTAATTTTATAATTTAAAATGTTAATTTTATAAGCTAAAATGGTACTTTTACAACATAAATTAGATTATTCTTTTTCTTTTAGAAAATTCATTGCTAAAATAATCCATTAAAAGTCAATAAGGTAAATAAAAACATAATTGGCACTTAAACAAAAGTTATTTTACTGCACAGCTAATGGTAACACTGCTGAAATAGAGCCATCTGTTCAATTTGAAAACTTCATTTTGAAATTGTTACCAAGTATAACAAACAATAATCTTAGATATCTCATTCCAAAATTGGTTCTTCCATCAGAATATTTATGATGTATTTTTATGTTTAAGACATTTTTTGATGTTATGCTGATGATTTTATTATGGGTTTCTTGTTTGGTTTTTATTTCACTGATTTCTTAAAAATAAATCATTACAAATTTACTGTTTTAAAAATATTTCTCTTGCTTAAAGGTCATCTTTCCATAGACTTATCGGTCACCCAAAATATATGATTATTTTTTATTATTCTCTTTTGATTTAGATACTTTCACTTTAGATTATTAAATGCAAAGAGTGAATGATTTGCATCACAGTATGTGAGGAAGCTCTAGAGAATAAGCAATTCTGAAGAGAATTCTCTGAAGAGAACATGATTAATCAGAAATAATAAATGAATGCATGCCTCTGCAGTGCTTTATATTACTTCTGTCAGACAATGTAGGATGTCATAGAGAAATCAATAGAGCATACACTAGAAAAAATTTCAGTAGAAAAGAAATTTTTTTTATCAAATCTGTAATCGTACACATTTAGAAGATCAAGATGACAGGTATTCAAGCTTGGTTTTTGCATTACACATTGCTGCCTCGATGTAATTTCTTATTTTGCAGATAGCATACAGAGTTAGCCAAGGTGAAAAGTCTACACATTAACTGCTATTTCCAAAACACTGATGGAGGGCTGGACAGATTGCTCAGAAGATTAAAGCCCCTGCTGAGGCAGACACAGAGGCCAGGGGTTCGATTTCCAGCATGCCATGCTGGCCCCATCCCCAGGGCACTCTGAGATGGTGAATGAGCCTGGGCATGGTGCGCACCTCTAATCCCAGTGCTTAGGAAGCTGAAAAACAGGTGGATCACTATGAGTCTGATCTGTGTAGTGAGATCCTGCACACCTGTACTGAATACATAAAACAGTAGTGGACATTCTTAGTACAACGACCTCAGCCATCCTGTATATGTATTTGTATGTTTCCCCCCAACCTTCTCCACTAACTTTTCTCCTTTCTCTCCTCTTTATTATTTAATCTCTAAATCCTGTTTCCAACCAACTTACTGTATCTGTTCTACCTTTCAGGTTTTATTTCTTCTTTCAGGTAATATTCAATCATATGTCAGATCTTACATAACTATATATGTTAATCTGAGCAACAGATTTGACCATAAATGTAGATAATATATCAACCGTTGTTAATCAGCTACTCTTATTTTGAAATTTAGTAACATATGTATTGTTGTATGTTACTCTGTCTTTGTTTCTGATTTTTCTTCTTTCTTTTGTTCTTACTCTTCAAATAAAATAAAATTATAATAAAAAAGAAAAAAAGAAATGTTTCTCTTTTTTACACAAAAGTATATTAAGTACCTAATAGAATATTCAGCATAGAGTAAATATTCATTAAATATTTTAAATGAATGAATAGAAGGAAATAAACAGAATTTAACATCAAATATAAGCTTTTTGTATAAACATTTTATAATATATCATATTAATAAATCCTTATACACTCCTCATGAAATATAAAAATTATATTTAACAAAATAAAAACTGAGGTTCAAATAGTGAATTTAATTACTTAAGGATTCATAACTGTTAACCAGCAGATATGACATCAAGATGTATGGAATTCGTGGCCCAAACAATACATCAGCAATAAAAAAGACTACTAATACAATGCACTAGAAAGGGTGGCAAATGAATATTACAATTGTAAAGAACCAGTTATAGAAGGAGCAAAGGACATCAATTTCTGTGGATGGGAGATGTCATAGATGTAATCATTGTAAGAATTCATGTAAGAATTCCTACAGGAAGGAGCCATCAGGAGATATACCATTAATATTACCTGATATTTTTAAACATTTATTTCATTTTGCTCCTTTATATTTTATGAAAAAGTAGAAGAAACTTTCCTGACCAATAAGGATCACAATAGTTATTACAATGTGTATGGTTTTCTTAAACGATATTCAGTGTAAGACATAAATCAAAATAGTTCATTGAGATTACCTGTTGACAAGTATATTAGTTTTCTATAGCTACTGTAGCACATCACAAATGCATATTAATGTATTATCTTATAGTTCTTAAAGCAAAAAAAGTCCAATTTGGGTCTCATCAGACTAAAAGGGCTGGGGATGTAGCTCAGTGCTTGGTATATACAAGGCCATGGTTTTGATCCCCAGATCTCTAAATAAATAAATAAATAAATAAATAAATAAATAAATAAATAAATGTGATACTAGGGCTGCATTACTTTCTGGAGACCCTTACTTACCTTATGTAACTTAAGTGTCTACAGAATTTAATTTTACTGGGAGGTCTCTAGTACCTTGGGACTATCAGCTAAGTGTCCTCCTTTGATTCCAGAGATCTTTCCCTTCTTTTTGCACACTCCAGTATCTCAGAACCTGCAGTGAAAACTTGAGATCTTCACATTGTCATCTCTCTTTTACCTTTCTCTTCCACTTTAAAGTATTCTTATGATTAAATTTAGCCTACACAGAATAATCCCCACATCTCAGTTCTGAATCTTAATCATACCTGCAAATTCCGTTTTATTCATGTAACACAACAGATTCATAGGTTTTGATATTGATGCTGTCAAAATTTTTTGGCCATTATTTGATGTTAACATACTGTCATGCAGTTTCCTTATCATTCTTATAGGCATATAGATTGTTTTTCTTGTGGTATGTTTTTAATCAAAAGCTAATATAATTTACTCCCAAGGCACCTATGTGGTAAGTCTACTTAATAAAAATCATTGCACTTTTTGCCTACTGAATCATTTTGTAGTCTTTAAATACAATCCTATTCTTTATATCTAAAACTGTTTCTCATTGACTTTAGAATCAGGATCTGAAGCTGATTTTCTCTTTGTGTAGACATTAAGAGTTGTTTTTTAGCAGTTACTGAATAATAACCAGTATTTGACATGTGGAAAATAGAGCTGGACTTGTTCCTATAACTGCGTACACCAAACTAGGTAACTGTTACCCAGATATCAGCTTGAGTTTGGGGAAAAATAAGGAAAGGCTTCCTACCACCCTGTTTTGAAACTCTGTTTTAATGCTATTTTTAATTAATTCCCATTAAAGTAAAAACGTAAGGAAAGGGAATTAGAAAGAAAACAAGAAAGAAAAATTGTAAAGTATGCATTAGAATCTTAGAACACTTGCTCTATAATCAGGATTGTATAACAAAAATAGTAAGAAAATAAATCCTGTTTCACTGCCTTCTCAAATACTTTGAACAAAATGGTAAAAATATTCTTCAGATTTCTGACTGAGCCCGAAAGCTGATGATACTGGATAACAAGAGCTCAACTATGCTAAAGGGATACCCTAAGTGCATCAAATGAAGAATAAAGACATCCATATCATCAAGCATAACATATATAAAAGAAAAATGAAATTTCATTCAAAATGTTTTCATACATAGGAAAAGATTCCTAGGACTTGAAAATACTGTGGCATTTCCTTCCTTTCTTCAGGCCAAATTTTAGGCTCCCCAGAGACTTTACTCATGGAAATTTGATTCATTCCTTCTTGGTTCTTACTGCAGAATTTGTTATGCTCCTTATTTAGCACTCCTTGGGCAGAACACTAAAGAATTCTTGGCAAAAATTGATATGTTCCAAGTACCTGTGTAAATCCATGAAGATGCTTGAGAAAATGTGATGGCAAGAGGCAGAATAATACTCCTGTGATGTGAAGGTTCATTAAGCCAATAGTTTCTCATAAGTTGGTAGACCATCTGAGTCTTCTTCATGGCCAATAGAATGTCTGTATTCATGAGGCTACATATTTTATGGTGAGGCTTAACAGGATGAGAATTTCTTTCTTATTTTGGTAATCGTGTGCTTCAGGTAGCCAGATGTTATTCTCCATCCTGAAACTCTGGCATCTAAATGCATCCTTTCAGGGCCAGCCAAATAGCTCAGCAGATTAAAACACCTGCAAGTATGTGCAGGAGCCAGGGTTTTGATCTTGGGGCCTACCATGCTGGCTCCGCCCCCAGGGCGGCAATTGAGACTGGTTAGGGTGATGCACCCCTGTAATCCCAGCTCTCTGGAGGCTGTAAACAGGCTGATCATTACAAGTCTGTTCTAGTAGTGAGACCCTGAACACGCTGTAGACCCTTCCCTAAAATAGAAAAAAAAAAAAAGCATGGCTTTCTATGTCATCATCTAGAGTAGGAGTTCAGGGAGGTGTAACATGTTTTGCTGAATTGAGTAATATTCTTTCTTGGGAACTTTTGCACCTCCACTTATTCATGCAGTTACATAAAGGATGTGGCTACTTTGGAAGAGATATTAATACCGTACTTTGAAAAAAAAATCTATAAAGGGTGACACTTTTCTTGAGCCAGTAGTACCATCTAAACATTGAATATTAGGTACAGTTAAGAGATCAACCAACAAATTAAAGGTATATCTAAGTTCATTTGTAAAAGCTTTTTTTCTTTATTCTGGTAAGTCCTGTATCTAATAGCAGAGCTCTGTCATGATGACTCAAATGAGTCACTTTATCAAACAGTTCTTTTGTTACTACTCAACAGATACTTCACATGTTTTCTAACTTGTCCTTCTTTTCCTTGAAGTTAGTTTGAACCAGTTGGGGAGTGGTTATGACAAAAGAACAGTGAGTGAACATGTGTGCCACTTGTCTGATGAGATATAGGACTTCTACAATGTGTGTGTGAGTGTGTGTGTGTGTGTGTGTGTGTGTGTGTATTGAAACTCTTGCCTCCTAATGCATGCATCTAGAATATATATGTATTTTGTTTTGTATTTTAGGGAAGGGTCTACAGGGTGTTAAGGGTCTCACTACTTGATCGGACTTATAGTGATCCACCTGTTTACAACCTTCCGAGAGCTTGGATTACAGGTGCACAACACTACCTCCAGTGTCAAACGCCATCTCAGCACACCCTGGGGGGCTGGGCTGGCAATGGCAGGCCCGGGGAATCTCTGAAACCTGCACCTACTTGCAGGCACTTTAATCTGCTGTGCTATTTGGCAGGCCCTTACACGTATTTTAATTATGTGAATTTATTTACTGTGGTTTTCAGATATGTTTCTACTGTTATTTCCCTTGTATACACTATTTACAACAATATGGGAATCACATGAAGCACAGATGTGATCAAATAAAACTAAGTACAGTATTTAAACCTCCATACTTTTGGTCCAGCAAGATATCTCAGTGGACTAAGCACCTGCTTAGTGAAGAACAGGGGCCAAATTTGATCCCTGGCACCACATGTGGCACTGCACTTGCCCCAGGCATGGTTAATAGGCCACTGAGACTCGGTGTGGTGGTGCATAACTCTAATGCCAGCAATGGGAAGGCTAAAAGCAGGAAGATCATCACAAGTCCAAGGTGTGTAGTGAGAGCCTGTACCAAATACATTTAAAAAAAACCTCCATACTTTCAATTTTCTAATCTATATGCCTAAATGTAATAAAATACCTACTGACTTCTAGTTCACGATTGTGGATTGAGAATATTTGTGACCTTACCTCCCTTCAGAGTACTACTGAAATTGAAGAAAATACATGAATTGTATATTGTATTTTGGGAAGAATAGAAATAATGTGATTATAATACTTTTAAAAGAACATTTGGCAAACAGAAAAGACCTGGATGGAGCTGGGGAGATGGCTAAGTACAATAAGCGCTTTCCTGGCAAGCACAAGGGCCTGAGTTCAATCCCCAGTTCAGCAAAAAAAAAAAAAGAAAAGAAAGAAAGACCTGAGAATAGCTTGGCAAGGGGAGAGTAATAGAAACTTATCTAAAGATAACGATCTTCCTGTAACATTTTTGAAGACCCTTCAAAATAAAGGTAAAATGCTATTTTATTTATTTATTTATTTATTTATTTATTTATTTATTTGCAGAACTGGGGATTGAACTCGGGCCCTTGTGCTTGCCAGGAAAGCGCTTATTCCACTGAGCCATCTCCCCAGCCTAAAATTCTATATTAAAAAATACTACTCAGATAAAAAAAATAATAAAAAAATGCTACTCATGGTGGGGAGGTAGCTCAATGGTCTAAGGGTCTGCATGACAAATTCAAGAACCCAGGTTTGATCCCTGGTACTGCACGCTGTGCCCACCCCAGAACCTCAGGCACACTGTGCAAGCCACCAAAACTGGGTATGGTGGTGCACGCCTATAATCCCAGTGCTGGGGAGGCGATGATAGGAGAATCACTATGAGTCCACGCTGTGCAGAGAGACCCTGTTGCAAGTAAATACAATATTTTTTTAAAAATACTACTCAAAATGTGTCTAAAACAAAACTTTCTCTGTTGTTATTATCATAGATTTTATTATCATTCTATGATCTAACTGGCTTAATTGTTCAATTTGTCTACTCAGTGGGATTCCAAGTTGGGCTACAATCAAGCAGAGGCCTAAAAACAGTAGGGCATTCTAGGAACATCATTCATATGTCTGGCCTATTGTTAAAGAGAGCTGAAATGCTGAGCTAAGAATACCAAAGTGACTTGCATTTTTCCCTTTTTCTTTCTTTCTTTCTTTCTTTCTTTCTTTCTTTCTTTCTTTCTTTCTTTC
>NW_004524617.1:9338428-9339689 GCF_000260255.1 Octodon degus | reverse complement strand
TTTTTGCGGTACCCGGGATCAAACTCAAGACCTTGCACTTTGGTCATTGATCTATCTTCCTGGCCCAGATATTTTTTTTGTTTGTTTGTTTGTTTTGCTTTTTTGAAGCACCAGGGATGGAACTCAGGACTTTGCACTTGCCAGGCAAGTGCTTATTCTACTGAGTTATCTCCTGGTCCTTCCCCTTCTATTTAGTCTTAAAGTCTCTTTGCCTCATGGCTTCTTCATGTTACCTTTACAGAACACCTCTCAAAATTTCTAGGACCACAAAAGCAAACGTTGCCAAGGTTTCTTTGATTTCAGGACTGTAACTCACATGGCATCCTTTGACTGAATTTGTTGGACCAAGTGAGCTACAGAGCCAGCCCAGGTTTGTTCTGAACAGGACTCCAAATGGTTGTGACAGTAGACATGGTTCATCAGAGGCAGAGATTATTAGACATTTTGAGTCGTCACAGCTTCCTTTCAGTAAGGAAAAGTAGAGGTACTGTCCCACTCCTTTCCTTTGTGGAAGGCTCTAGTAGAATATGTTCTTGATCTAAAGCCTCAGATCTTCTTCACTGTGTGCAGGCATTCATAGAAGAGATTCTACTCATTCCACATGGCCCTTTGAGAAGCAATAAAGAATTATTGGATGTCACCATTTTATAACAGACTTATTGTAGCAAGAAAGTCTAACTGTAGGAGTGTGGAATCTACTGTAAAAAACTCTTTTTGCCAAGAGTAAATCAGTGTTCTCTATCTGATATTAGTAGTCTATGTCAATAAAAAATGAAGAAATGCTTCTTGACAATTATTGAGAAGTCCATAAGTTCCATAACAAAATTTTCTCCATCCCTGTATCATACAGAAATAAAAATAGATCACAAGAAAGTAATGGAAAACAAGTGTTATGGAAAAAAGAGATTAAAAACCTCAATTGCACATACATACATAACAGAAGCACATATAGAAATATATATACATATAAACAAAAGAAATAGCTCCAGTATAAGTTAAATATGTGAAGTGTAGAAATTTCATCTTCTTAAAAAGTATTTTCTACAGCAGAAGAGCCCAGTGAAACGCTGCCTTCGCCTTCCTTGTGCAGCGCAGTCCCAGCAGCTAGCCCGTTGAGGCTTTCCCAATCCAAAATTCTTTCAACAGCATTTACTATTCTCACTTACACTTATTAACCCTCATTGCCGCTTCGAGCTTGGCGCTGTCATTTCCTCCTGGGAACTCACTCTGTGTGCTGACCTGGCCTCAGAGGACAACGAAG
>NW_004524617.1:9333971-9337864 GCF_000260255.1 Octodon degus | reverse complement strand
AAAAAAAAAAATTAAAAAAATCATTGAGAAAAAAATTACAACATGACAGTTTCAAAACAGGTTGCTAGGAGAGTTGCAAAAATTAATACATTGCATATTGTTGTCTTTGTAGTCGTCATTCATAGCACAAGATTCAAACATGATATTCTGTCCAAACACTGTTAGTATAGATCTTTCTTCTTGTTGAATTAAGAGGAAGTAGCTATACGTCTATCGTAACTATTTTGCATATACAGATACAAAATTGATTTTCATTTATGTCACCTTTTTATTGTTCAGATTTGTCAGAGATGCGTATTCCATTGCCATCCAAATATTGTAGGTGCATGAATTCAGCAAAATATTCCAATATAGTTCAGTACTCCACAATAGTAGTGGGTTATCCACAGGATTGACTATGTCCAAATTTGGTGAATTGAGCCTTCCACAGGTCAGCATATTAACATGGCTTCACTTTTCATACCTCGCTTCTACAATTTTCTGGATAGTTAAGACCAAGATAAAGCAAGACCTATATAACAAAGAATGTAACTTTTGTATGTGACACAGGTCAGTCAAGACCTCTCAGGACTTATCCCAAAACCCTGTACCACACTTTATAGATACTTTGTCAGTTTCAGCCATGCGGATGAGTCACAGCCATTGCTTGACCAATTTGCTCTTTTTGAAAGCCTGAGAGAATGTTTTCCCTCCATGTGACTCTCCTTAGGTACGCGATGTCCATCACCTGAGGAATGGTTGAAAAGATGTGGCATTTTTAAACAATGGCGTATTACTCAGCTATAAAGAATGATAAACTCGAGGCCTTCATATTTAAGTGGATGGCACTTGAAGATATACTCATAAGTGAAATAATCTTTTATTTATTTGGTTCCTTTTTTTTTTCGGAACCAGGAATTGAACTCAGGCCATTGTGCTTGCCAGGGAAGCACTTATTCCACTGAGCCATATCCCCGGCCCCACTTTTATTTATTTGGTATAGGATCTCATTACACAGCTGGAACTCATAATGATCCACCTGTCTCAGCCTCCCCAGCATTGGGATTATAAGCATGCACCATCACACCCAGTTTCAGTGGCCCGCATGGTGCACCTGGTGTTGCAGCATGGCATGCAGTACCAGGGATCAAACTCAGGTCCTTGTGCTTGCCAGGCAGGTGCTTAGACTGCCAAGCTATCTCCACAGAGATGCTTTTCTTTAAAATAGATTTTCAACAACTCTTCGCATTTTTCTTTTGAGATTTTTTTATAGTTGTTTCGGGTTTGGGAGTTTTTGTGAGGTTATTTTTTATTTTCTAGTCCTGGAGATTGAATCAGTAGTTTAACAAGTGCTAAGAAGGCTCTCTGTCACTCAACTACATGCACAGTACTTTTCATTCTTTTATTCTAAGAGAGAGCCTCACTGAGTTGGCCAGACTGGTCTCAAACTTATAATCTTCCTTTCTCAGTCTCCTGAGTAGTTGATATCTTTTGTGTGTACCACCATGCCCACATGAATATTCTCATTTAACTAATAGGCATTTAATGACATAGCAACAAACTTCAAACACTATAGGCACAATCATTTATTTGCTTTTTTGTCTCCGGACTTCCCATAATGAAGCTTAAAATCCTTGATATTTCCATGACACCTGTTTCCCTGTGGCAAAATCATATCACCAGTCATTATGTTAATTATTATTAAGCCATTCATAATAATAGCTATTTTGTTCTAGATTCTATCTGTATGTTATATGATGTTCCAAATACCTAACTATATTGTCTCCTTTAGTTTTCACAAAGACCCCTGGTAGTAAGCAAGGGACAGTTCAGATTTTATGACCAATATCCTCCTCATAAAAATTATGAATGTAAGTCTGGTATGAAAACAAATATCCATTTCTGTGAGAGTAAAAGGTACCATGACTAATTACATGTAAGTCAGATGTTATTCATTTTTTTCAGGAAAATTTAGTTCGTCTTTCTGAGATGACTTTCACAAAGTGCTTTCACTTAGCCCTGATTTCTTTCCTCATTTGTAACAAAAAATTCTCACATTGTGGAACCTGAAATTTAAGCCCTATTTGCCTCATGGTTAATTAACCTTTGGAGAAAAGTTACACCCATAAGGAAATAGAAGCACAGACACAGCTGTTTTCAAGTAGCTGAGCCAGGATTCAAATCCAGCGCTGTTTCAAAAATCTGCACTTTTGGCCCATGTGTTTTTTGGGTATTCACAGCAATCTTCCCAGAAAGATCTTATAAAGAAATATTATGAAGGAGAAAAAGATAAGTTTGTATATTGCCTGATTAAAATCGTATCTTTTTATTAATCCTATCTTTTCTCTTTTATATTATAGAATTATTCCTCTCCACTGATAAAAACAGTATTAAATTTTCTTTTTAGTCCTAAATATAACGAAAGGGAAACGTGCTTCAATTTCCCAATCAACTTGTGAATTCTACCCAGAGCAACTAGCACGTACTGAACTTTTTATCCAGTGTTCCTAACATAGACCTTAGATCTGCACTGGTCATTACTCCAATTCAAAATAAAAATTGACTTTTGAAGTCATGATCATTGAGATCACTGAAGATTCCAACAGACATCATAGTACTTGAATGAAGTCGTGTGAAATTAATCCATTCCCACATTCAATTGGGAATACCTTTGCAGTCTTCATTATTAAAGCTTCCTCCTCAGTACAAACAAAAATTATGAACAATGATTAAGGACCAATATGGCAGATGTAAATATAACATTTCAGTGAATACCATTTACACAATCATATTTTGTTGGGTTTTATTCTTTTAACTTAAACATGAATATTTATATCAATTTTACATAAGGTAAAACATTGAGAAGAGAAGAAAACCATGGAGTGAAAGTGTAATTTTCTTTGTTTCTTTGTTGTTTTTTTAATTTAGTGCAGGGTCTACAGTGTCTCACTACACAGATTGGATTCATAGTGATTCTCTTGTTTTCAGCCTCCCAAGCACTGGGATTACAGGTGCTCGCCACCATGCCCAATCTCAATCTCCGTTTCAGCATGCCCCAGGGTCAGGGCTGGCAAGGCAGGCTGGGGATAGGACCTCCAACCTTTGTGTCTGCCTAGGCAGGTATTTTAATCCACTGAGCTATCTGGCCAGTGTAATTTTCTTAACAAAGAAAGATTAGAACCATTGCCATATAGTGAATCAATGTGTGATACCTTCAAACAAATATTAAATGAAATGTCTAAGCTGTTGTGCTAAATTTAAAACATTAAGGGTCAACAGGCTTAAAAAGCTAAGCTAAGTTAATGGCTATCACAATAATTCTGGCCAAAGATTCAGATTACCTAGACAAAAGTTAAGAGTAATTTGCTATCTGTACAGACAGTAAGGAGAGGTTGAATTTGAAAGTAGAGTAGGATTTTTATGGAATACAGTATGGAAGAAGATGAGACAAAATAAGGTGGACCCTTCATCTTAGAGTTGATAAAACTAAAAGGAAAGGCTACTGTCTACTGTCAAGGGGAACAGTACCACAGGTTGGGTTGAACAGACAGGAAAATTTTATTAAGTGGCTGTTACTTTGATTTGGGGGATATAGAGAAAGCAAGGGATAGGGCTGTCATGGAGATCACGAGTCTCTGGGATCTGTTTCTTATTGCCACATGCTATGATGTGAATATTTGAATTCAAACCAATTCACATGTTGAATTTGTAACTCCTGAGATGATGATATTAGTAGGTAGAGTCTTTAGGAAGTTGACTAGTGGTGAGTAAGGCATCCACATGAATGATCTTAGTGCCTTTTAAAATGAAGATTCTCGGGGCTGGAGAGATGGCTCAGTGGTCTAAAGCACCTACTTAGAACAAGCTTAGCAAAAGCATCAGGGACCGCGGTTCAATCCCCCAGCACCACATGC
>NW_004524617.1:9331901-9333844 GCF_000260255.1 Octodon degus | reverse complement strand
GCTGGCCACACATTTAAAAATAAATAAATAAATAAAATGAAGATTCTCATGAGGACACAGTAAGAAAGCAGCATCCATGATTCATGAGGCTTCACCAGATGCTGAACCTTTGGGGGTCTTGATCTTGGAGTCCATGTCCTCCAGAACTATGGGAAATACATTTCTGTTTTTTATATGACATTTACTTTAGGGTATTTTTAATTGCAACCAAAACAGAATAAAACACAGTAACATTGTGAAGGATGAGAGAGAGAGATAGTGTTACGAGGAGTTCACTGAACATTGTGTGATTGCATCTCTGCTGGTTTATTTTTTATTTAAAGAGGAAAAAAAAACCAAAACCAAATAAAAACAAAGAAAAAAACCAAAGCAACAGTAAAAACCATACAAAATTTCAAACTGAGAATAGAAAATTAACGATTACTACATTACGTATTGTTATCATCAAATTTGTTGCTTAGATGACCAGATATAGTCATGCAAGATTGATCAGGAATTAAACATTAACTCTTCCTTTCACTAAACCTTATTTTTTTACCTTGGCATTTTTGCACTTTGTCTTTTTAATTTATTTTAAAGAGATTCAAAAAATAATAGAAGGGCATTAGTAGAAACCTGGAAGGAAAAGGGCATGTTACCGGGATCACGGGGAGTTTTGGAATTTTCCTATAATCAGATAGATGATTTCACATCACATTTGTTTTTACTTAATTCACTGTCTCTATCTATCTATCTATCTATCTATCTATCTATCTATCTATCTAACTATCTATCTATTTTTGTGTCCCAAAGAGCCAAAATTTTATACATATACATACATATATACATAAATTCAAATATATACATGTAGATTTACACACATATATACGGTGATATTTTTGTTATTGAATGGCACCAATTTGGATTTTCCACTACTCAAACACCAAAGTTTGAAAAAGAACTTACTTGGTGTTTGTAAATTTCCTCCATAGTTAAACTGAGTGTCCAACTTGAAAAAAACTATAGGGGCTGAGAGTGGGCCACTCAGGACATTTCCAAGTGGACACAAAGGGGTGGTGTTCCAGTCTAAGAGTGTTCTGAGGCAGACAACATCCAATGCTTGTGTTAGTGCATCGAAACATTTGTCATGGTGCTTTGTGTAAAATATCACAGTCATTCATTACAAATTTATTTTTACAGGATTTTAACACATCTAGCAATGATTTCTTTCTACTTATATCATATTTCTCACAGTATTCTTGTGAATTTGTAAGTGTAACTTTGGGGCCTCAAAACCAATTATTTGGTTTTCCATTATTTCTTGGTGGAAAAATATGTTCAGTTCTCAAAATTTACAGTGTTCAAACATGTATTTGGAATGAATTGAATTTGACACCCATGGTATCACTGCATATATAATTTGGTTGGAATCTGAGTCAGAAAAAAATGGATGCACATCATTAAAAGTGAATCAATTTCAGAACACAATGAAGAATGAACCAGAGCTTAATAAGTTTTATGAGCATCTACCTGCTTCTTTCGGGCACACAGGTAAGAATGTTTTAGGAAAATGTTTAGTAAGTGATCAAATGACATTACTATTCCCTATGTCTCTCTTTAGGAATGGGAAGAGATATCTTCTGCTGTTAGATGTGAGCAGTGCCAAACTTTGATTTTTACAGGGGCTCATGACTGAGAGTTGATCTGGAGTCTCATAGGAAGCTTTGAACTTCTTGTATTATTTTAACAATGATAGAACATATTTTCTACATTGAAACTGCTGGAATCTGTCTTTTTTTTAATTTTTTTTTATTTATTTGAGAGAGAGAGAGAGAGAGAGAGAGAGAGAGAGAAAGAGAGAGAGAGAGAGAGAGTGGTGTGTGTGTGTGGCCAGCTCAGCCCACCAGGGGGCGGGGCTGGCTGGCATGTGGTGCTGGGGGATTGAACCGCGGTCCCCTATGCTT
>NW_004524617.1:9318337-9331267 GCF_000260255.1 Octodon degus | reverse complement strand
TGGCCCCAAATTTTTTGGGGGGGCCAGGGAGATGGCTCAGTAGAATAAGCACTTGCCTGCCAAGTGCAAGGGCCTGAGTTCAATTCCCGGTTCTGCCAAAAAAAAAAAAATTATTACCATGATTCATGATAAAAGAATGTTTCTGATCAACGCTATACAAATTTTTAAACTCTATGAAGAAGTACAACTGAAGTTTACTTTTTACTAAATATTTTGCAATGACAGTCTTTAATGTAATATTTTTATTTATAAAATGATTTTATTTTTAAAATAATTAGAAATGCAGTTTTTAAAAATAATTTTATTGAGAAACAAATAGCAATGAGACAGTTTCAAAACCAATTAGGACAGTTTCAATAATTAATACATTGAAGATTGTTGTCTTCTTAGTGGTTATTCATAGTACAAGAAAGATGCAGACATGATATCCTGTCCACAAACACTACTAGTACATATCTTTGTATTCACTGAATTAAGAGAAAGTAGCTGAATATCTATCCTAACTATTTAGAATATACAGATACAAAATGGTCCTTCATTTTTATCCCTTTTAATGTAGAATTTTAAAATGTGCTTATCAATAAGGAGCAGTCCTGTATATTAATTTAAAGAGTTGATAATTATCTATGTTCCTATAACCTCAGCTGTAATAGTACATTTTTTTTGTGGTACCAGGGATTGAACTCAGAACCCTGCACTTGCCAGGCAAATGCTTATTCTACTGAGCTATCTCCCCAGCCCTAGTACATTTTTGTAATACCAGCACTCTGGGAGGATGAGACAGGAAGACTGCAGTTTTAAGCCTAGACTGGTCAAAATAAATAAAAACAAAACAAATGTCTGGGAATATATCTCAGTGAGAAGGCCCTAGGTCCAATCTACATAAATAAGAAATGGAAGAATGAGCATGCATCCATCAGTCTGGTGGAATTGGCTCATCATAGAAGATTGTGTACATCTCTTCCTGAGTCTATGTTCACTGATATAACATTAGTAGCTTAAAATTGGCCATCATGTGAGCACTTAATCCTAGACCTCTCAAAATGTATTTTCTTTTTCTTTTCTTTTTTTTTTTTTTTTTTGAACCAGAGATTAAACTCAGATCCTTGCACTTGTCAGGGAAGTGCTTATTCTACTGAGCCATCTCCCAGTATTTCCCCAGCCCCCGTATTTTCATTCTTTAAGTTACCACTATGTCATTCATAACTCTACATGTCATCCCATTATGGACCAATGAGATGCAAAGAACCATCTTAAACTATTTTCTTATTGTTGAGAAAGAATTAAATAAACAAAACAAAAACATTTCTTTCATTTCTTTTAACTGAATATAAACAGACACAAATCTGTTTTCATAGTTGCTAACAGAAATCCTCTGCTTTGAAAAATATAATAAAAATGAAGCTAGCACAAAGGAAATTTCAGAGAGATGGAGTTAGAGTACTTTTTGAGCTCAGCCTAAAACGTTTTCAATGTCTGAGCTTGTAGAGTCATGAATTCTTTACTGAGTCCATTTGAGAAAGATTGTAACTACTTACTAACTGACATATGTCAAAATATTTACTTGTGTTCCTTTCCTCACGCCTTAATGTTTGTTTCTATATCCAATGCCTCTTTATTTCCTTTGATCTGATCTGATTTTCCACAACATCAAGGTCTTCCAAAATCCTGCTTTGTTGGTACTGCATCTTATATGATTACTAGAAATAATTATAATATTTAGGTTTAGTATTCATAGCCCTAAATAAACTAGTCATTGTCATGTGTGTATTATATACTACCCTTAATTTCAAGTGTATCAGTCAGTTATGTCCACTGTGGTGGTGTTTAACACCAACCAAACAGTGACTTAAAGTAAACATCACTTAACCTTCTCAGCTAGAGTTAGTCTATTTAGGTTTAGTTCATTTGGGTTTATTAGGTATTGTCTGCATGTTTCTCATGGTTTACCAACTAAGAACCAGTTAAAGGTATGGCTAAAATGCAAGGGGACATATAGGCTCCTTCCCAGATTTAGCTATGATGATTTCTACTGTTATGAACATGGATATGCATGTATAACTGTAAAAGGATGCCTTAACTCTTTTGGAAAGCCATATGGAAGGGGAATAGTTAGACTAAATAGAATTTATATTTTCAGGTTTTGATAAGTCTCTTTACTGATTTCCAAAGCAATTGTACTAGTTTGCACTTCCAGTAACAGTGTAGAAGCCTCTACACCTTGTCTCACAAACTAGTTGATTCTTTTATTATTTGACCTATCGATAATGGCCACCTTCCACATAAGGAATGTGGCACTATATACTGTAAATGTGCATCAGAAAAATGGAAAGGGGTCAAGAGATGCTTTAAGGAGGGAAGGAAAAGGAGATGAAAGAAAAAAATAAGATATGTACATGTCATTGCTTCACACAAGAAATGTAAACACTAGGTACTACAAATATGCACTAACAAAAATCATAAAATAAATCCTGTGATAAAATAGCAAAAACCGAAAATAAATATAAGTGGAATGGGTATATAAATACACAGGACTTCTTAAGACACGGGCTCAACACTAGCACATTACCATAACCATCTACATATTATTAATCCAGGTAAATTACATAATTAAGTAAAACATCAATGAGTAGATAACTGTAGTCTTCTTTTAGAGTAAGTGTATGCCAAGTCACATTTAAAAAAATGTTACAAAAAATTAAAAAGAAAATTAGGAAATACAAGATGTAATAAGGGTCTAATACTACTGCTTGAACCTTACTGAAAATTTAAATTATTAAACTAGCTGCATATGAGCTTATTTTATTATATCATTTTGTTGTTAGCAATATATCTTGAACAGAACAAGTAAAATAGTTAGATAGATGAAGCAAATTTAAAAATGTTTGCATAGCTGAATCCTTAAAAGTTTGTCTCAAATGACATTCCCATCCTCAAAATCCATCAACAATTTTTATTGCATAAAATTTCATGTATCTTAACTTTAAGAAACATACTATTTACATAGAAACCATACTTTCCTCTGCTTCTGTAAACCTTCTTATCTAATCAAATGGATATTATCATTCTTTACTTATAGTACTTATCTTTGATTTTCCTCATTATTTTCTCCACCTTGAAAAATTGTTTCTCTTTTGCTGTACCTTCTGGTTTCTAGGTAGGCTAAATAGTCCACATTTTCATCTATAGTAATTTTTCCACTTATTTAATTAAATTCCCATACACTTTATAAACTTGAATAAAGATTTGACCCTTACACTCTAAAAAGCTTAACAAGAATCATTATGCAACATTGGCTATATGGAAAGTCTGAACTAGTAAGAAGGAATCAAGTGGGCATGAAGCCAAGTCCAGGGACAGAATTGAGAAACAACTGCAGGTAATGGGGCATGCAGAAATTAGGTCACATAGGGACAAACTTGGAAGGGAAGCATAAGACATTAGTAGATTACTTCCAAATCTCCACATAGCCATTTAAAAAAGGTTGTGCTATATGATCAAGCTGAGGTCCTCTTTCTTAGAAGGTGGTTAGTGTGGGCCTAGAAATCACATGTGATAGGGACATATTCAACTAGACCCTGAAAACTCTCATAACCTAGCTTGATCATTATTAGTTCTTTTGTATTTTTGTTTACAACTGAATCTAAGTCTTTATCCACAAACTGGACTTCAAGTTCTTGGAAGGAAAATATTAGCTTTTGTATTTTTATCCCCAAACCAATACGATTTTGAGCTTAGCTAAGTACATGTGAGCATGATTTATTTACTGATTAATTTACATGAAACTTTGCTTTTCGAAACAAAACCTGAGTTTTATCAGTATGTGTTCTTGGCTAAATCCAGCACTAATAAAAGAAAATGAAAGCATATAACTCACATGCCAGAAGTATACTACCAAAAATAACTAGATCAAATTCCAACATGGCTACAAATAATCCAAAAGATAAGACAGTATCAAATATTTATTATTTGTTTTTTTCCCACAGATACTGACTTAATTTGACAAAATGAGTGTGTGCATCTGTTGTCTTAGTTGTCAATTGGGACTGTTGACATCACTGGCAAGTATTCAGTTCAAATATTTTCCCCATCTAAGCAGTGTGAAAGATCAATGTAATCATTAAAGTTGATGGACGAATTAATCTGCAGTCATCAAACAAGTAGGGGAAGTATTGAACATTATGTCTACTTGTTGAGAAAATGAGGAGGCAACATAAAAATGAAAATGTACCCCAGTTGTATTTGTACAGTTTCCCCCCTGCATTATAAAAGTTTGAATTCAGATTGGAAGTAGGGAAGAATAAATCATGCCTGAGAAATAAACCTAGTTTAGTGAGACTGTATGCTAGAGAATCAATCACAGTAACAAAAGCAAAACAAAAATTGGGGAGCACAGCACTCAACTCTGTTCATGTTACATTCATGATGTTTAATATCAAAATAAACACAAAGAAAACTCACAGGAAACCAAACATCACAGCTGTGGTTCCCAAATGAGGTAAATTTGTGAATAAAATGACTTTCTTTATGTTTTTTTTTTTTTCTTGAACAAAATGGTCACGGTATTTGAGAAAATATTGGCAGGTCCTCTGCAGCCAAGTGACGGTAGCAGCAATAACCACCACAAATGATCAGGTATAATTGCTTTCTGGCAGCTAAAGCCAAGCAAGTAGAACCAGGCGAACAGACTGCAATTACATGTGAATAATGGAGCAGGGCTGATAAGGAAAGCATTCATGGTGCTAAGATTAAAACAGACTTAAACTGACTCATGGAGGAGGAAATGAGTAGAATAGCTAGGCAATGGTGTGGCATTTTCTATATTTATTTTTCAACTTTAATTTTAAAAAATCCAGCCATGTTGAATTATAATTCCTATCAATATCATCCATATTAGTGCTTTAAAAATATTTATGAATTTTTTGTGACATGTGGTACACAGTATAGAATACTATTCATTCTATTTGGTTTTGAATATGTGCATTTGGGAAAAACTTGAAATGTGAATAGACAAAAAGAATTAATGTCATCAGTAGCAGGAATAAAAATATTCCATAATGTAATGGAATTAATTCCATAGTCATATTCCTAAAGAAATAAAGTACTCGTTTAATTTTCAAAAAAATTCTTAAAGAAATCCATATGTACTGTATGATTACGTGATAGTATATTTCTTTGTAGAATTTAATTACATTGACTTAATACATTTAATAAATATTTAACAGTATTCTCCCTACTCCCCATGGTTGAAATTTATCTTATTTAAAAATTAGTTATTTATTTTACTAATTATTCATATTTTTTCAGCTCAGGAAATACCTATTTGCTTATCTTCTTTCCAAATCTGGTTGCAGTGCTGCCATTGTCTCAATACCAAGGAATAAATGTCTTAAATTCTTTAGACTTTGTTATATTTGTTGTGTTTGAGTTTAAAATATCTTGGTTAATGTTTTATAGATAGACCTGCACAAAGTAATGATTAAGATTGAGACATACTTAAAAAGCCCAAAGCGGTTATATGATTAATGAATACAGTTTCTGAAGTCTAAAGTCATGATTGAGAATTTCTTTATGCCAACACTTTGGAATGAATGAGATGCCAATTGTGATATAAACCTAATTAATTAAAACTAAGAATGAGAACTATGTTATCATAATCTACACTAATTTTCATTTTGCAGGATCAAAGACAATGAATATATTAACTATTTCCAAAAATAAATATCTAAAGATACATTTTACAATTAGTGTGATTTCTGAACTGAAATAGATATATATGCAGATATGTTATAAATGCAAAATAAAGCTAACTCCTTTCAATTATAGGAGTTCTGTGCTATAGAAATGGGAAAATTACGGAGATGTCACATATCTTATCAATCTAAGTATATCATTTTAACCATTATTTTAGGATACTGAATTTAATAAATAGAAACACTTCAAGAATCTGCTTTTCATGCCCAAAAGGTGAACAGAGGAAGAAAAATAGAAAAAGATGACAATTAGTACACAGCCACATCATCAACTTTAACATAATGAAGAATTGCCTGTTTATATATATATATTTTTTTTTTTTGAAGAAAGAGAAAAAAAATCAGCCTAATTCAATTCCTAGTCCCTCACGCTGTGCTGGCCCTGGGCTGAGCCAGCTACCATGTCTGGGCATGTTGGTACATGACTGTAATCCCAGCACTGGGGAGGATGAAAATAGGAGAATCACTATGAGGTGGAGCTTCTTAATGAGACCCTGTACCAAAATACATAAATGTAAAAATAAAATTTAACACAAGATAATAGAAAGGTAACAATGAATACATTGCATATTGCTATCTTTATTTTAGTTACCCAGAGTACAAGATAATGATATTTAATTGGACAAACAGCACAAACCTTTCTTTTCTTTTTTAAAATAATTTTATTGAGAAACAAATAGCAATGAGACAGTTTCAAAACAGGTTACTAGCACCATTTCAATAACTAATACATTGCATATTGCTGTCTTAGTGGTTATTCATTGTACAAGATGCAGACATGATATCCTGTCCACAAACACTATTAGAACAAATCTCTCTATTCATTGAATTAAGAGAATACAGCTGTATGTATCCTAACTGTTTTGAATATACAGATACCAAATAGTCTTTCATTTGTATCTCCCTACAAAACTTTCTTTTCAATGAACTAAGAGAAATTAATACTATAGCTATGCTAACTGTCTTACATATATACATGTTTTTAAAATTTTATTTTGGCTTTTGCCTTCCTTTTCTCCATCCTCTCATCCTGGTTAATCTTTCCTTTTTAAGTTTTGTTCCATTTTACAATATCTGTTATACATTTTGGATCTTATTTACTCTTTCAGCTTCTCACACTAGGGAGACAATATGATGTATATACATGTGTGTCTGGTTTATTTCAGTTATAAGTACGATCTCTAATTGTATCCATTTAGCAATAAAAATCCAGTTTATCCTATTTTAGAGTAGTAGCCCAATGCCATCTCCTGACCTTAACCTTGAGCCAATGCAAAAGGCATTTAGGGGTCTTGGAGCTACAAGATTATTTGCATTTTTCTTCTATAATAAGAGGTAGACTTTGTCTCAGGAGAACAGTTTGTTCTCAAACAAGATAGGATCCAGTTTTGCTAAGTGGACAAAGAGAAAGGCAAATATTCACTAAGATGACAAAATTCAGGCCAATTTAAAAAATTCATCTGTGTTTGCTTAATTTAAAATTATTAATTTACATATAAAATTATACATGTTTATATATACTATATGTATTTATATATAATATTATATAGGATTTGCAGTATATCTGCATTATGTAATGACTACAACAGTCAAATTAGTTGAATATCCATTACCTTACATAAGTTCTACTTTTGTTTATGATACAGATACTTAAATCTGCTGCCTCATCAAATTTCAAGTGAATAATATTATATTCACTGTAGTCAACCATGCTATACCTTAGATCTCTAAAACATATCCTTTCAAAATAATTGAATTTGGATATTTTTGGCTCAAATTATTCTATTCCTTTTACCCTTAACCCTTGTTAACCCCTGTCGTAGTCTCTGTTTCTGAGTTCTACTTTTTTAGACTCTACACATATGTTACCTCATGCAAATAGTAAAATGTCCTCTAGGTTAATTAATAGAATCACAAATTCCTTCTTTTTATGCTGAATAATCTGTTTTCTTTATCTATTTGTTGTTGGAGTTTGTGCCTAGCCTAGGTTCTTGATATCCTTGACAATGAATTGAGCAGGACACACAGAAGTCAGAATGAAAGTATAGATTTATTAGCAAAGATATAAGATCAGTAAAGCTTCATCAGATGGGATCAAGCCTGTAAGAAGAATTCAAGGGCCCAAAGAAGCCAGGTGTCAGAGTCTGTGTGTGGTTTACAGAGGTAAGGAGTAGCTCTTCGAACTGATACTCTAATTGACTCTAATCAGGGAACATTTCCTCCTCTCTGTTAAGGGGGAAGTTTTGTTACATGGACATCTGAAGAATTTCCATGGTTCACAAAGCCCATGGAGGGAATCAAATCCATAATGCAAATGAGATTATAATGATTTATGTTTAAGATGTGATTACTTTGAAGTGTTCAAGATACTCTAGTGCATCACTCCCTAAGCATGACTTAGTTAAAAGTGGGAGTTGTATTGTTTTTACAGAACTTATCTTGCACATCTCCAAAGCCTATAGGACTTGCAACCTCAGCTTTTTTATTATTATTTTAATTTTTAAAGATTACAAAATGGTAAAAACATTAGAAATGATACAAAATTTCATTAAACAAAGTACTAGGAGTTCAATAATAGTTGTTGTAATTCATAATACTATCTTCAACTTAGTTGTTTAGGTTACCAGATATAAACCTGCACAATTGTTAAAAAATATTATAAGAAATTAAAAAGAAGAAAAATAATAAAATAACAAAATGAAAAAAATTAAACATTAACTTCTTTCAATAAACCAGAAGAAATCAGCAGTACAATTATCCAAACTATCCTACATATATCTATACCTATATATTTTTCCCTTTTTTCTTTTGTCCTTTTCCTTATCCCAGTTTTTCATTCCAATTGAACAGATCCTTTCCTTTTCACAATATTTATTGTACCTTTCAGATTGTATTTACTCTTTCAGGTTTCGCTGTCAGAATCAGGTGACCTGATGTTTGCAGAGCTAACTTCCTCTTTTAGCATCTGACTTTCAGCTTCCCCCTCCTGCCTCCAGCAACTTCTTCTCTCACTCTCCTGCCTCAGATTAATCTGTTGATAGAACACATAGGTTATGTCCATATATTGGCTATTGTGAACAATATTAAAATAAATATAGGGGTATCTTTTAGAGGTGATCCTGATTTCATTTTTTGCAATGCATACTCAGTGTGCGCTTGCTGGATCAGGTAGTAATTCTAGGTTTAATGTTTTTAGGAAATCAGCATGTTTCAATAATGGTTATTTCAATGTATTTACACATTAAGAGTGAGAAGGGTCCCTTTTTCTCCATATCTTTGCTAGAACTTATTATCTGTTGCCTTTTGAATAGCAGACGTTTTTACTGGGTGTGGTGACATCACTGTGGTTTTTTGCTTACCCTCATGGTTACTGATGTTGAATATACTTTCATATATCTGTTGCTCATCTATATGTCTTTTAAAAAAGTATTCATTCAAGACATTAGATGATTTTTTACTTTTTTACTGTATTTGATAGTTATATTATTTGCTTATACATTTTGGATATTAACCATTTATCAGATGTATGGTTTGCAAATATTTTCTCTCATTTGATAAATTATCTTCATCTTGTAATTTGTTTTGCTGTTAAGATGCTTTTTAGGTTGAGGTAGTTTCAGTTGTTTCTTTTTGCTTACTATAATTATTTTTAGATAAGATAAATATTTAAAATATGATGCTTTTGTTTTGAAGAATAAGAATGAAAGACTAAAAAATAACAATCAATGCTTAAACATTAAATAAATGTTTTAATATCATATGTGATTTGGTTCTTTGTGAAATTTAATGTTTTGGTATCTTTTTTGTGTGTATACCAGAAATCAAACTCAGAATTTTGTGTCTGCCACTCAGGCACCGTGCTACTGAGCCATACCCCCAGACCCGGTACTTCTTTCTTAAAATATGTTTTAATTACTAAGGCACTATTCTCACTTGATTTGGCACTTAATAATCAGGACAAAACATCATTCTTAGTTTTTAATTCAATGAGCAATAGGTACCTCATGCTATTAGATATCAATAGTAAAGTGCAAGATGTACTATTTAATGAAAATGGCAAAGAAGTAACTGTTGATCACAGTGATATCATTTATGCTATAGACAGTTGAGTGAAACATTACTTATTAGGATTTAGATGGAGAATATTCTCCAAAGGTCTCATGACTCCATATGCAGGACTAATGAAAGGCAGGTGATTGGATTGTGAGGGTACCACAGCTGTCCTGCTCTTAGGAGGTAGGGCGACATTGGCACAATGTCACTGGATTGATGACCTGGAAGGCTATATTTGCTCCTTGACTCCTTCTTTCTGCTTCCTGGATGTCTTGATAAGAACAGCTTTCCTTTTCCCATGGACTGCAACTTTGAAACCATGAGCCAAAATCAACCTCTCCTCCTTTAAATTTCTACAACTGGGTATTTTGATTTAGTTATGAGCAAATGACATGCGTAGAGAACATTTTTACTGAGAAAAGAGCGATCTTTATAATTTACCACACTTGTCTCCATTTCTATCTATATTAACACACAGACACACGTAATTTATCAGTGTTATGGTATGTGTCTATATGTTCCCCCAAAACCTCAAACAATCATAAATGGAGCTTTTTCACAGGTTGCTGGATCTAGAATGTGTAACACTGGAATTGATTCATGCTGCAGTGCTAGAAACAAGGCACTAAGACTAAGGGTGTGAATGCTACTCACCCTAAGCAGCCTGCAAAAGATATAAGAGATGTAAAGAGGTTTGTCTTTTGTCTTACTAGCTTGCTTTTGATGTCTTCTGCTTGCCATGAACTGGTTCTTCCCTGTTATGTCCCTCTGCCAAACCACCTTGACTTGGAGACAGCCAATTATGGACTGAAACATCTACAAATTATGAGTCAAACAAATATTTCCTCCCTTAATTTCTGTGGGTTGGGCATCTTGTCACAGCAGGAGAAAATAAATGCAATGATCAAACCATTTTTTTCACAACCATTTTGACTATAGCCTGAGTACTTCATATCTCTCTATATATGTATTTCTTTGTACCTCATACATTTCTAGGTATAAAAGCAGACTCATATATAACCAAAATACATCTATCAACTCAAGAAATTTAACCCTGATATAAAAATTTTATTAAATTTGCTGTCCATATTTCATTGAGTTTCAATCATTGTTTCTTTTTTTTTACTATCATCCTTTATACCATGCTTTCCTCCCTTGACAGAATCCTGTTCAAGATCACATATAACATTCAATTGTCATTTTTCATCTTTTTTATAAGTAATAACTACTCAGTTGTCCTTTGTCTTAATGAAATAGACGTATTTGAAGAATAGGGGCCAATTATTTATAGGATAGTCCTCAGTTTGGATTTATCCTGCATTACTACATAATTAGATTAGGCTAAACCATAATATAATATATGTGATGTTGTGATCTTCCCAGAGTACCTCAGCTGCAGTCAAATAATAAATATCTGTTGATGTTTTGACTTTCCATCACTGTCAAAGTGTTGGACAGAATTTTAAGAATAATCTCTCATTATTACTGCTTTGAAGGTGTATTCTACAATAAAAAAAAAGAAGTCTGGCATAATACTGCAGTAGTAATACTTTAGAAATGGAGCATAATCTTAAAAGAAGTGCAAATCTGATTTTCTTGACAAAAATGCTATCCAACCCTCTCTTGACCCACAATTTCTACTTCCAAATCCAGAGCTCTGCCATATTTCCCTATGTGCAGGGCGGAACACGAACGTTTCCCATAAAATTGTTTTTATTTTTCCACTACATTGGATATTAAATTTAACTTCCCCTATAACGTACTCCTTTCCAGTGTGCTGAAGTTAGGTGGAACATGCATTCCAAATGCATATGGACGTAGCTTGGAATGCTTTAAAATAGTTTTTTCATAGCTACTGATGCCTGATAAACTCTACCCATGGTACTTATGTTGACTATGAGAATCTGTTACATGATACTCTTATTGTAAAACTGTTTTCCCTCATTCTATATCCTGCTTTATAGTATGCAAACAATAAAACCTTTCTTTCAACTTTATGTCAACCAATGATCCCTAAATTTATATCCGCTACAAGTTCTCACTTTTAGAGAAAGCTTAAATTTTCTATACCTATTGGGCAACTTCTGAAAATGTCAAGAAATCTCCAAATTTATTTTGTACAAACATAAACCATCCTCTGTATACCCTCAAATTCTTAATATAGTAAATATTTTACTTGGAAACTAATTCTCTACCTTTTCCTTAAGAACAATATCCAATTAATCAGTAACTGGAATTTCTTATCTGTGATCCTAACTTACCAGTCAGGAATATCTATCTCTTGTTCTCTGCTTATATTTATAGACTCACATTGTCTTATCTCCATTATTATGTAACAACTAAACTCTGTGCTTACAGTCTTTTCTCTTGCATTTAGAGTACTACATAATTGCCAGGTTGATCCAAATAGAAATATAGACAAGGCTTCATTTTCAATGTCTCTGTTTTAGCAATTGAATAAACTAATTTTTTCTTAATAACACCTAAAATTTAAGAATATTTCCTCTAACTTTATTTCTGGGAACAGTCATTATTCTTTGTGGTGTGTGTGTGTGTGTGTGTGTGTGTGTGTGTGTGTAGCCTCCACAGCAAGATGTTCTCTTGCAGTTTTGTCAAATTTTCTTAGGAATGCTTGAAAAACTCCAAATTTGGCAAAATTATGATCACTGAAGGAAGATTATATTACTTTACTAACTCTAATCACATTTTGCAATATTAATCTAACTTTCTGACATTATACCATATTATTACATGGACATAATCCCTGAATAAACTAAAAAATTTTCTCCTCCAGGCAATCTTTGGTAATTAATAGCCTATTTGAAAATAAATCTTTAAGGAATAAAATATTTTGAAGTCCAATGCAAATTTTTGGAGCAATGAGTTTAGATATAAAATTTCTTTGAACCTGAAAGGTGAGCACCATTTAATATATTAACTAAAAATTTCTTAGAAGCAAGTCTTGCATAAGTGCCTGCCTGGCAAGGGCAAGGTCTTTTTGTTGTTGTTTTATTTTATTTTTTATTTATTTTTTTCCAAAATTTTATTGATAAACAGATAGCAATGAGACAGTTTCAAATCAAATCGTAAGTACAGTTTCAACAAATAATACACTGCATATATT
>NW_004524617.1:9308674-9309902 GCF_000260255.1 Octodon degus | reverse complement strand
GACATCCTTGTCTTGTACCCGATCTAAGAGTAAAAGATTTCAGTTTTTCCCCATTTAGGATTATGTTAGCTGTTGGGTTTTCATAAATGGCTTTTAACAGATTGAAATAGAGGCAATCTATTCCAATTTTCTGTAGGATTTTGAACATGAATGAGTGGCAATAACAATAAACTTCTCTTCTGGAGGCTTAACAACCTATGTTTGCAGACCAAAATTAGAGAAAAAGAAGGGCCACAGGGAAAGCCAACATTTTCGCCCTAGCCTTTCAAGGTCAATTAAGACTCAGGACGTATGAGAACTTGTACTGTAACATCATGTAACTCGGTAGTGTCCCAAATTTTCTGATCATGGAGATTACAGGGCCAAAGAGGAAAGTGATCGATGATGTAGAGTGTGCCTAAGGAGTGTGACATGGAGAGAAAACATTCTCTCAGGCTTTCAGAGAGAGCACATTGGCCAAGCAATGGCCATAACTCATCCACATGGCTGACACTAACAGAGGTTCTACAATGTGAGGTACAGAATCGCAGGATAAATCCTGAGGGGATTTCACTGACCTTATCATACCCAAAAGCTACAACTCTTGTTGCATAGGTCCTGCTTTACCTTGGTCTTAACCATCCAGTAGAAAAGTATAAAAACGAAGCACAAGAAGTAAAGACATGCTGTTATGTTGAGCTGTAGGGGACTCAGGTCAGCAATTTCTAAAATTGTCAGTGAAGCAGAAGACCCAATACTATTATGGACTACTGGACTCTTTTAGAATATTTTGCTAATTTAACACACCTATAATATTGAAAGAACAAAACTTAACATAAAAGGGAGATACATTAATAAAATTAAAAAGGGGGGGGCTGGTGAGATGGCTCAGTGGTCTAAAGCACCTACTTAGAATAAGCTCAGCAAAGCACAGGGACCGCGGTTCAATCCCCCAGCACCACATGCCAGCCAGCCCCGCCCCCTTGTGGGCTGAGCTGGCCACACACACACACACACACACACACACACACACACAAATAAATAAAATTTAAAAAAAGTGGGGATACAGACGAATATCCATTTTGTATCTGTGTATTCAAAATTGTCAAGTTAGATATATAGTTATATTCTCTTAATGAATAGAGGGACTTGTTCTAATGGTGTTTGTAAATAGGATATCATGTCTCCATCTTGTACAGCAATTAACCACTAGGAAGGATGTATGCAATTTGTTAATTATTGAATCTCT
>NW_004524617.1:9302222-9308573 GCF_000260255.1 Octodon degus | reverse complement strand
AAAAGAAAGATAGTCAATATTTTGTCTCTAGCCCTTCAAGGTCATTGAGATCACAAGACATAAAAGAACCTCTGCTGTGACACCCTGTAACTAAGTGGAGTCCCAAATTTTCTGATCAAGGATATTATGGGGCCACAGAGGAAAGTGACTGATGATGTAGAATGTGCCTAAGGAGAGTTACATGTAGAGAAAACATTCTTTCAGTCTTTCACAGAGAGCAAATTGGTCAAGCAATAGCTGTGACTCATCCAGATGACTGACACTGGCAAAAGATCCACAAGGTGGCATTCATGGTTCTAGGGTAAATCCTCATGGGATTTGCCTGATTTGTCATATGGCAAGGGGTACAATTTTGGTTATGCTGGTTGTGTTTTGGCTTGGTCTTGACCATCTGGCAGTGGAGTGTGAACAGGAGGTACAGACTGTGAAGTTAGGTTGATATGCTGAGCTGTGGGAGACTCAGGTCAGCAGTTTTGGATGGTTGACTGTTGAGCCAATAACTCACTAGTATTGTGGACTATTGGACTATCTGCAGAATAGTTGTCCAAATCATCCTATTTACATATATCGAAAAATCTCTTTCCCCCACTCCTTGTCCTGTTCTCCTCAATTCAATAATTTGTTCCTTTTGAAAAGGTTCATTCCCTTTTTCTAGTATCTATTGTACCCTGCAGATTTTATTTTCTCTTTCAGTGTGGAGATTCCTCAAAAACCTAGGTTTGGTGGTCCCAATCAACCCAGCTATTCCCTTCCTGGGTATTTTTCCAGAAGAACTGAAAACATACCACAGCAATTTAAGTGCATTCACATTTATAGCAGTGCAATTTGTGATAGCTAAATATTGGAAGCAACTGAAATGCCCATCAGCTGAGGAATGGATAATGAAGCCATGGTATTTTTACACAATGCAGTATTATTCAACTAAAAAATGATAAATTTGAGTCTTTTATCACTAAATGGATAACTAGAGATCATACTGTTTAGTGAAATAAATCAGAAATGCATTGCAAACATCATAATGTTTCTTTAGAAAAGAATTTGGAAGAATAAATAAAATTTGAAGAATACAATAGATACTGGGAAAACAGAATAAATCTGTACAAAAGGTAGAAATTACTAAGATAAGAAGGACAGGATGGGGGGAAGAGATATATCTATGTATGTAGGCTAGATAATTTTAATATTTGTACTGTGGATTCCTGATTGCCTGTGGAAAACAGCAGTTAATGTTTATTTTTGTCTTAATTTTTCATTTTTTCCCTTTTTATCACTCTTCATTTATTTATTTTATTTTATTATTTATTTATTTTTTCTCATAATTTTTTTAAGAAACAAATAGCAGTGAGACAGTTTCAAACCAAACTGGTAGGATAGTTTCAATAATGAACACATTGCATACATTCTTCCTAGTGGTTAATTGCTGTACAAGATGTGGTCATGATATCCTGCTTACAAACACTATTAGAACAAATCCCTCTATTCATTAAGAGACTGTAACTATATATCTATCCTAACCATTTTGAATACACAGATACAAAATGGACATTCATCTGTATCCCCTTTTTTTGCTTAGTTCTGTTATTTGAATATTATAGGTGTGTTAACTTAGCAAAATATTCTAAAAGAGTCCAGTAGTCCATAATAGTATTGGATCTTCCGCTTCACTGACAATGTCAGAAATTGTTGACCTGAGTCCCCTACAACTCAACATAACAGCATGGCTTTACTTCTTGTACTTCATTTTTATTCTTTTCTACTGGATGGTTAAGACCAAGATAAAGCAAGACCTATGCAACAAGTGATGTAGCTTTTGGGTCTGATAAGGTCAGTGAAATCCCCTCTGGATTTATCCTGAGATCCTGTACCTCAGATTATAGATCCTTTGTCACTGTCAGTCCTGTGGATGAGTCACAGCCATTGCTTGGCCAATGTGCTCACTTCTTAATTTCTTAATACATCTTTTCTTTTTTTTATTTCTTCTTCCAAATATGTATACATATATCTGGCAATCTGAACAGTTAATTTGAAGGCAACACTATGGAACATAATAAATACTGTCAAATCTCATATTTTGTTTAGTGAAATTCTGTATCATTTGTAACTTTTTTGGTTTTAATACTATTTTTTACTCTCTAAAGATAGGAAAATTTTAAAAGTACATATTTACCCACAAACTTATTGACACATATATATCAAATATATAGACCTTTTCATATTTCAACAATGGTTAAGTAAATTTGGTTCAAATTAACAAAAATACTTTCAAGGAATAGAGGAAAGAACAAATCACTATTCAGTGATAGGTTCCAACTATTGTTTTGGAATCGATTCCAAGCATTCTACCTCCCCACTGGAAAGGGTATGTGATGATGCTGTTAGCCAGAAAGTAAGTGGAAGACAACATGCCATTCAGATTAGAGACTCAAGTCTGAAAGCTGAGAAGTCTTTAAGTCTGCCTGGTACACCACTGAGCACAGTCTTGGAATTATAGAACCTATTAGCCTAAATCTGAACAGTGTCTGATAAGAGAGAGTCAGATTAGAAATTCAGTCTGAGTGCAAAGAAATCTGTAGAAAAGATCAAGAGGAGCAAGCAGGATCCAGGGCAGCAGGACCAATTAGGAAAGTGAATGTGAGTGCTAACAATTCTTGGGACAGAGCAGTGTCAGGAAGTGGTGAGACTGATTGTGAAGCCAAACCTCAGAGCTGAGGAAATTGCAGAATAATGGCTGCCAAAAGAAGCAGTGTCTAGACGAATCAGCATCCCTTGGGAAAGAAGAGTCTAGGGAGATCCAGAAATATTTACCCAACATTTCTCTACCACCTGGGAAAACTGGGCTTACATGACATTTCGTAAGCTGCCCAAACCCACTGCCACAAAAAGGTCCATAAAGGGATAAAGAGTGGTGCTCAGTTTAGAGGGAAAACCACAAAATACTACTGAAAAGTTAGAAGAGGAAAAGTACAAAGGCAAAGGTGGGATTTGCACTGAAGGGAAAAGAGTGGGAAGTGAGAAGCCTCTGGAGAAAATTAATGAAAAATCAAGTGCTACACAGATTACACTTCACTGTTCATCCACAAATTAAATTAGGTAATTAGGTATTGGGAAAGATCCAAACTCTATAGTTTGCCATGTACAAGTCAAACCTTGCAGCTGAAAGTAGACCCAGAGAGCCATCACAATCCGCAGGCCTCACTTCCAGGCAGATGATTAAGCAAACTCCAAGAGAAATCTGTTTGGCTGGCTGCCATCACTAGTGGACTTATGTCAAATTCACCCAAATCTAGTTCATTTCTTATGGACAACCATGAATGAAAAGATATGGCATATTAAAGTTGAAACGTGCCTGCCAAACACAGAGGAACCTAGAACTCCAGCTGTATTAACAGTACCTTGATGACAGGCCCCTTCAGTATAGTTAAGCCCAAAGAAAGAGTGATTCATATACTAAGGCTGAAAAGGAGTACAGTGGTTGCTGACTGTGACATTAGTGACTATACATAGAGGGAAATATTCAGCCAAACAGTACCATTCATGAGACAGTAAATGTTAGGCAATAGAATATCTAGAATGTCCCTGTGATGGTTGTTTGATTGTGTCAACCTGAGTCAGTAAATCTCAACTAAATTGTCTCCATAATTACACACACTAGGGTATGGAAGACCCAGTCTAGGGCAGCTTTTCACCTGGATGCTAGAAAGGTGAAATGAAGAAATATAGATCTGCTTCTGTTACTACAGAGGAGCTCTAGTTTTTCGCCTTCACGTTGGGTGTCATCTCCAGGCTTCCAGCACAGACTCCAGATTCAAGGGCAGATCCTTGAGCCCTCCAGTGTAGTCTCTTCAACATTTCATCAGAGATCACTGGCCTCCTATTATGAACTCACAGGAGACAGTGCAGTGAGCTCCAGACTTTCAAGTGGATCTCTCAGTGTTCATTGTGCAAATACACCCTCTGAAGTTTTCCACAAGACTCTGTGAGTGGGAATTGTAATCCATTCTTGTAAATGGTTAGTACTTATATATGCTATATTATATCTGTAGTCTAGTAAACATGGGCTCATACAATATAAATTTTTATACAAGTAGCCCCTTAAAGGATATGAGAGGGCAGCCAGACTTTGTCAGTATAAGTGGTATCATTGGAAGAGAAGAAAGACTCAGGTTTCCCCTAGGTAAATGTATCAAAAACATGAGGTGCAACTATGTGTGCCCAATACATCATGCTATTTACTTTTTGTGCCATCCCTTGCAGCTCAGAAATTGGGTTACTTCTGATCTCATGATTAAGCAGAAGTATTTCCTATCCCCCAAGTGAGCAATTCCACCAAGACCAGCTAATCAGGGCTGGATAATAAATGCTAATACAAAACCAGTTGGTTACATATTTCTTTTGCTAGTATAAAAAGCTATTCAAGTGCTGTAAGTCCATCTTGATTACATTTTTTGAAGTGCAATAAAGAATGCTGTAGAAAATTGTCCATAAGAAGAAGATTTCCTACGGTATCTATTCCTTCTTCTTGCTTTAATTATTGAATGTAAAATAACAAATCTTTGGCCCTCACAGTAACTAATATATCAAAAGCAGAGGGCTGTATGTTGACCCTTTGAACCTCTGAGATGACATGCTAAAGAGAATTTGCTTTGGTATGAGGCTGTAGACCTGCCAAGTCCTACATAGTGGGTATCAACAGAGAAATAAATAGATTGAAGTTTGCCAAAAGATTCATAGTGAGTCATATCCATTTGCTAAATTTCATTGCCTTTTAAACCTTGGAAATTGACTCCTGGCTCAAGAGTATATTTTACTAATTATGGTTGTCTTAGAAGTTAAATCCTTGTATAACAGATAACAAAGTTTCATGAAGAAAATTTAATATCAAAGGCCAAGTAGCTCAGCAGATTAAAGCACCTGCAAGCAGGCACAGGGGTCGGGGGTTTGATCCCGGGACCTGCTGTGCCAGCCTCACACCCGGGGAGGGCTGAGACTGCAATTGAGACTGTGTGGTGGCACACGCCTGTAATCCCAGCACTTGGGAGGCTGTAAAAAGGTGGATCACTATGAGTCCGATCTGGTAGGGAGACCCTGAACACCTTGCAAACCCTTCCCTAAAAAAAAAGTACAGAAAAAAGAAATATAACATTTTAGGATAACAAACGTTGGAACTACTAGGCTAAGTTATTATCTCTGAAATACATTTAAATATTTATCTTAGTATAGCATAAATTTTTAATCAGTAGTCTTTGTCTAATTACAAGACATTGTTTGACATAACATAAGGAAGAGAAAGTCAGATGCTTGAACATAAAGGAGTTTATCCCTATAAAGAACTTCAAGTGGAAGTCAACAATGTGATATAATATTTTTAGTTTTCCTCTATTTTAATATTTATTTATTTATTTATTTGAACTCCTGAGAATTGAACACAGGACCTTGCTTCTCAGGAGTGCAAGCACTTATTCCACTGAGCTATTTCTCCAGCCCCTAGTTTTCTTCTTTGAAGGTCTACACACTTCAGAAATAAAATACATTGTTTTATATGTTGTGAGGTTAGTAATAATTGATAGCACATTCATGCAGAAATTTTACATATATTTAGTTTTTATTCTTAAAGCAAATTTTACACTCTTTTAACATGGTTTGGGCTGGGGAGATACTCAGTAGAATAATGGCTTGCCTGGCAAGCACAAGGTCCTGAGTTCAAACCCTGGTACCACCAACAAAAAAAACATGGTTTTTAAGGTGATATTATTATCTTTGAATAAGAAAAATTATTTAACTGTGGTACATAGGAAATAATAGACATGGCAATTATAAATTATATTGTCTAGAATTAAGGACATCCTTACAGTTCTGATATGTTTAGGAAACAATGTTAATAACTACAAATAGATTTATTACCCAAGGTATAAGTGCATCTCATTTATACAATAGCAAAATGCTTGTTTAACTAAAACCAGTACAGTTCAATTAACTTTAACTGTGAGGAACAAATTTAAAGAGATGCAAAATTTCAATCATTTTATCTGCATAAGGTCTAAACATATATGCAAGAGAACACCTATTAGTTATCCTGTATTTATTAAACTTATACAGTCTTAATTCTATAAATGTAACTTTAAAGCTTAGACTCACAGCATAGCTTATTTTTAGATATATGGTGGTACCTCAGTGTATGAATTCAATTTCTTTTACAATTTTGGAGATGACTCCATTTGTGTTTTCATGGGAAAGATGGACATGGTTGAGTATGTCACCTTATGCATAATTTGCTAATGGAAGAAAACTCTGGTGAATGCTTTTATGAACCAAATTGTTCACAAAGAGAAGCTTTCATCAACCAAGGTGTTA
>NW_004524617.1:9298296-9302122 GCF_000260255.1 Octodon degus | reverse complement strand
CAGGTATTTTTCAAGTATTGATATTTTGAACTTTACAAGGATTTCCTCTATCACCCCTCCTATTCAATATAGTTCTGGAATCATTAGCTACAGCCATTCGACAAGAGAAAGAAATAAAAGGAATAAGAATAGGCAAAGAAGGGCAAAGTGTTAAGTTCAAACTCTGGTGCCAAAAACAAACAAACACACAAAAAAACTGTACTAAAGGCTGGCCAAATAAATCAGAGGATTAAAATGCCTGCAAGCAGGAGGGAATAGGGGGGAGGTTTCTATCCCCAGGCCTGCTGTGCAGGCCCTGCCCTGGGGACTGGCTGAGAGGGCAATTGAGATTGGGCATAGTGGCGCATGCCTGTAATCCCAGCACTTGGGAGGCTGTAAATGGCGGATCACTATGAGTCCCATCTAGTAGTGACACCCTGAACACCCTGTAGACCCTTCCCTAAAACACACACACGAAAAAGCAAGCAAATCTTGTCATTTATGTCAACATGGATGATACTGGAAGCATTATGCCTAGTAATACAAGATCAGGCGCAAAAAGATGCTTCATGATATCGCTTATATACGGAATATATTTTAAAAATGAAGCTCATGTCGAAAGAATAAAATGGTGGTTACTAAGTACGTTAGATACTTTTCTTATACCTGAGACAAAATATACAACACCCAAAGTTAAAAAATGAAAAGTTTACTTAGCAGACAGTTTGTAGAGGTTTCCACCCACATCCACATAGCTATCCCAGCTAAGGTAGAGTGGCACAGCAGAAGAGCATCAAAGAGGAAAAACTGTCTATGGCATAGCAATTAAGGCAGACAGCACAAGCAGAAGCAGTAACAAACTGTTTTATATTAGACCTAGGATTTGATTGGTACCATCCACATTCAGAATGGACACCCTTAATCCTAGCACAATCCTTTTAATCCACATTCAAACATACTAATCTAGTGACCTTGAAAACTCCTCGTCTATTAGCACCTGAGCCTTTGGGACACATCTAGATACAAACAATAACACAAGGGGATGGGGGTAAGGAAAAAAGAAGACATTGGTAAAGAGGTACAAACTTACACTTATATGATGGATATATTTTGGAGACTTAAAGAAATGGAAAAGGAAAAACATTAGAAAAATATTCACTAATTTCAAGTCTTGGACGAAATTTTTTGAAATAACATCCAAAATGAAAATAAACATTTTTTTTATTTTTTAAAATAATTTTGTTGAGAAACAAATAGCAATGAGACAATTTCAAAGCCAACTACTAGCACAGTTTCAATAATTAATACATTGCATATTGTTGTCTTAGTGATTACTCATTGTACAAGATGCAGATATGATATCCTGTCTGCAAACACTATTAGAACAAATCTCTCTAATTCATTGAATTAACACAATGCAGCTGTATATCTATAATAACTATTTTGAATATACAGATACAGAATGGTCATTCATGGTATCCCCCCTGTATGTTTAGTTTTGTTAGATAAGGGTATTCCATTGTCATTTAAATATTGTAGGTGCTTGAATTCATCAAAATATTCCGATATAGTACAGTAGTCCATAATGGTAGTGGATTTTCGGTAAGACTGGCAATGTCAGAAGTTGTTGACTTGAGTCATTTACAGCTCAGCATATTAATATGGCTTTACTTTTTATAATTGGTTTTTATGCTTTTCTGCTGGATGGGTAAAAGCAAGATAAAGCTAGACCTATATAACAAGAAATGTAACTTATGTATCTGATAAGATCATTCAAATCCCCTCAGGATTTATCCTGAAACCCTGTACAGCAGTTTGTAGATACTGTGTCAGTGTCAGCCGTGTGGATGAGTCACGACCATTGCTTGACCAATTTGCTCTCTTACAGTACAGGTTCTCCTATGTCCTGAGTCCTCACTGACCTTTAAAGGCTAGGGCCAAAATGTTGACTATCAATAAAACTTTGAAAAAAAAAAAAAGAAAACAAAAGACAAGAAAAAAGTCATAGGACTGTCCAGCTATAATGCTGTATATGGTTAGCACTGTACCAAATTTCTGTGTAAAAATATATAACTGTTTATTCCTATTTTTAAAATATTTTTATTCTTTTAATTTTTTTCTTCCTATTCTGTAAGGACTTAAAGTTTAGTATATCAATACCTGATAGAAAACACCTGTTCCATGTTATGCTTCACATGTTTGATATTCAGACAGACAGGGAGATTAACCTCAAAAGCCTTTGTTGTAGGGTAATAATATTAAGCTTCTTTCCTGAAGGGTTAGCAACCTAAGTTTGCAGACCGAAAATAAACATTTGTATGAATTGAAATCAGTATTCCCAAAAAATGATTTCATAGTGACTATCCTTCTACATGTCAGTACTACACCTAGGAAATAACAAGGATCATGGATCAGTGGGGTCAGATAGTACTTTTGAACCTAAACAGGTGGTAAAATTATAATTGGTTAAGTTGTCTTTGTGTGTGTGTGTGGGGGGGGGGAACCGGGGATTGAAAACAGGCTCTTGCACTTGCCAGGGAAGCACTTATTCTACTGAGCTGTCTCCCAGTGCCCAAGTTGTCCTTTTTTGACACAATAACTTTTGTTATGCATTTATTGCATTTCTTGGACAATAGATTTACAATTATCCCTAGTTTTTCCTCTCAGCATCTTTACTACATACCATAATACATATAAAAGAGAATTACAGAGCTTCTTTTAGTAAACAAGATGTCCTTGTTACAGAGTTATAGTGCAATGATTGATGGATTGAGATGGTGCTTACAGTGTCTTCTATAAGACAATTCTGACATAACATTTTACTTACAGTGTCCTAGGAATTCTCTGAAGATAATTTTGGGGCCTGCTGTGCATTTGATTTCTATTTACCTGATCTTGCTTCTTTCTTTTTTACATGGGTATATCCAAGAGTATTCCCAAACTAAACTTTTGAGATATGAACTCAGTGTCAGAGTTTGCTTTTTAAAGCATCCGTCCAATATATATCATCTAAAATACAAATTTAATTTACAATATCTGGCAGGTTAATATTGAGGATTATTAATGAGCATGATTTGGCTTTCAAAAAAACTTTTAACACTTAAAACCTTTCCTCATTTAGTAGGGTAGGCATTTTGTTTATTGTACCAATGGAATAAAAGGAAGAACAGAGGTAGAATACAAAATGCAAAGAAAATAAAAGATTAATGATTGAATCTCTAGTGGAAACATTTTAACTTCACTCTTTTTACATTTTTCAAAAACATATCATCTATAGTCACAATATAGTACAGAAGATCCTTTGAACATATTCCTTCTGAAATTCTGAGTACTACTCTACCTCCCAATAGCCTCTGTTCTGGCTTGAGTCCAGACAGCCCTCCAAAGCCTTATGTGGTCATAGGTGGGTTTTTTCAGAGCTGGCTGGATCTAAAGTGTGTGATGCTTGTCTTATGTGATGCCGATTTGACATGCCAAATGCCTTGGAGCCAGCCAATTATAGATTGAAACCTCTGCAAACCATGAGCTAAATAAACCTTGCTTCCCTTAAAAGGTATGTGTTGAATATTTTGTTTCAGCAATGAAAAGAATAACTAAGAAAACCCCATACCCAAGTTATTGGCGTTCTATTCTCAATTTTTGTAAAATCAGTTTTATTAGATTCTGCATATGTGTGAGCTCATATGGCATTTGTTTTTCTATGACTGGATCCTTTCAGTTCACAAAATGTTCTGCAAGCTCACTTAAGTGTTTTTTTTTCAAAGTTTTATTGATAAACAGATAGCAATGAGACAGTTTCAAATCAAATCGGAAGTACAGTTTCAACAAATAATACACTGCATATATT
>NW_004524617.1:9277678-9286856 GCF_000260255.1 Octodon degus | reverse complement strand
CAAATATGTGTTTTATTATGAACAAAATGTTTGTTTAACCAATTGTGAACTGATTATCAAAAACATTTAATGAGCTAATCTTCAAATAATCTAACTCTTAAAATTCATCTTTAGTAATCAAAATTCTATGAGGACACAAGAAATTTGAGTCAAATATAAGACATTTGCTCTTAAGTCATTTCATAAGTTCAACCAAGAGTGTCACCACATTTTTAGAACATTGTTTTGTTTAAAACGTTGAAAATTTAACCTTTTAATTGGAGCCCAAAACAATTATATTAAATGAACCATCATGACACAGCACTTTTTAAACTGATATTATTATCTTTGAATAAGAAAAATTATTTAACTGTGGTACATAGGAAAAAATAGACATGGCAATTATAAAACTGATTTCTGATATTATCAGAAAACATGTTACCAACTTTAAAGAGATCTTTACTCTTACCAAATGATTTAAAATAGCCTATTGTTAATCTATATGAGCCACACACACTTGAGATATTATGTTATCTATAAACCAAATTAAGTAGAACTTGCGGAGAATAATGTGTACTTAAAAGCTAAAACACAGAACCACACATATTAAACTAAATAATATGTAACTCTTATGTTATCAAACTTTAAGGCTTCTGGGCCCGCCAAATACCTCAGCAGATTGAAGTGCCTGCAAGCAGGCGCAAGGGCAGGGGTCCCATCCCCGGGCCTGCTGTGTCAGCCCCGCCCCCCATGCGCACTGAAAAGGCAATTGAGACTGGGCATGGTGGTGAGTACCTGTAATGCCAACTGTTGGGAGGCTGTAAACAGGTGGATCACTATGAGTACGATCTAATAGTGAGACCCTGAACACCCTGTAGACCCTTCCCTAAAACAATACAAAAAAAAAAAAGTTTAAGGCTTCTATTCGTATGAAAAACCTTGATCCCTGCATTCTTTTTTTTTTTTTTTTTCATTTTTAAGGAAGTGTCTACAGGGTCTCGCTACTAGATTGGACTCGTAGTGATCTGCTTGTTTACAGCCTCCCAAGAGCTTGGATTACAGGCGCACACCACCTTGCCCAGTCTCAATCGCTGTCTCAGCATGCCCTGGAGGTGAGGCCGGGATGGCAGGCCCAGGGATCGAACCCCTGGCCTCTGTGCCTGTTTGCAGGTGCTTTAATCTGCTGAGCTATTTGGCTGGCCCTAATCCTGATTCTTTATCTGGATATGTTTTAAATGATTTCAACTACCCTGAAAACCTGTTTTTTCCATGGAAATCTCAAAAAGGACCATAACACAAAAAGAAATAGTAGAGATCAAAACACAGATTGCATAGACAGATGGATGTACATACACACAAGACCATTGTTTTTAAACCATATAGCACTCTGAGATATATTGGCCAAATGGAACTATAGTGACTCTTTTGCAGTTTTTAAGTTTATAACTATAAACAAATGAGTCAAAACTTTCCCTATAGGTCATCAATTAACAAGGAACAATTCCAATAAGAGTCAGAAGGTTAAAAGAAAAAAACAAAGCTTTTACTCCAGAGAAAGTAAAGACTGTTTTAAGACAGGACCGGGCTGACAGTTTTCTTCTTGAAAGAGAACTCTTTGTATTAAAACTATTAATAAGATAATAAAGATAACTAGGAATATTTTTATTCTATTAATGAACTTATCTGTACTATAAAAACCAGCCAATTTGTCCTGTGTATCAGCATACTTGAAGGAAGATAAAGGTGAAATGGGTTAATATCCAGTCGTTTTTTCTTTTTTTGGTGGTACCAGGGATAGAACTCAGGACCTTGAGCTTGCCAGGCCAACACTTATTCCAATGAGCTATCTCCCTGGCCTAATATTCAGTTTTGTATAACAGCACAAATGCTGAACAAATTTGGACAAAATCTTTTAAATTTATTCTCTCAAAGTTTGAGCATTAAATCAAGATCAGTTTATAAGAGTACAACCCAGAAATATGTAAAGGTAGGCTTTACTCTGGAAGGGTTGCAAGGAAGGTGATGATTCACCATTCGGGAAATTTGGTTCTAGAATCCAGTAGCCACAGAGAAGATAAGTGCCTTGGAGCAAGGCAATCAAATCCTAACCATCTGAAGGTCACAAAAAAAATCAAGACCATAAACTTTCCCAGGGTGAGTCTTAAGTCCAAAGCAAAACATACCTCCAAAGACAAAAACTATGATTAACTCTAACCACATTGCTAAGTGAAAAACCAACAAAGAACTTAAATGATTGCTTTTTAAATTTCTGAACTAGATGAAAAGAGAGAAAGTGAAAATCATGGAGCATGTTAGACACACTCCTTTATGCTTTTTCATTTGGGGCTCACACACATGTGTGTTTGAGCCTTTGTAAAACTATTGATGGGGGTTACTTTTGCCTATAAAAAGTTGTCCCAATTTAGCATAATTGCTGGCTTGATTTTTGTTGTCTTTAGCTTCCTTCTTCTTTTTTGTTTCATATTTTACTTTTTAAAGTAAGACAAGTCCAATTGTTGTATGATATTACTATTATTATTGGTTTTATTGAGACACAGTCTCACTGTAATTTAGTCCAGTCTTAAACTTACTCTGTAGACCAGAGAAGCCTTAAACTTGCAGTGAATTTCCTAAAGTTTACACCTTACCCAAACTGGTTAATTCTCCTGTACTCCTAGGAGATCAGAGAAAGAAAGAGGCTTTCAGAAGTATGTGAGAGTAGACAAGGAAGCTTTCCAAGAGTAACCTCTTTTTGTTTCAACATATCAAATAGTAACCCTGCAAAAATACCAGATTGCAATGTATACCACTTGTACAGGACCTAATCATGACTTCGATTTTTGTCCCCCATATTCCCAGTCATCCATGTCCTGGCTTTACTCTACAGGAAGCCATGGACTTTGTTGTCACATAACCCTGAATAATTTAATAAATTAAGGATCACAAATTTTACATCCAGATATGTTCAAGAGACTTTGTAAATGTTGCTTTAATTGCCTTCCCTTTGATAAAGTTTGGTCTATACCATATGAATGAAAGTAAAGGAGCAAAAAGACTACCAATGCTTACTTAGCATTTGGACATCCAGAAGACCTCTGGACAGACAAATCTAATTGATGTCCTCACTAAGATGCACTAGAATTCTGTGGATGTCTTTATTGCCTCACCAGGGTGAACATTCACATGTGTCCTTGTTCGTTTTCTTTGTTTGTTTTGGTTGGTCGTGTGTTGAGTTGCATGAACTGTGCCTCACTCGTGCCCCATATTGGGCACCACCTGTGACCCCTCAAAGTCATGGCAAGACTGAGATATAATGAGAGATTACTCAGAGTCAATGTCTAGTTAAAATAGAATAGGGATAAAAGGGTCTATTTTACTGAGACCCTCTCAGCATGAGAGAATCTAAGGAGAAACAGCCCCAATTTGAAACATCTATGGTTTTTCTATTTACAAAAACAGGAGCCAAGGATAAGAGCAAAAGAAACACATCTGTGAAGAAATTCACATAGAAGAAAGGTGAAGGACAGGGCAAGGATAGTGGAAGGGCAGAGTGGGCTGCAACATGAATGACTGACCTTACAGTTAATCAGAGTATAGAAAGGACAAGGACCAATGCATACATTCCTTAAAGCAATGTACTTCTAGTCTACTTGGACTTGTAGCCCTGTAGGCTATCTTTTAATATTAACCATGCATTCTTTGAGGTTTTGGGCTTGTGGTCCCAAGTGTTCCATAACTCTGCATTTCCATCTCACACATACCTGTGACAAACCTACAGTATCCAAATCTCTTAAACTGGGTAGGCTGAAAGGACAGACAACACTTCTGGGAAAATCACTGGAAAAATCAAGATCACATTGCTGTAAAGCAGGATATAAAAGAGATTTTCACAAACAACAATGTCTTTCACTGTATTTAACCTCAACCCTCAGTGAGGACACACACACTGAATGGGGAAGGGAAAGAGGGAGGTAAGGAGGAAGGGAGAGGGAGAGAAAGAGAGAGAGAGAGAGAGAGAGAGAGAGAGAGAGAGAGAGAGACAGAGACAGAGAGAGACAGAGAGAGACAGAGACAGAGACAGAGAGTCAAATGCTTCAAAAACACACATGACTCCGCCAAGGGAAATCAAAGGGACATATATGGACAGAAAATTAAACAATAAATGATTGAACTATAAGAAATTATCAAAGAAGAAGCATATAAACTGCACAAGCTCAAAGATGATATATTCAAATAGTGCAATCAACAAACTCATAAATGAGTTTAAAGTAGAGTTAAATAAAAGTTTATAAAAGTTAACCAAACAATTCAAAACATTAGGGAAAACTTTATCAAAGAAATAGTGTCCATGAAAAGGTGGCAAATGGAAATTCCAGGTAAAAAATAATTTTATTGAATATATGAACAGCAGAAATAACCAACATGAGGAATGAATATCAGATCTAGGAGAGAGTTCTGCTGCATAGGACCATATATTGTGAAATGCCTTAAAAACAGCTAGGGACCCAGGGAAATTGATCCAATAGCATCCATTAATGCCAAAAAAGAATAAATAAGATTAATTGAAATTAGGTAAAATTCAAAGAATGGCACACATTAATTAAAATGTACTTACAGAAATATAGCAGAAAACTTTCCAAATATGGGGAAAGAATTCAACACAGAGGTAACAAAGGCATATAAAACCAAAAAGTTCCCCATGACATTATAGTAAAACAAATTAATTTTTATTTATTTATTTGGTACAGAGTCTTGCTACACAGTTCAAACTCATAGTAATCCTCCCGTTTCAGGGTTCCCAGTGGTGGGATAATAGGAATGTGCCATCACAACCAGTTTTGGTGGCCAGTGCAATGTGGGGGCTGGCACAGCACGCAGTACCAGGGATTGAACCTGGGTCCTTGAATTTGCCAGGCAGGCATTTAGACCATCGAGCTATCTCCCCAGCCCCTATAGTCAAAATATGAGTTCAACACAAGAATGGAGTCTTAAAAGCTAATAGAGAAAAGCAACAAATGACTTATAAATATAAGCTCATTAGGATTACAGCAGACTTCTCAACACAAACTTCAAAAGCCAGAAGATCCTGGCTTGAAGTATTTCAAGCCTTAAAACAACACAATCTTCAACCCAGAAAACTGTCTTTCAAAATTGATGGAAACATGAGGACATCCCATAATAAAGAACATTTTAAAAATTTCATTTTCAAACAATTCTCAAAGAGCCCAGATACAAGGAATAAATCCAACAATGCCAAAAAATCTGATAGAATGAATACATCAAACAAGATAAGCAGTTAAGCAAAAAAGAAAAAAAAGAATTAACACTAGAAAAATACTATAATAATAGGAATAAGTCAATAATTTTCAGTAATGTCACTGAAAGTAAATTCACTCAGCTCCTGAATCAAGAGACAGATTCACAGACTGGACCAAGAAAAAATCCCAATTGCATACTACATACAAGAGATATACATAGTCCAAAATAGAAATCTGTAGACTGAGAATCAAAGAATACTTTTAAAAAATGTTTCATCTACCAGGACTATGACTTTCTCCTAAAAGTATATCTTGGGAATCACATGTGAATCTACTTAGCAAATTTAGTATTTACTTTTGTCAGAAATCTTTGTGAGGTACTTTATATGAATCTAGACAGGCAAACACTTTCAATTTCTACTTCAGATATTATATAATTAACTAAAAAGAATGTATTGTAAAATATTTGTAACTATAATCAGAAATAAATGGGTGTGGTAATTCATATATTAATACAAAAATAAGGGATTTTTCATAGATAGACAAGGTATTAACTTCATGTTAAACATTCTGGATCACATTATTTTGAAAGATACTGATGATAAGGAAAATATTTTTTAAGTTGTGCAGAATATCAAAATTCGCAGAAATATTTCAGTCTAGATATCTTTTGTGTGTTTATTTTATAATTTTTGAGAGAATACAATACATAATTAAAATATAAGAAATTATATAAAATTAATAGTAATTATATGTATAATTTGCAATATGACAAAAATTGATGTATATTTATCCATCTTTATACTTTCATTTATGCATTCACATCTATGTATTTTACATAGGGCTTTCATATCTTTCACTTCTAAAGTGATTTTTTTTACCCGTGATACCACTAATTGAACCCAGGACCTTGCACTTGCCAGGCAGACACTTGTGTCATTGAGCTATATCCTTGGCCCATTTAAAGTAAGTATTGATATTCTAATTAATTTTAACACATTTATTTTCTATTCTATTTGTACTAGATTTATTTTTCTCTTCTTTTGTCTTCATTTATTGCCTAACATTTATGAATAAATTTTATTTTCTTGTTTTCTGTGTTCTATATGTTCTCAGTGAATGCAATATGCTTTTAACATTCACATTTAATTTAATAAATTTTAAAGATAGCATCACTTTCTTTTTCTGAAACCATATGGTGATATTTGCAATGTAACTCTACTAGTTCTTTTCTCATATTGTGTACTACAAAACATTGGCCATTATTATTGTTTATCTCATAATTTTTTAGTGGTTTACTTGCATCCTTTTTCACTACTTCTTTTCATGTATCTGTCCTTCTGATTGAATTTTCATATTGACGTGCATTCTATGACTTTTTTCCTTTGTTTTTTGTATCTCTGAAAAATGTATTTTATTACATGTAGTTATTTTTAACTATAGGAACAGTAGTACTAAATTGATTCCTCCCAGAAGTCACTTTACTTTTGCAACCAGGAATCAATTTTTGTGTGAATTTCTCAACCTGTGATTTATTTTGAGTCTAGGGAAATAGTAAAACTGGACTGAACACATGAGTGAGGTAGTCTTGTGTGTTTGATTTCTGAGATCTTTTTGTTTAAAACCCTTCCAGATGTAAATTGGATGTATGTATGCTTACTTGTTTTTTTTGGTTAATATTTTTTAAATGTCTAGTTTCTTGGAATACATAAGTTTTAAAGAACATGGAATAATATTCAGATCTCACTTTCAACAGCCTTATGGCCTGTATATTTTTGGCTAATGAAGTTCCTTGGTAAGTATGATAAGTGAATATCCATCATGTCTTTACAAAGAAGTCAATTTTATTGAAGATATTCTTAATTACTAGCAAAACTTTCATATGTTTGGAGCAAATGCTTTTATGAATTGAAGTGCTATGACCCTTATTTCTTCCATCTGGTTCTAAAAAGTGATCCTTAGGGAAAATTTCCTGAATTTATTTACTGGTTTTGAAAAAAAAAAAACCCTGAAATTCCTTATGTCCTGAAACACCTGCCTGCCATTTAAGATCATGCCTATGCATAAAACCATCTGCACACACACATGTAAACACAGAACCAGGCCTTCTGTTTTTTAGATGAAACATCCGTATATCATTTTTCTATCAATGAAATAGTTTCCAAATTTTCTTTGTATTCTTGTCCCCTCATTAAATTCATCACATATTATCACTTTGTCACTAAAAATTTGGTTTTCTCAAATATACACTTCATAAATATTTAATAATTTAAAGCATATTAAAACTATTGGCTTACTTGTCCTTTTTCTAATTGTGAGAAATTTGCATGACATTTCTACTATAAACGAATTTTAAATTTACAATATTCTTAACTATAAGTGCCATACTGTACAACAAATTTCTAGAATTTTTACATCTCATGTTTCAATCAACATAGCTTTCATCATACAAGATTGCTTCATTAGTTTTGATACCACATTCTGTGAAATAAGCATGTTGCAAGAAACTTTAAGCAAAAATCATAAATTATATACTCATTGACTCCAACATGTGTAAGGAAAACCTCCAGCTTATTCCACTGAACCATCTCCTCAGCCCCTTAAACCTCCAGTTTAATAGATTATTAATCTACATTTTAATATGCATCTGTGTTAAACTACATATCAGAAGAATTGCTTATGTTTACATATTTCTAAAATAATTGAAAGTTTTACTTTAAATTTAGTGAATTTTATTTATTGTTTCATGTACATATCATTATTAACAAATTATAGCAGACAATCTATGTAATATACATGTATATATATTTTTTTACTTTCATTATTTTGTCACCCTCTGAAAAAAATTGGTCATCATTCTGCTTTTAGTTCATATATTATTGGTAAGTTGGTGATACAAGCCAGTATATAAATAATATGAAATACTGATCATAACAACTTAGAGAAAATGGAGCACTATCTCAGAACAGTTTGATTTGTCTTCCAGTTTCAATACTTTTGTAGCTATAGCACAAACCTGAATGTGAATGGTTGAAATTTAATTATCTTACAATTATTACCCAAGGAACACAATTACTTCAATTTAATGAGTATAGAGACATGATATTACTATTTCTCTACAGTAACTTCTAAATTATTGGTGCAAACTATGTGAAAAAATGAGCAAGGGAAAAGAGTTGTTGTGGAAAAGCTTCTAACTATGAACTGTAGAAAATGAATTTAATTTACATCTTTTTCCTCCATTATTTTCAGTCATAATTATGTTTCTAAGAGAAAAAAAATAAAACATTGCATCTATAGGTCAATGTTTATAAAGTGTTTCTTGTAATAAAGGAAAGAAATTCAGGAGTGTAACTCTATGAGAAAGAAAATCATTTGTCTACTACTGATGCTAAATATTGAGACTAACCCATGAAAATTTGAAAAACAACTTGTCTTCTGAAGAATCAGCTAATTTGCACAAACTTTAAAGTCCTTTACATTCTTCAAAATTGTGCTTTTCAGGATGTGAGAGCCATCTGGCTGTGATATCTGTCACCCCATTGTTCAGCAGGGTCGATTCAGCTGAACTGGCTGACTAGGCGGGTGTCCCCTTCCTCCCACACCACTCTATGTGCCTTCCTTACAAGGCTGCGACTTGGTGGGAGAGCATGGCCACCCCTGATAGAGGATTGTTCTGCTGTCAAGGGTGAACAAGTATCTGCATTCTCCTGCTAGAACCTCCAAAGAAGCTCTCAAAAATTCTCTTTTACTGTTGTACATATACTGTATCTTTACATTTTAAGTCTAAACAATTAAAAAATAAACTCAGGAGTTAATTGAATGTAGTCACTAATCCACTCAGTATGAAATAGTTTAAATGTCTCATGTCTCATTAAAGCTTCTCTGTCTCTCTCCTCCCCTCCCCTCCTCTCCCCTCCCCCTCCTCCTCCACCTCCTCC
>NW_004524617.1:9265094-9273762 GCF_000260255.1 Octodon degus | reverse complement strand
AAAAAAAAAAAAAAAAAAAAGCTACAGGGGTTGGGGATGTAGCTCAGCAACATAGCACCTTCCTGGCAAGCACAAAGGTCTCAAGTTTGATTCCAATATCAGAAAAAATAAAATAAAGTAGGTGCAGAGCTGTATATACCAATAATGGCCTGTTTAAAATAAGAAATTCTCTGAATTTCCACTACTGCGTGGCAAAGGAAAATTTATCTACCTAACAATGTATTTTAAAAAAGAAAATAAATAAGTTAAATAACCCATGTTATGTCTAGCATCTATTGAGGCCATGCAATGTTTAATAAGGTAGCTAAAGGCCTTATAATTTGGGATCAATGTACAAAGATTTTACATTTTTTCTATCACTATTTCCCTTGTTAAATATGATTCACCATTCTAGCATGTTGACAATTTAAATACAGATTGTATTATCCAGGAAATTCTTTTTTTTAACTTTTATATCACCTTTAAGTTTGATAATCATGACTTTCAGAACCTGACTGAAATGACTGACAATATTAAGCAGGACATATCCTCCTTTTCTATGTGCAGTCAACCACATAAAATTCTACCTAATTGAACTCATATCTAGGGCATGTGTCTACTGCTTTGCATAGAAATATCACATAAAAAATGTCACAGGTTTTGCCAGTGTCCAGATACATGAAATTCCCTGATCTTCTAGCCTAATGAGCTGTCAGGAAATAAAGGTGATTTAAACTTGAGATAGCCTGTTCTTATGAACTCTGTCTGGCTACTCTTAAATCAAAACTTCTTTTAGATGTGAAATTTTCTTAAGTGTCAATTCATTGGACTAATCTAAAACTGGAAACTTTTATAATCTACCAGGTCATGCATGACCCAGGGATGTGAAAGGAACATACTTTGTCATAAAGTACGGATTTCTCCATCATAGCAAGTTTTTATTCACTTCAGTCTTAGCTTTTTCTAATGTACAAAACTATTTCTGCTACCTGTGCACATTTTCAAAATGTCATGGTCAATGGATATTGACAAAATATTCTGGATACATGCAGAGATAATTTATTTTAACTGGTATACTGCAATTCTTATTTAAGGGTATGGTCAATTCAAATGCTTAGATTCCTTTTGGTATATATTTGGGTCAAGAAAAAGATGGACAATACAAAATCAAACTGTATTTTGAATTTTATTTATTTATTTATTTATTTGAGAGAGAGAGAGAGAGAGAGAGAGAGAGAGAGAGAGAGAGAGAGAGAGAGAGAGTGGTGTGTGTGTGTGGCCAGCTCAGCCCACCAGGGGGCGGGACTGGCTGGCATGTGGTGCTGGGGAATTGAACCGCGGTCCCCTATGCTTTGCTAAGCTTGTTCTAAGTAGGTGCTTTAGACCACTGAGCCATCTCTCCAGCCCCTCAAACTGTATTTTGAATGTGTCATTTCTCACTACCTATTACTGTAATATCATCTGCAGTACTTATGTTCTCATACCACTGGCACTCTAAAGTGGTGCTAGTGAAGGACAGTGGTACCTAGGTAGAAAAGCTTGTCACAAGCTTTCTTAGTTACATTTCTCATTGCTGGGAAAAATGCTCCCCTCAATATATATATATATTTCAGACTCATAGTGATCCTCTTGTCTTACCCTCCCTAGTGATGGGATTGCAAATGTGTACCAACATGCGTGGCACTCCACTCATAATTTAAAGAAGGACAAGTTTATTTTTGCTCATAATTTTGTGGTGTTTCAATCCATAGTCAGCTGGCTCCAAGGCAGGGTGGTATAGTGAGGGCATCTGCAGAAAAAAAAAGTTTATAGCAGAGGAGGCAAGAGACAGTGAAGCAGAAGCATTTGGTCTCCCTTTCCCTTTTAATTCACTCAGGCTATCTGCCTATTGATTGGTGCCACTCACAACCAGGGTGGGGTTGCCCACTATCAACACCCAGTACTACACTCTGTGTAAATACCACATTTTCATTATCCACTTGTCTGTTGTTAGATATACAGGCTGCTTCCAAGATTTACCTATTATGGATTGTGTTGCTATAAGCATTTGGTATGCATGTATCATTTCAGTACCATGTGTTTAACTCTTTTAGGAAGAGGGAGAGCTGAGTTAAATGGAATTCATATTTTCGGTATTTGCAGAATCTTCATACATATTTGCACAGCGATTGTACTAATTTACATTACAACCAACTATGTAAATTGATTTCCATTTCCCCATGGCCTCACCAGAATTTGTTATTAATTGATTTTTATATGATGGACATTTTTCTCTGAGGTAAGATGGAATCTTAGTGTTACTTTAATTTCCATTTCTCTAATGGCCAGTGATGAACAATCTTTATTGACCATTTGCCCTTCTTCTGTGTACTGTTGGTTTCAGCTGCTCATTTTCAATGATATCTTTCATTTGTAGGGTTTTTAATTGTTTTGAATTCTTTATAAATTTTATATATTAAGGGCCAGCCAAATAGCTCAGCAGATTAAAGCTCCTGCAAGCAGGCGCAGGGACCAGGGGTTCTATCTGGGGAAGCTGTAAACAAGTGTATCACTAAGAGTCCGATCTAGTAGTGAGATCCTGAACACCCTGTAGACCCTTCCCTAAAATATAAATAAATAAATAAATAAATAAATAAATAAATAAATTTTATATATTATTACTGTAAGGAATAGCAAGATTTTTTCTCTATTGATTAGCATTTGCTTTTACTCTGTTATTCATTTCTTTTGCTGTGTAAAAGCTTTTTATTCTATGAAAATATTTGCTGATTCTCTGTACCAATTCTTGTGCAAACAGGGTTGCATTCAGAAATTCCTTGCTTACACATATGACTTCGTGTTTACATATTTTAACTTCCTGCAGATTAGAGGCTCCTATTTTAGTAATCAATTTCTTAATAAATTTTGATTTTATGTTAGTACATAATAACAGATGTGTATCTAGATGCAATCTGCATTTTGCTAGTCAGTTTTCCAAACATCTTTTATTGAAGAGGTTATCTTTCCTCCAGTTCATGCTTTTGATTTGTTTTGTTTTGTTTTTGTGGAACCAGGGGTTGAACTCAGGCCCTTTCATTTGCCAGGCAAGTGCTTATTCTACTGAGCCATCTTCCTGGCCCCCACGCCATATTTTTGATCCCTTTGTCAAATATCAAATACTTGAATGCTGGTGTTGCTTCTGCATTCTCTATTATGATCCATTGACTCATGAGTCTGTTTGGGGTCAGTGCCATGCTGTTTTTGTCATTATATCTTTGTAATACATCTTTAAGTTAGGGCTTTTATTGCCTCTTGGTATGCTCTTGTTACCTTGGACTGATTTTGTTGTTCTAGGTCTCATCTGCTTCCATCTGAGTTCCAGGATCTCCTTCCACTTCTGCAGGTAATGTTGCCATTATCTTGATTGAGATTGCTTTAAATCTGTTCATCAATCCTGGAATTGTGACCACTTTGACTATATTAACTTTATTCTGTCCAGAAGGAAAATAAATATTTCCATTTTGCGATGTACTGTGATCTAGTAATATAGTCTTTGACGTTACTTAACTCTAATATTTTTATATAGAGATCATTTACTTTCTTAGGCTATTTCCTAAGTACTGGATTTCTTTTGGTGCTATTGTGAATGGTATTTTTTTCCAATTCTTTTTCTCAGTGAATACATTATGAATTTACAGGTACAACTTTGATTAGTGTGTTGATTTTGTACTTTGCTACATTCCTGGAATTGTTTATGAGTTCTAAGACTACTTCTTAAAAAATTGTTTTCATATTTCAGAGTAAAAAAGTATTAAGACAGAAAAATTAAGTGATACAGAATTTTATTTAACAAAGTAAGATGAATTTTACAGTATTCATTGTAATGCACAGTGTTGTCTTCCATCCGGTTATTCATATTACCAGATACGTGCATGCAAAATTGGAAGAAAGAAAAAAAGAAATATATAAGAAACTAAGAACAGAAATATGAGAAGCAAGTGAAAAAAGGAGCTAAAACAAATTAAGCATTATCTGCTCCTTTCCATAGACCAGCAGAAATCCTCAGTAGAGTTCTCCAAACAATTATGCTCCATACATAGATATATCTCTTTCCCCCACTCCCTCTCTCATCCTTCCCAGTTCAGTAACTCTTTCCTTTTGAATAAGTCCATTCCCTTTTCCCGGTATCTATTGTACCCTTCAAATTCCATTTTTCTCTTTTATGTTCTCACACTATGGAGATGATACAATGTTTGCACATGTGGGTCTGATTTCTTTCACTTAAGAGTATGGTCTCTATAGTGAGATCCTGTAGACCCTGCACTAAATAAAAAAAAAAGACTATGGTCTCTAGTTGCATCCATTTCCCCAAAAGTGTCTCAAATTTATTCTACTTTATACCTGAATAATACTCCATTGTGTAAAAATACTACATCCTCGTTACCAATTCAGTTTATGGGCATCTGGGTTGTTTCCAGAATTTAGCTATGTGGTTATTAAACTTTCATTTTGGGACTGCTTTCATTGTCTGCCATACTTTCTGTTATGTTGCACTGGCATTGTTGTCCTGTTCTAGAAGTTGCCTTCTTTCTGCCTTGATCTCTTCTGTAACAACACTGTTTATTTAAGACTATATTGTTTTGCTTCCATGTATTTGCATAATTTCTGTGCTTTATTTTGCCATGGAATTCTAGTTTCACTGTACTGTGATCTAGTAATATGCATGACATTATTTCATTTATTTCACATTAATTTACACTGGCTTTATTGATTAGTATATCGTCTATTTTTGATAATGTTCCATATGCTGCAGATATGAATACGTACAGTTTTTGTTGGTTAGAACATTATAGATGTGTATGAGTCTATTCAAATGTTTCATTCAACAATATCTTTGTTGATATTTTTCTCTATTAAATCTATCTCTTTTTGATAGTAGGATATTGAGGTCTTTCATAATTGTGTCTATGTTCATCTGATCTTCTATGTTCTGTCATATTTGTTTTACAAATTTGGTCAGCTCTTGTTTTATGCATAATAATTATTCATTTAAGCAATATATACTGATTCTTTTCACTTCTTTTGACATTTTTTGGCTTTAAGTCCCCTTCTTATGAATATGGGATGGTTACATATTGTTTTTTAAAGTTTCTCTCTCATGGAATATTGTTTTCCATTCTTTAATTTTAAGTCTATGGGTATCTTTTTGGGTTAAGTATGTCTAGAGCACAGTTTAGTTTTATTTCTTCATCTTTCTGCCAGTCTATGTCTTTTGATTACAGAATTTAGAGCAATTTCATTTACAGGTTTTACTGGTAGTTATTGAGTTATTCTTGTCATTGTGTTATTTTTCCTGTTGCTGATTCTTACCTTCAATTTATTTTTCACCTTATACAGAGGTTTTTGTTGTCGTTGTTGTTTTTTCCTTTTCTTTTTTTAAAAAAAGAATGTACTTAGTATAGGGTCTATAGGGTCTTGCTATGTATATCAGACTCACAGTGATTATCCTGTTTTCGGCCTCCCAGGAGCTGGAATTACAGGCTCGCGCCACCACACCCAGTATCAATTGCCATGTCAGTGCACCCCGGGAGCAGAACAGGATGGGGATGCAAACCCCAGCCCCTGTGTCTGCCTGAGCAGGGACTTTAATCCGTTGAGCTATCTGGTGCACCCAGGAGTATTTTTTATTCTATTAAACTTTCTGTCATTCTTTGCTTTATTGTTTCTTTCTAGGATATCCTTCAAAAGTTTTTAGAGTGCTGGTATACTAGCCATGAATTTGGTGTTCATTATCATCAAAATATCTTATTTCTTCATTAAATTTTTAGTGAAGCAAAATGGAAGACTAGGCTACAAATTGTTTTCTTTTAGAACTTGAAAGATTTCACTCCAAGTTCTGGTGTCTAAAGTTTATATTACAAATTTGCTTATAAATCTATTGGGTTTACTTTTATAAGTGATTCATGTCTTTTTCTAATAAGTTTGAGACTGTTCTGGTGCTGTGCTTTCAAGATTTTGACTATGTGTCATTAAGATGCTTTTTTTATCATCAAAGCTATTTGGGGTTCTACAATCCTCACTTATTTGTATGTTAAATTATTTTCCAAGATTTTTTTTAAAGGGCCGGTCAAATAGATCAGCAGAATAAAGGGCCTGCAAGCAGGCGCATGGGTCAGGGGTTCAATCCCCAGGCTTTCCGTCCCTACCCTGTCCCCTAGTGCATGCTGAAATACCAATTGAGACTGGGCTTGGTGACACTCACCTGTAATCACAGCACTTGGGAAGGTGTAAACAAGAGAATCACTACAAGTCTAATCTAGTAGTGAGACCCTGAACACTGTGTAGACCCTTCTGTATTTTCTTAAAATACAGAAAAATAAGAGAAAGATTTTTTTAAAATGTATTTGGTACAGGGTGTCACTGTGCAGCTTGGACTTGTAATGAGTCTCTTGTTTTCAGCATCCTCAGTGCTCAAATACAGGCGTGCACCATCACACCTGGTGTTTGTGGCCAGCTCAGCATGCCTGGGGACTGGGCTGCTATTATTTTAGTAAATGCATTTTTTATACTATTTGTGTTGTCTTCCGATTTTTCACCATTTCTGATTGATCTGAAATTAGTCTTCAAACATCTACTGAAAGTATGGACATAAGTGGCCAGTGTGAGGGTAGTGTATCAGAATTGGAAGACAAGGATACCTTTGATGAGCAATTAATTAAACAAAAACTTAAAAAGAGCAGGACACCACACAGTGGATCCAGCAGCTCTGAGTTCACTGGTGATATTAAGGACTTTTTAAATTTTTTTTATTCAACAATGTACTTAATATGACAAAGTTACCGGGGGTTTGACAAATTCTGAAATGCTACCATAGTATTCTAAGTAATTACATACACCTCATCTTTCAGATACTCATTGAAAAGTAATCTGGATATTTCTGTAAAGTAACTCTGTGTATATAATTAATGTTTCATATTATTTGACCTTAGGGAAAAGTGATTTTTTTTTGGCAGAACCAGGGATTTAACTCAAGCCCTTGCTCTTGCCAGGGAAGGAAAAGTGGTATTCCGTGTAGGACCAGAGTTTTTCAGTTGGCTATAAGAATAGAATGTCAGAAATATATCCCTAACTTTCCCTGAAAATTAAGTATAAATATTGTGACCTGCCTTGTAGATTGTCTGACAATGATGAATGGATGTCCACTAGTATTATAAAAAGCCTTCAAATGTAGCTAACAAAAAACAAGAGACCTCTTCCGCTTGACTGACAATGTCAGAAATTGTTGACCAGAGTCCCATAGAGCTCAACATAACACCATGGATTTACTTCTTATACTTCATTTTTAAACTTTTCTGCTGGACGGTTAAGACCAAGATAAAGCCAGACCTATGCAACAAGAGTTGTAGTTTTTGGGTCTGATAAGGTCAGTGAAATCCCTTCAGGATTTATCCTGAGATCCTGTACCTCAGAATGTAGAACCTTTATCAGTGTCAGCCATGTGGATGAGTCACGGCCATTGCTTGGCCAATGTGCTCTCTGTGAAATCCTGAGAGAATGTATTCTCTCCATGTGACTCTCCTTAGGCACACTCTACCTCATCGATCACTTTCCTTTTTGGCGCCATAATCTCCTTGATCAGAAAATTTGGGACACTACGGAGTTACATCACATTACAGTACAAGTTATCATATGTTCTGAGTCTTAATTGACCTTGGAAGGCTGGGACTAAAATGTTGACTTTTTTTGCTGCCCTCCTTTTTCTCCAATTTTGGTCTGCAAACTTAGGTTGTTAACCATCCTGAAAAAAGGTTTATTGTTATTACCATATAATCTAGGTTGTTAAGCTTAACTTCACTATCTGTCTGAATAAACAGCATCTTAGGCATAACATGGAACAGGAATTTTTCATCAAGTATTGATGTGTTGAACTTTAAGTCCCTACAGAATATGATGAAAAACATTTAAAAATTAGAATATATTTTTAAAATAGGCATAAAGAATTATATAATTCTTATGTTTACATGTAAGTCCAAAAATCTAACCATATACAACCTTGAAGCAGGACAGTCCAACAACATTCCTTTTCCTGTCTCATGCCTTCATTCACCACCACCTATATTTTGAACAATCATCCACCCAAGAGACAGCAAAGCAGCAATAGGCATGTCATGACAAGCAGCCCATATTCAGAAGACCAGAATGACAGGCACTACAACCATGAATGTATATTACAAATTGCCATCTTCAGTACAGTTGCTTAGTTCACAGGGGTCAGTATATATAGTTAGTCAGGGTGAGAATCTTTCCAATTAACTACTACATTTAAAAATCTCCTTGAGAGTCTCAAAATCATTGTCTTGCCCATTTTCTACATATAACTGTATGGCTTGTCACTGTCATATTTCTTAGCTCGTCTCCTTTCCCCCTCTTAATTAGTTAGTCCTCAAGTTCTTGCTTTCCTTTTACTTGTATTATACCTTTCTATTTGTATTTCTTCTTTTGAGTTCTTATACTAGGTAAACTATACAGTATTTACACATGTGTGTCTGTTTTATTTCACATATGAGTATATCTTAAAGTGACATCCAATTAAATATAAAGGCTTCGACCTTATCATTCTTAAAAGCTGAATAATACTCCATTGTGTAAAAATACCACATCTTTTTCAACCATTCCTCAGGTGATGGGCATCTTGGTTGTTTCCAAGATT
>NW_004524617.1:9263260-9264994 GCF_000260255.1 Octodon degus | reverse complement strand
TCTCTCTCTCTCTCTCTCTCTCTCTCTCTCTCTCTCTCTCATGTATATATACAAAAGAGAGACCAATAATCTCTAAATGCTAGAAATTTAATTATGATTCTAACAGAGAAAACTGTTAAGAGCTCAAATTCCATGTTACATGGAAAAATGATTTTGTTGGTACCAGTCAGAAGTTTTATTTTGCTATTAATCAAGACACTTATATCAACAATTCACTATGTGAAAAACAGATAGTTCGGCCGGGAAGGTGGCTTAGTAGAATAAGCGCTTCCCTGGCAAGTTCAAGGGCCTGAGTTCAATCCCCAGTTCCGGAAAAAAAAAAGATAGTCATAAAACTATAAAATGTATTAAACTATATAATAAATATCAATAATATAGTTTCTTTTATGGAATATACAATAACTTCTACTGAGTGTTCAAGTTCTTTCACTTTTAAGTATAGTTTTTTTCTCTCTGGAATTTTTTAGAGAAATTTGTAGAATTTTTATCATTTTTAAGTGTGAGAAGCCTTATAACTTTTCTTCAGAAAATAAAATATAAATTTCTTTATCCTTTTCATTTTTATTTAATATGGAACTTTCTCACCACAATTAATACTATATTTTAATTCATTATAGTTTGTCTGAATTCTCTCAAAATTATGGTGTTAATCTCTGAACCCAGTAATATGAGTTAGCAGGTAAAACAGAGGATTTCCATACTTAGAATTCTAGACAATGTATATAAAATTAAGTCTCCCATATTTACTATTTTTGCCCATATCCCCTCGTTCACGTATTTTATTTACTAATTCAAAATATCCACTCTAAAAGTGTAGTCAATAAGCTACAGGGACAGGAATCCCCTCCCCCGGGTGAGCTTTCCCCAAGACACAAGGAAACAAGTGTGTTGCTGTCGTCAGTGGACGCACAGGAGCCCAGCAACAGGCGCTGCGGCCGCACAAGGAGCAATGTCTGATTTTCACAATCTTTTCATGCATACCCAAGACCAAGAATACAAAACAGATCTGGAAAGAAGCAAGAGCAAGAGCAAGCTTTAAATGAAAGTATTGCCCAGCAGAAGTGGCCCGGCAGTCCACTCAGTGAGAAGGACACTTCCTGAGAAACTTGACAAGTAGCTACCCATTATACCATTACGAAATCTATGATTTAAAAAATGTCTAGATGCTTTATCCTTTTGAGGGAAAAAGGGTGCTTTTTATTGTATAAAGCAGCGTCTTCTGTACTTTGATATACCATTGTTTGAACTTCTGTCGTAGCTGGTAGGTTCTCCGATAGCCCCGACCCAGACGTCTGGTGTGTCGTTGAGAAAGGTTTCTAGGAAGACCCCTTCTGCCCCGGGAAGGTGGCTGGCGTGTCTGGGCAGCTGTAAGCGCACCGCCTGTGAGAACACCTTTTGATCTAGGTTTCGTTTGTGTTCTTTATTGAAGACAAACATTCACCAATAAGGGAAAAGGAAAAACAGTTTTTAAAAAAAAAAAAAAAACTAATTTTCTTTGACAAGAGTATTACTTACTATTTTGGCCTATTAACGTTTTCTTCTTAGTACTTGATTCCCTGTGCCGATTGTTCAACTTCCATATGATAGAGAGATGCTGTTTACACTGTACCAAACTGATCTCAAAAGTACTGCATTGAAAATAAACCGGTGAGAGACGATCCAGGCCGCGGGATCCTGAACAGACCAGAGCGCAGGCCGGCGAGTGAGTGAGACTTCCCGGGCCCAGGGATCCTC
>NW_004524617.1:9243830-9254170 GCF_000260255.1 Octodon degus | reverse complement strand
TGTAAAAATACCACATCTTTTTCAACCATTCCTCAGGTGATGGGCATCTTGGTTGTTTCCAAGATTTGGCTATCACAAATTGTGCTACGATAAACATAGGCACACATATATCGCTATGATATGATGATTTCAGATCCTCTGGGAAAATTCCCAGTAGAGGAATAGCTGGTATAAATGGGATTTCCAGTCCAACTTTTCTAAGGAGTCTCCATACTGATTTCCATAACGGTTGCACCAGTCTACATTCCCACCAGCAGTGGAGGAGAGATCCTTTTTCCCCACAGCCTCTCCAATATTTCTTGTTGGGTGATTTCTTTATGATAGCCATTCTATCTGGGGTGAGATGATATCACAATGTTGTTTTAATTTGCATTTCATGGATGGCTAGTGATGTGGAGCATTTTTTCATATATTTATTTGCTTCTTTCATTTCATCCTCTGAGAAGTGTGTGTTCATCTCACATGCCCATTTCTGGACTGTGTTTTCAAATTTTGGGGCCATAAATTTTTTTAGATCTTTATAAATTCTAAAGAGCAGACCTTTGTCTGAGTACTTATTTGTCATGATTTTTTTTTCCAAATTTGTGGTTTGTGTTTTCATTTTGTTGGTATTTTCATTTGGCATTCAAACCTTCTCAGTAAGAGCAGGGCTTAATTGTTAATTCTTTCAAGGGTTTCCCGTGTGCTTTGATTTTTCTTCATGAACTCTTTGCCTACCCCTATGTCTTCAAGAGCTCCTCCTGCTTTCTCTTCCAGGAGATTTAGTGTCTCTGCTTTAATGTTTAGATCTTTAATCCATTTTGACTTTAGCTTAGTGCATGGTGTAGACCTGGGTCAAGTTTGAGTTTTCAGCATGTAGAGAGCCAGTTTTTCCAGCACCATTTGTTAAAGAGGCTATCTTTCATTCAGTGAGTATGTTTGGCCCCTTTTTCAAAGATAAGGTGGCTGAGTGTGTTCGTAGGGGCTTCAGCGTCTTCTAATCTATTCCATTCATCCTCAGGTCTATTTTGTTGCCAGTACCATGCTGATTTTATCACAGTATCCTTGTGGTACAGTTTCAAGTCAGGAATTGTAATGCCTGCTGCCTTGTCTTTATTGCCCAGAATTGCCTTTGCTATTCTAGGTCTTTTCTAGTTCCAAATAAATTTTAGGAAGATTTGCTCTAGCTATGTGAGATATGTTTGTGGTAGTTTGATAGGGATTGCGTTAAACCTTTCCAGCAATTTTGGGAGTATGGTCATCTTCATAATGTTGGTTCTTCCTATCCAGGAGCATTGAATATCTTTCCATTTTCTGAAATCCTCTACGATCTCTTTTTTAAGAGTACTGTAATTTTCATTGAAAAGATCTTTGACTTCTTTAGTTAGATTAATTCCAAGGTATTTCATTTTCTTCGGTGCTATGGTAAAAAGTATTTTATCTATATGAAAGGTACTGTTTCTCTAATTTCCCTCTCAGTGTGTTTGTTATCTGTGTGGAGGAATGCTATTGACTTTGGTTATTGACTTTATAACCTGCTATGCTACTGAATTTCTGTATTAATTCTAGTAGCTTCTTGGAGGAGTTTTTTTTTTGATCTTCCAAGTGAAGTATCATGCCATCTGTAAATAATGATAATTTAACTTCTTCTTTAACCATTCTTATTCCTTTTATTTCTTTCTCATGTCTAATGGCTGTAGCTAATTATTCCAGAACTATATTGAATAGGATTGGTGATAGAGGGCATCCTTGTGTAATACCAGCTCTAAGAGTAAAAGATTTCAATTTTTCCCCTAAGAGAATTATTTTAGCCATTGGGTTTTCATAAATTATGTTCATGAGGGATATTGCTCTGTAGTTCTCTTTCTTAGTTGCATCTTTCCTTGATTTTGGTATCAGTATAATACTTGCCTCCAGGAATGATTTTGGGAGGATTGCTTCGTTTTTAATTTCATGGAAGAGTCTGAGGAGAATAGTGACTACATCTTCTGTAAATTTCTTGTAGAATTCAGCTGTGAATCCATCTGGACCTGGACTTTTCTTTGTCGATAGGTTTATAATTATGTCTCGTATATCATTGGCTGTTATTGGATTATTGAAAGTGGTTATATGTTGTCTTTGTTGTGGTACTTTGTACCTTTCTAGGAATCTGTCCATTTCTTCTGTGTGTTCTATTCTGTGAACGTAAAGATTCTCAAAGTACCTATTGATAATCTTCTGAATTTGCACCAGGCCTGTGGAAATTACACCATTTTTATTCCTTATTGCTTGTATTTGAATTTGATTCTTTCCTCTTTTTGATGAGGTTAGCTAAGGTTTATCAATTTTATTTAATTTTTCAAAGAATCAGCTTTTTGCTTTGTTAATTCTTTGAATTGTTTCCTTCATCTCAGCTGAATTAATTTCTACTCTAATTTTTATGATTTCTTGCAGTCTTTGGTTTGCTCTTCCTTTTTTAGGTGTTCAATGTGCAACATTAGGGTATTTATTTGTTCTTGTTTTGTTTTCCTGATGTGTGAGTTCACAGCTATGAATTTCCCTCTCAGAACTGCTTTCATCCTATCCCATAAATTCCGATAAGTTGTGCTTGAATTTTCATTGAATTGTACATAATGTTGAATTTCTTGTTTAATTTATCTTTGTTCCATTGGTTCCTAAGTAAGGTGTCATTTAATTTCCATGTATTTAGGGTTTTTTCTGGTTTCTTCTGTCATTTATTTCCAGTTTCATTGCACTGAGGTCAGATAATAGGCATGGGATAATTTCTATTTTCTTGTATATACTTAAGCATAACCTATGGATCAGTGTGTGGTCGACTTTAGAAAATAACCCATGTACAGCTTAGAAAAATATGTATTCAGCTGTGTTTTGGTGGAACACTCTGTATATGTCCATGAAGTCCATTTGTTTAAAGCTCTGGTTTAGTTCTGTTCTTTCTTTGCTAAATTTTTGTCTCGTTGACCTATCTTTTTGGGATAAGGGGGTGTTAAATTCTCCTGTTAAGATTGTGGTATTGGATATTTGATTTTTCATGTCCATTAAGATTTGCTTTATATAGTTGGGTGTTCCCGTGTTTGGTGTATACATATTAATGAGAGTTACCTCTTCCTCTTGAATTTTTCCCCTAACCACTATATAGTGGCCTTCTTTATTTCGCTTGATCATCCTTGATTTGAAGTTGAGACTGATTGAGAATAGGATTGCTACACCTGCTTTTTTCTGAGGTGCTGGGACATGTAATAGTGTGTTCCATCCTTTGACTTTCAGCCTGTGAATATCTTTGAGTGAAATGTATTTCTTGTATATAATATATTGTTGGATTTTCTTTCTTAATCCACTCTGCCAGTCTATTTCTCTTAATTGGTGAATTGAGTGCATTTACATTGATGCTTATAATTGAGATGTATTGACTTATGATTGATATGCTATTTACCTCTTGACGTTTCCTCCTTTTTCTCCTGTGTTTTATTGCTTGCCCTACTTAGTTGGCTGCTTCTGATCTCATTCGTGGAGTTCTGATCATTTTGTTCCCTCTCTAGAACATCTTTCTGTAGCCTGTGTAAGGTTGGCTTTGTCATCATGCAATTCTTTATTTGTTCTTTATCATGAAAGTATTTCACTTCTACATCAAACTTGATAGAGAGTTTTGCAGGGTATAGTAGTCTGGTCATGAAATTGTTTTCATAGAGGAGTTGAAGTTCTCTGCTTCATGTTCTTCTTGCCTTCATTGTTTGTGAAGAGAAGTCAGCTGTAATTCTGATGGGCTTTCCTTTGAATGTGATCTGCTTCTTTTCTCTAACAGCTTTCAGAATTTTATTCTTAAGCTGTATTTCTGGGATCTTGACTGTTATATGTCTCAGTGTGTTTTTAATTGGGTTGAAGTTCCTTGCCATTCTGTATGCTTCGCTTACCTGAATGTCAGATTGTTACCTCATATTTGGGAATTTTTCTGCTATTACTTCTGTCTATATTTTTATTCATTTTTTCCATAATTTTATTGAGAAATAAATAGCAATGAGATAGTTTCAAATCAAATTGTTAGGACAGTTTCAATAATTAACACATTGCATACATTCATCCTAGTGGTTTATTGCAGTACAAGATGCGGACTTGATATCCTATTTACAAACACCATTATAACAAATCCCTCTATTTATTAAGAGAATGTAACTATATATTTATCCGAACCACTTTGAATACACAGATACAAGATGGACATTCATCAGTATCCCCTTTTTCGTTAAGTTCCATTACTTAAATATTATAGGTGTGTAAACTCAGCAAAATATTCTAAAAGAGTCCAGTAGTCCATAATAGCATTGGGTCTTCCGCTTCACTGGCAGTGTCAGAAATTGTTGACCTGAGACCCTATAGCTCAACATAACAGCATGGCTTTACTTCTTATACTTTGTTTTTATACTTTTCTGCTGGATGGTCAAGACCAAGGTAAAGCAGGACCTATGCAAAAAGAGTTTTAGCTTTTGGATCTGATAAGGTCAGTGAAATCCTCTCAGGAGTTATCCTGAGATCCTGTAACTCAGATTGTAGAATCTTTGTCAGTGTCAGCCATGTGCATGAGTCACGGCCATTGCTTCGACAATGTGCTCTCTGTGAAAGCCTGAGAGAATGTTTTCTCTCCATGTGACTCTCCTTAGGCACACTCTGCATCATCTTTTAATGTCATTTGTATTGACTCCTTCTTTCTCATGAAGCCTATTAGTCTCACATTCTTCATCTTTGCATCATCTTGCAGGTGATAGATTATTTTTTCCTGCATATTAGTTGTTTTTAAGAGATCCTTTCTTACCTTTTCTGTAGCTGCACCAGCATCTTCAAGATCTGAAACTCTGTATTCACTTTCATTTAAATGGTTTTGCAAGCTTGTGATTGAGATGTTAAATTCCTCTATGTCTCTTTGACTCTGCTTCAAGCGATCTATTTCTTGCCTGTATTGCTTATTCAAGGAATCCATCACTTTGCTAATCTTCTCTACTTTTTTATGAATGTCTTCTTTACAAGCAGTTATAAATTCTTTTACTGCAGTGTTTTTTTTCAGATTGGGTTTCCTTCCTATGTTTCTGTAGTTGATTCTTTACTTCAGATGCTGTGAGTTCTGAGAATTCTTTTCTTATTTCAGAAAATTCCGCTGTGTTCTTCTATAACTTTCTGCTGTTGCTCATTTACTATCAACACTATTAATTCATACATTTGAGCTGAGCTCCTGTCCTCTGCTATTGTTCTGGGTGGGCATTGGGTTTCCTCCATATGTTTACGCATTTGATTTTTTTACTGCAGATATTATTAATTTAGGGATTTCTTTTTTCATTTTCAATCTGAGTTCCTCTTACCTTTCTGCAGTTGTTTCTTTATTTCAGAAGCTGTTGATTCATTGCTTTCAGCTGTGTGATTTCAAATTTGTTCTGTGTTAGTGTCCTCTGCACTTGTTATGGGTGGGCTTGGGTTCTGTGATCGCATTTAGCTTCTTCTCATTGGCATTTTTTTAGCACTGTCTTATGAACTTTGCTGTACAGCTTTGGTGCAGTTATAACCTTAGCACCTACTGAAGTTCAGGTGCAGATCTACATAGTTTGGATTTATCTGGCTGTGTCTGGCATGGGTCTAGCTGCTCTGCTTAGCTCTTTCCCGCTGCTTCCCTTGGTGGTGAACCTTTTGTGCCTCTCTGGCAAGATGTTCTGCTCCTGGACTAGCTGGGTGGTTCTGTCCCCTACTCTCTCTCTCCTCAGGAATTGCAGCTGCAGGGTTTCCCCTCAAGCCTGTATGCCAGGCCTGAGCTGAGTCTTGAGGGGACAATGTGGAGTAGGGGGAGAGTCAGCTCTCCCACACACTCACTGGGCCTGGGTTAAGACTAGATCTGGGGGTCCCTAGAGTGAGGCAGAAATTCTCATGAGGCAAGCAAGGTAGGGGGTGCTGCGGAGTGTTGAGGGGGGCCCAAAAAGTGTGGAAGATTGTCTCACCCATGCTGAGTGTGTGCTGGGACCAGCAGGTCCTTTAGGCACAGAGTAGCCAGAAGCTCTCACACACACTCACCCGGCCTGGGCTAGGACTGAATCTGCGGATTCCTGGAATACAGCAGAAATTCTCACGTGGTGGGCAGGGTCTTTATTATTATTTATTATTAGCGCTTTCCTAGGTGAAGATTCTGTGATTAGTGATACTGGAATGTAAAACATAATGGCTTCTGTCATTCAGAACTTATAAAGATGATGAGTATATCCAGCCTTAAATAATTATAATCTATGATAGGTAATTATATTGATGGAAGTAAACATTTTTAGCTCCATAAATATTTTTGCTTATAATTTCAAATATATAAATAATAGAAATAGAAAGCATCACAATATATTTGAGTATAACATTTATAATATTTATTGAGTATTGATAGAAATGAATGAAAATTTTCATCATCAACTGTTTTATGGTGTACAAAGTCTAAAAAACCAAACAGAAATAAATTCCCATGTAAAATACAATTAATAATACCAACAGAAGTCTAAAACAAAAATAGTCCTTTCTTCAGTTGTCACAGCCTAAGCAGTTTTCACACCTGACAACAACACATTCCAAGCACATGCATTGTTTACACTCACAGCACATGTATTTTTCCTTCATGTCCTTTATGTACAACATACTTTATATCTTTCTGATCTAGAAGTTTTGTGAGGACCTTCTTATATTATACAGCATGTAGTTAACAGGAATATAGACTATCAATAAAATAAAGTATTAAATTATTTTTCTTTTTTTTTTTTGAGACAGGATTTCACTATGCAGTTCAACCTAGCCTTGAGCTCACTTTGTAGACCAAGCTGGTGTCCAACTTGTAATGAATCCCTCTACCTCAGTCTCCCCAGTGCTGGGATTACAGGTGTGCAACACCATGCCTCCCTTAAATTCTTAATATGTATTGCACATTTAGTAGTAACATCAACATTTTCCCATCAGCTGTGTACTTGCTCATAAAATCTAAAATATAACCTCACAGATGAGGTTATCTGAGCTACAGTGAATATATTTATAGAAACCTACAACAAAAATATTTCTTAACCCACAATAACTGTATGTTCCATGCACATGTCTCAAACTGACAACTCATATGATTAGCTTTAGTTTCCTGTATGACAGGCCATTCTTGTCAACTTCTTTTTACTCCCCATTTGTCAGGTGCTTCTCACTATAGTTTTCAATGTGCATTTAGCAGTAAAATAAGGTATAAATGACACAAAATATTAAATATGTAATATGTGCCTAGAATTGACATCAGCATTTTCACATCAGGTATTTACTTGCTTGCTAAACCATATAGATAATATCAGAAATAAAAACCTATGTGTACTGCAATGTAAATACAAACAAAAGTACACCCACAGAAATAATATTTTCTCAACTGTCTTACCTAAGGCAGTCTTCACATATGACAACCTGATGTTCCATAAACAAGTGTCACACTGATAGCACATGTGGTTTATTTCCCTGACCATTTTTGTGGGACACAGATGACATGTTTTCGGTTTTCCTGTTGTCATACTAGGTCTTTGTGATGTTGTACCTGCCTGATCATCTGTCATAACACCAGTGTACTCCACAGTTTTTGCATAGTTCTCTCGGAAAAAAAAATATTTTATTCTTTCTCTTATCTAAATGATCTCTTATGAGTTCCAATCCCTAACCCCTAAGAAAAATTTTCCATTACACATTGCATTTGTTATTTATTTGTAAACTATGAAAACATTTATACACTGAATGTTTAGGATCAAGTAAAACACAAGCATTGGCCAATGCTTTGTGTTTTGAGGAACATCATGGTTGCTGCATAACACATCAACAACAACTGTGGCTTTAGTTTTGTTGTAAAAATTTACCACCTCATGCTTCAGTTTTGTGCCATCTTTAGTAGAGTTAGAAACAAAGCAACCAAGTCATTCCCTTATGTTCCCTTTCCTTCCTTCAAATTTAAATTTCACACCAGTCTAAAATACTGCCTAAAGCTACATTGGCCATAAAATACAGCAACATGTTCATCAATAGTCTGTATTTACATGGTGTATAAAATGCTTGACAATTACCCACAAATCTCTTGAACAATGAGCAGATAGAAACCAGGTTATGAGTTATTTTTCTTTCTTGGTGGGTAATTCTGTCAACAAACCAGGTAATTTTGAAGGAAACCAAATGTCTTTACTGTCATTTTTATTCTACAAACCTCAAGCTCAAACTCATAAGTCTTTTACATTTATAAGTCAATTACCATGAGAAAGTCTTGGAAAGTACAGCAGACTTACATGTATTCTTTCAGTTCAGCTGGTAAGTTGTCATAATAAACACATTTTTTAATATGGCAAGGGATGCATAGAGAATGTTGCACTTGTATTTCACCATTTGTGTATTTCACAACATCTTGTGGCATTTTGTCTGTTACAGTTTCCAACACTGAAAATCAGTGCTGGCATTTCAATCAGTAAGCTACACCCCTGTCATGATCTTTACTATTATTTTGGACACAGTTCTAACATTGGATTGCTCCATTTAATCATTTGACTATTTTGTACAATTTTGACTAGCAAAATATGTACTAAAATTGCTGTTTTCCTTGTCATTTAAATTGTGGAGGTGTCCTTTCCTGGTATCTGTGTAAATTGATTCTTGCTCCATTTCACTGTTAAAGGAATTTTGGCTCACATGTCCAACATTATCTGTGCAGGAGTCATCTGATGATTGGCTTTCAATCTGCTCCAAAACTTGTATATCCAGTTTTTCATCTGCCATTTTACTGAATTTGGCTACCTCTGGTTTCACAATGAATAAATTATCCTTTTTTTATTTCCAAATGACCTGCATGGGACAGCAAGAGTTAAAGTAATGGAAAGAGCTTCTTCATGCTGCTCCATGCCCAGGCAGTGACAAAAAGATTATCCTTTGGAAAATTCTTGACTGCTCACCCTCTTTACTTTCCTATTCTCACCTTACCTGAGCAGCAGCCAAAGCTTCTAGACTCCTTGGAGACCCAAGCTTCACAAGTGTAAGAAATATGGTGGTCTCTGTCAGCAGATGACAAATTCTGGAGTGTGGTAACCCAGCGGTGATTCTGGTTTCTTAGCACTCAACATGTTTTATTTTGTCACTTTTCATTTACCCTTTTAGTACTATTTATCAGTATGGACTAAGAACAACAAAATACATTATATGATATTAAGGAAAAGTAAATACTCCATTCACATTAATATATTTTTGTCCCTAGGATACCTGAAACTCTCAATTTCATATTGACACTACCTCCATAAGATTCTTGTTAAAGTATAAAAATATGCTCCAATTTTGACAGGCCAGACGGTTGTATAATTAACCTTTTAAAATCCCAAGAATCCTAAAACAGGGGAGTTTCTCAGAAAGTATAATAAAGAGAGTTATGTACAAGAAAAAAAAAATGTCTGGAAGCAGTTGATGGCACCATATGCCCATTCCTGAGAGGTATCCTGGGACTTTCCAAGGGCCAAGATTTTCCGAAGAGCTGAAAAGTATCGTGTCATAGTGTGTTTTCTGTTGCTATAGTGAAATAGCAGACACCAGGTAGTTATAAAGAACAGAAATTTGGCTCATTATTTCAGAGGCTGGTAAGTCCAAGAATATGGAACTGACATTTTGTGAATGCCTCATGATGCCTCATCTCATTATGGAAAAGTAGGGAAGCAAGTAGGCCTGTATGAAAGAAGAAAATCATGAGAGACAATTTTTTAATATAACAACTCACTTTTTCAGTCACTAATTTAGACCAAAGACAGTAAGAACTCATTCAAGGAAGGTACTAGTTCATTCATATTGTTTCCATTTCCCTTATGCAAGTGTTACTCACTGATACCCTGTTTACTACAACGTTGCACTAGGAAGCAAGCTTTAATATGAAGTTTGGTGAAGAGAGACCTTACTCAAACCATGACAGACAAAATGAAGGAAGAGAAATACCTGGATATGGTCACATTTTTAGTACATTGGTAATTAAAATCAACTTCAATTTACCTATATACTTTTAATGGTGGGATACTATTCTATATCTTATAATTACACATCTTTAAGTGTTTCCAGTGGTGATTGCTTTGAAATCCTGGAACAATATCAGAAATTTTTTTCTAAGAGGATGAGGTATTTTGAACTAAAATAATTTCTAGAAGTATTTGTACACAAGTGAAACATTTGAAAATTTGAATACAAAATGGTTTCATAAGACTTGCAGACCTATATTTGAATTCAATTATTTCACTATGTAGATTCATATCAAAACATATGATATTGAAATAGCTCAATATCATAAGTGCCTTCCTGGTAAACTCAAGGTTTTGAGTTCAATC
>NW_004524617.1:9227950-9240003 GCF_000260255.1 Octodon degus | reverse complement strand
ACAGTGTATTATTTGTTGAAACTGTACTTCCGATTTGATTTGAAACTGTCTCATTGCTATATGTTTATCAATAAAACTGTAGAAAAAAATATTAAGCTAAAAAAATGAAAAATAAATAAATAAATAAATGAAATTGAGGAGAAAGGATTTTAAATTTATACCAACAAATAGATTTTGAAGGAAGAAACATTAAGAGAGGAAAGATTATTCAATAAAGGGTTACTGAGATACTAGAAATGAAACAAATGAAGTTTTACAGATGAAAGAAGATCATAGAATTATTTATAATAGCTATGAATCTAAAGCCAAGACATTCTTGAAGTATCACTGTTGGTATATCAAAACTGCTGCAGCAACATGAAATGACAAACATGGTTGGTACTCACTTGTACTAAGGAGACATTTTCTTAATCTAAATATATTACATATTCACAATCTAAATATATTACATATTCACGTGGAGTGTGTGGAATTTTCAATATAACTTATATTTATATTTTTGGATTAGTGTTACTATTTCTCAATCATATAATTAGGTTGAATAAATTATTACCAACTTTATTTTTTATTTTTTATTTTTTGTATTTTTCGGGAAGAGTCTACAGCGTGTTCAGGGCCTCACTACTATATCAGACTCAGTAGTTACCCTCCTGTTTACAGCCTCCCAAGAGCTGGGATTACAGACACGTGCCACCACGTCCAGTCTCAATTGCCCTCTCAGAGTGCTCTGGAGGTGAGGCCAGCACTACAGGTCTGGGGATCAAACCCCTGGCCTCTGAGCCTGCTTGCAGGCACTTTAACCTGCTGAGATATTTGGCCTGTCCTACCAACTTTATTTTTAACCCTAAAGTATGACTTCTACCTTATATTGAGAGGTAGATTTTTTTTTGTAATCTAAAGAAACTAATAAAAGTTTAGAAGTCAAACATATAAAACTATTGTACTATTTGTCTTTTAGAAGTTAGAGCTACAATTTTGAATGCTAATGATTCAACAATACACAGCAAATATATGTTAATTGAATAAATTGTAAACATCCAGGTAGAGAAATGTCAAATGTGGGAAAATTTCTAAGGGATGTCTATGCCAAAACAAGCTTAGTAAAATAAAAATTTGGGTTTGTAAAGAGTGTCTTGTCTGTAATGCTTCTTCATAAAGCACTTCTTTTCTTTTCAGCTGTTTTTCTTTTTTTATGTATTTAGTAAAGGGTCTACAGGGTCTCACTAGGTAGATTGCACTCATAGTGATTCTCCTTTTTTCAGCCTCCCAAGTGCTGGGAAATACAGGTGTTTGCTACCACGCCCAGTCTCAATCCCCATCTCAGTGTGTCCCAGGGGCTGGGCTGGCACAGCATGCTGGGGATCGAACCCTGGAAGCTGTGTTCTACCTAAGCAAGCCCTGAGCTATCTGGCTGGCCCCCTTTTCTATTCAAATGCTACGTGATTGATGAAATCTCTTTTTTCCACTGCCAAACAGCTTTCATTGAGACCCCACCAGCAGTGTAGGTGTTCCTGCCATTACACGCTTTCTTCCTTGGCACTGCGGTCCTTCTTGAGTCATCCCATGAATACCTTCTTCTCCTCCATTGTCTGAAAGTGGCCATGGCCAAAGTTGGAGGTGGTGTCAATGAACTTGAGGTCAATCTTCTCCAGAGCCCGCCCTTTGGTCTGCACCAGCAAGAACTTTCAGAGGATGAGAACCTGCTTCTTCTTCCCCACCACACAACCTTTCAGCATGACAAAGTCATCAGTCATTTCACTGTAGTGTACAAAACCACCCAGAAGATTGATGCTCTTGTCAGACAGGTCATAGACGTTGGAGGCATTGTTCTTAATCAGTTTGCCATCCTTGATGAGATAGCCCTGACCAATTTCATAGATCTTCTGTTTATCTCTATGTGGTGATGGTAGCCCTTTTGCTGAGCACAGGTCATGGGGAAGGCCACACAGGCAGAGTACCACACTCCAATACAGGCAACCTTGCACAGCTCTCCATGGGACTTGGGGGTCAGCTTCTTGGTGTGCCAACAACTGGTGACCTCTTTGTAGCCTTTGCCCTTGGTCACCCCAGTGACATTGATCATCTCATCCTGCCTGAACACCTGGTTCACAGGGATCTGCTGCTCCAGCCTCTCCCAGGCCCAGTCAGCTTCTTGGCCATGGTGCTGTCATTCACCTGCATCTCCATGAGGTGGGCCTTCTTCTGCCAGAGCGGGAGCAGGCTCATCTGGTGTGGTTGATTATGCAGATGACCTGGTGGTACTTTTTCATGCTGCTAAAGTCCTTATCCACCTGCTTCTTGCCCATGTCATCCTGCCATTTCTTGTAGTACTTGGTGAAGGCCTTCTTAGATTTATGCCAGTTCTTATAGAAGCGCCTTTTGCTTTCATCACTAATATACTCTGCAAAGACTGTCTTGAAGGCCTGGAGGCCTTGAGGAGTTTCACAACACCTACAATAGCCCACAACTCCTACAACCACCACAGGTGGTGTCTCCATGCTAGTCACGGCCTCCACAACTTCTTTCTTTTACACCTTGTATCCTGGCCTAGCCAATTCACACACAGTATAGGTCATGCCAGGCTTGTACCCCAAAAAGGCTGTGAGGTGGATGGGCTTGGAAGGGTCATCTTTGATGAAACTCTTCACTTTGCCTTGACGCCTGCTTCTGTGCTTCGGAGGCAAAAAGCCCAAGGACCCATGTCTGGGAGCAGAGCACTTCCTGTGAGATATGTTGTTGCCAAGTCCCACCAGTAGAACAAGTGATGAAATTTTGTTTATGCAACATAAGCCAGACTACTCTCCAAAAAGATTATTTTATTTTACACACAACTGTAGAAAAGTTGTTTATTAAACAGAATTAGTAAATTGTAGTAGCAATTAAGTACATGTTTTACCAGATGAGGTGTGAAGTTCTTTAGTTATGTTAACTCAATTGATCCTTAAAATATGCCAGGGAGATAGCTCAGCAGAATAAGCGCTTGTCTGGCAAGTGCAAGGACCTGAGTTCAACCCAATTCCATAAATAAATAAATAAATAAATAAATAAATAAATAAATAAATAAATAATCAGATCCTTAAAATAACTCTGAGAGAGGCCAGCGAAATAGCTGAGCAGATTAAAGAGCCAGCAAGCAAGCTCTGCAGCCTGGGGTTTGATTTCTGGGCTTGCTATGCCAGCCCCACCCCCGGGGCACACTGAGATGGCAATTGAGACTGGGCTTGGAGCCCCATGCCTGTAATCCCAGCACTTGGGAAGCTATAAACCGGGGGATCGCCACTGAGTCTAATCTAGTAATGAGACACTGAAAACCTTGTAGATCCAGGGTCCTGAGTTCAACTCCTGATACTGAAAAAATTAAAAAAATAAAAATAAAATAATGAAATAAAACCCCATGTTAAATTAATCAGCAGAAACACAAATGAGATTTAAACTCAAACACTTTGTAGTTTTCCTTTGAATAACTCATTCTTAAATACTACTCGCTATTTATTGAGGTAACATAATTAATTAAAAATTACTAATTGATTTTAGTCATTCAATAATTTGGTTTTGTCCAACACTATATCTATAAATTTATTAATTTGGATAGTCACCAGGCACATGATGAAAATATAAGTCAAACTTCATGGCTACTCCAGTTATGAAAATGTATTTCACAATCAACTGCTTCTCATAGTACCAAATGACAGCCTCATTTCAGTAATGGATATCCAGTCAAAAAATTGATGATTAAAATGTTTCATTTTGTTTAGCCTTCTCACCTGCTTAATTTGATTCCCCTTCAGATGGATGTTGTCTCATTACTACCTAGCGTTTTTAACATCCTTCCCGTACTACACCACTCATTCTGTGTGATTACAACATATCTGAAGAGCAGAGAAATAGACCAGGCACAATGAGCAAGAAATTTCTTATTTGTTTGTTAATGGCACAGTGATCTAGTTTCAACAGTCTTTGAATTGGATATATAATTAAATATGACCTTTTTTCATGAGCACTGTGAAAGACTAATCATAATATGCTCCCAAATTTTTATGCCTCGTTTACGGATCACTTTCATCCTGCAATTTGAAAATATGTCTGCACTTTGATTCTTAATTTGGTCATTTGATTTATTTGGGTCAGTAGAATGTGAAGTGATGTAATAGAGGCTTAAAAGATGCCTATGTGAACTAGTTATCCTCACATCTGTATCTGTGTATTACAATGAAAACATGTTGAGCTAGCCTGCTATAGGATAAGATATGTATCTCTCAAGGCATTTTAGCCAAAATAACACAGAAAATATTGAAAGACACTTAAGCCCTGAAAACGTATATGACCCAAGCCAACATAAGGAGGGACATTTTGCTGTAGTTGTAAATAAACAAATCATGAAGTTATTATTTTGAAGCAAATTTTTGATTGTTATATAATATTATTCTGATGATCGGTAACTGATAGAGGTGCTCTCTTCACTTTCTCTTGGTCTGCCTTAATTGTGGAAAAAAATATACATGCACATTTCCAATAAAGAAAATAACAGGTGTTTCTATACTTATTTGTTGTCCTTATCCTTCAGGATCCAGATACCTGGAAAATTTATTTGCTATACAACCTAACATTTTCAGGGTGTGACAAAACACACCTACTTTATTTTCTATTGTTTATATTCCATGTTTATGTGTGTTATGCCCAGAGCTTTCTCTTGCTAATAGTTTGAATCAAATACCAGTTTCCACCATCTATAAAATTTACAGGAAGACATATTGACCAGTCAGCATTTCATTAAAGACTCTTTTTGCTGAACTGGGATTTGAAAAAAAGCACTGGAAGTAGAGTAAGCTCTAGCACTCATGAAAAAGCAGAATGAATATTGTGAAAATAGCAATATTACCAAGAGTGATCTATTTCTTCAATGTAATCCTCATCAAAATATTAGTCACATTTTTCAAAGAAATAGAAAAATATCTTAAAACTTATACAGAAATACAAAAGACAAAATACTTGAGGAAAAAGGTGACAGATTTATGTGATCTGTAGAAAAGGACAAGAGAGGGAGTGGGGGAAAGAGATTTATCTGTGTATATAAGTAGGATGATTTGTAGAACTGTACTGTTTATTTCAACTGGTCTATGGAAAGAAGGAGTTAATGCTTTAATTTTTTTAATTTTGTTGAGAAACAAATAGCAATGAGACAGTTTCAAAACCAATTAGTAGGACAGTTTCAATAACTAATACATTGCATATTATTGTCTCCATAGTGGTTATTCATAGTACAAGATGCAAACATGATATCCTGTCCAAACACTATTAGTATAAATCTTTCTTCTCATTGAAGAGAAAGTAGCTGTATATCCATCCTAACTATTTTGAATATACAGACACAAAATGGTACTTCATTTCTATCCCCTTTTTGTTTAGTTTTGTCAGAGATGGGTATTCCATTGCCATTTAAATATTGTAGGTGCATGAATTCAACAAAATAATCCAATATTGTCCGGTAGTCCATAATAGTAGTGGGTTATCCATAGGACTGGCAATGTCAGAAGTTGTTGACTTGAGCCTTGTAGAGCTCTGCATATTAATATGGCTTTACTTTTTATACTTCGTTTTCATACTTTTCTGCTGGATGGTTAAGACCAAGACCTATGCAACAAGAAATATAACTTTTGTATCTGACAAGGTCAGTCAAATTCTCTCAAGATTTATCCTGAAACCCTGTATTACAGTTTGTAGATTCTTTGTCAGTGTCAGCCATGTGGATGAGTCATGACCATTGCTTGACCAATTTACTCTCTGTGAAAGTCTGATGGAATGTTTTCTCTCCATGTGACTCTCCTTAGACACACTCTACATCCTTGATAACTTTCCTCTATGGCCCCATAATCTCCTTGATCAGAAAACTTGGGACACAACTGAGTTACAGAATGTTAAGGTACAAGTTTTCCTATGTCCTGAGTCCTCACTGACCTTGAAAGGCTAGGGCCAAATAGAAAAGTAGGACACAATTAAGAGGAAAGTGAGAAGTTAAGGATTAAACCATGAAGAGAGAGCAATGAGAAAAGCTAGGAAACATGACAGGGGCAAAGCTGTACATTTATAATGCTTTAATTTGTTTCATCTTCTTTTTTCAATTGTTTCTCTTTTTGACTTCTTGATTTTTTTACACATTTCTTTCATTTTTCTTTCTTCTTTCAAGTGTACATACATAAGTCTGGTAATATGACTAACTGATTGGAAAACAACACTTTGTATTATAACAAATATTATAAAATTCATATTACTTCATTAAGTGAAATTCTGTATAACTTGTATTTTTTCTGTTTTAATTCTAATTTTTACTCATTTTAAAAAAATAAAAAAAATTAAAAACCCTGGAAGAACCAAAGTAATTTTGAGGGAAAAGAACAAAGCTGAAAGTATCATAACATCCAGTTTGAAAAATTTAATCCAAAGCCTTAACAAAACTAGAATACTGCATGCATAAAAATGCAAACATAGACCAATGGAATAGAATTGTGGAAATCTAAGCAAACCCATGAAGCTATAGCCATTTGATTCTTGACAAATATGCCAAAAGCATTCATTGGAGAAATCTTCCTTAACAAGTATTACTGGGAAAACTGAATATGCATAGGTGGGAGATTGAAATTATCTCCTTATCTTGACACGTTTACAAAATTCAATTGAAAGTATATTGAAGACCTAAATATAAGACCTAAATATTTGAAAATATGCCAAAAAAAGGAAGAGAAGAATTTCAAGTTATAGGTAGTGTCAATGACTTTTGGAATAGAACTCCAATAAGTTGGAAAATAATCACAAGAATTTACAATTGAGATTACATTAAATTAATTTTTTTCTGTATTTTAGGGAAGGGTCTACAGGATGTTCAGGGTTTCACTACTAGATCAGACTCTTAGTGACTTGCCTGTTTACAGCTTCCCAAGTGCTGCGATTATAGGCTCCAGTCACCACACCAGTCTCAATTGCCTGTAGGTGCTTTAATCTGCTGAGCTATTTGGCCAGCATGTAAAATTTTTCTGTGCAACAAAAGAATAAGTTGAGAGATTGGTGAAACTGTCTACAGAATGGGACAAAGTATGTGCCATCTATTCTTCTTACAGAGAATTAATATTCAAAAGATATAAAGGGCTAAGAAAACTTGACAATCCAAAAAACAAACAAACAAGTAAACAAACCCAAAACCCAATGTCCCAGTCCGTAAATGGATAAGGAACTTAATGGGCAATTCTTAAAAAGAAATTTAAACAGCCAATAATTATATGAAAAATATTCAACATCTTTAGCAAACAGGAAACTGCAAACCAAAACTACATCAAAATGGCATTCACCTTATCTTACTCTAGTCAGAATGGCTATCATCAAAAATACATGAATACATACAAACATACTTACATACACACACAGTAGCAAGAATGCTGAGAAAGAAAACCCTTATACATTATTACTGAGAATGAAAACTGTACAGCTACTATGGATATCAGTACATTGGTTCCTCAAAAACTGAAATTAGGGCAATAATTTGATTGAATTATAACATTCCTTGGAACATACCCCAAAGAAATAAAGCCAGCATATTTTAGAGATACTTTTATACCTATATTTACTATGGCAAAATTCACAATATCTAAGCATTTGAAACAGAGCAGAAACACATCAACAGATGAGCAGATTAAAAAATGCAATATACTATACTTAATGAACATCAACTTTTGATGACTATATTATATACATATACGTACATGAAATACTATTCATACATAAAGACAAAAATTCCATGCCAACTGTAGAAAAAATGGATGAAACTGGACATCATTATGTTAAGTGAAAAAATCCAGAGTAAAAAGTTAAAGATCACATGTTTTCTTTCATAACTAAACAAAAAAAAGGGATATAAATGAAGGACAATTTTGTGTCTGTATATACAAAATAGTTAGGATAGATATGATATGCAGCTACTTTGTTTTAATTCAATGAGAAGAAAGATTTGTACTAACAGTATTTGGACAGGCTATCATGTCTGCATCTTGTACTACGAATAACTACTACAAAGACAACAATATGCAATATATTAATTATTGTAACTGTCCTACTAACCTGCTTTGAAACTATCACATTGTTATTTGTTTCTCAATAAAATTGATAAGAAATGGTAAATTTTTCTAAATAATTATAAAATATTTAGAATAACACATTTTAATAATGTAAAATATAAAATAGATATATCGATATAGAAGCATTAAATGTTGCATACATATTAATATGTGATACTATTGTGAAGGTGTTCTAATGAAAAAGTTCTTACAGATCAAAAAAAAGTAAAAGTGAAAAATGTGATAATCACTTTATGAAAGAACTTCAGTCCATAATTAAAGTGTCCTTCAATAAAAGCTCCAAACTGAGATATCCTGAAAAAAAAAGAAATATAAAAATAGATTTAGAAAGAAATAGCAAAGATGATAGGAAATTGGAAAGTAGATTTTTAAAGATGGAGATGGAAGTCAATATGGGTGTAGAAAATGAGAAGGAGAGTAATAAGAGTGAAATTAATAAACATTTGTTATGCATATGTACTATACCAAAAATAAATTCATTTTCCATATTACTATTACACATCAATACAATATATATCACTGATGCAAAAAAATAATAGGAGAAAAACAGGGTCTACATGGTAACATTCTAAGAAATATATGATTTGGAGTACTAAAGATATGTCCCTATAAATGTAGGCCAATTTAGTTTAAGTTGTCAAAAATTTATGTTCACCAAGTGATTATTAGAAGCCTGCAGAAAAATCAATTTAAAGCACACAATGCTTGGCTATGAAATCAGACCTTACATTCAGAACTCAGTCAAATATTTAGCTTATTGTTAAGTTTTCAAGGCTTAAGTGTCAGCCAGATAGCTGAACATATTTAGAGCCTGCTTTGGCAAGCACGAGGACCAGGGTTCTATTCTTGGTCCCACATACAGTGCTGTCCCCACCCCTGGGGAGTACTGAGCCTGTAAATGAGCCCAGGCATGGTGATGCATGCCTGTAATCCTGGCACAGGGGAGGCTGAAAACAGGAGGATCACTGTGAGTCCAAGATGTGTAGTGAGCTGTACCAAATACATGAATGGAATGTACCCTGTACCAAATACATAAATGGAAGGAAAAAAAGGCTTAATCTACGTTTGCTTGCAGCAGGATCCAAATTAATACATGAATTTATCTTCTTTAATTGAAATGTAGAAGTCATAAGATATTAATTCTTTCAGTTTACTTTCCTATATTCTTAAAATTTGTCTTTATTCTAACACATTCCCACCTTTTCCGAGAAAAAGCAATTGCTACTGATTCCAATTATGTATATCCATCATTTTCTCTGGACTACACTAAATTACTTTGTTACAGACCCATCAGATTAAACTGAATCTTTTTTATGAGTTCATATTTTGTCTAATTTTGCTTCAGTTGTCTATAAATATACTTAAAGCACTATGATCATTAAAACCATAAAAGATATGTTTTTGCAATTATTGTCAATAGTCATGTGTATATTGTATTCATTTCTTTATCTCCTCAGTAAATTATGTTTTGTAGTTTCTTCTCACAAATGAGTAATTTTTTTATTTTCATGATGAAACTAATGAATTTGCCACTTTTTAAAGAAAAGTACATGCTTTTCCTTAATATCCATAAATGTATATGTTGATACAGCAAGTTTTTAAAAGACACTATGATAAATAAAATGATGCATGAGACAGTTGACAAATTGATTAGAGGTGACATTTTTAAGTATAGATAACTGAATGTAGGGCCTTTGCACTGAACTACAGCTTAAATCCTGTCTCGACATATTTGTTTTTAGAAAAGGTCTCAGTAAGTTCTCCAGTCTGTTGCCCAGACTAGGCTTAGAATGGAGATCCTCCTCTTCCAGCTTCCTAGAGAGTTAACATTACAGGCACGTGCCAACACACCTAGACAGAGATACAAAATTTATCAAAGGCACTGTTATTTTATTTTCTTCTGAATGTATGGGAAACATGCACAAATGTTTATTGATACTTATGCTTTTGGTGAGTTATTCAAAAGAGCCTTAGGTCTTCATGGCATTTAATTTTATTAAAAATGCTCTGAACTAAAATGAAATTGTTATGCTCCAAATAAAAAAAATAGTATCCAGTATGTTAACAAAGAGGAACTAACCTTCAAGGAAAAACAGATTTTAGTGACAGAATAAAATCTAAGTATTGTGGCAGCAGAAAAAAGATCACAGAAAATGAACTTAATTTTATGTTGCTAGTGTTATCGAAGGCCACTTAAATTGTTTCTTGTGTTATGTGAAACTTTAATGAACACAACATGATTGTGAAGATGCTAAAACCACTAACACACAAATTTGAAGTGTGAAAATTTTCATGGGATGCTGTGAGTCATGTCTGTGATAAATAAGGCAGTCCATTCATATTCTTAAAACTTTTCTGTAATTTAAAAATACTGAGATTTCAACTACTTGTTCTCAAAAATGTCATAAATATTATATTTTTAATTTATTATAATCAATAAAATTTGAACCATGCTTCAATATTTTAGGTTTTTCTAAAACATACTGCTGATTAGTAGAATAATTATTGATAAATGAAAAAAATATATTGAACTCATTTGAAAATGCCTTTAATTTGAGCCCTGGTAGTATAAGAACAAGATAACAATGAAGTTGCACATGTAATTTAATATTAAATCCCATGAAAAGAATAATAACAAAGATTAAAATGAATTGGTCTAAACAATTATTAATTTAATAGGTGAGTCAGAGCTGTAGCAGTTAAGCACCAAACAGTGATCCAGATACTTACATTATTTGTTTTTAGTACTAACATAATAGTGGGAAAAATAAGAAATAACTTCTATGCAACACTGCCTTTCAGGAATCATCATACATAATGTTTACAAGACATAATAATTATATTTCTGCTTGGAAGATGATACATATACATATCACATATTTATCATTTTTACTATCTTTGCCCTGCCTACTCCTCCTCTTCCTTGATCCTTTTCCTGTATCCAACACAAAAGTGTGTCTTCAAACAGAAATAGAAATGCATTTCTTGTTGCTGTGATATCTAAATTATATACTTTTGCCATTCAAATAAAAAAGCAATGTGTAATTGTAGTTAGTATCACCAAGTATGAGAACTATTCAATTGACAATCCACTGAAGTCCAGTTTTAGAAAAAAATGAAACATACACAAATCATCAGAGTACTGTTTCATGTGTAATCTAAATTCTCATTTCTTTAGTCTGATTTTAAATAACTGATCTGCTTCATAAATAAAAATCAGAGTGAACAAGAACTACTGAAAAATACGAGATCTTTCCAATCCAAAGCATTCAAATTCAAGACACGTTATTGAATTAGGAAGTTAAAAAGCTCCTGTAAAACTTTCTTGTGTAGTATGTGACTTATGTTACAAATCGGAAACAATAAAATAGTACAAAGTATCTGACACCTGTGTAATCAAGTCATCTGACATTTGTAACACACACACACACACACACACACACACACAGTTTTCAGTGTTTTATTCTGTTCCTGTAAAGACAAACATTGAAAGAGTTTACTCCTCGAATTTAAATGTAAGCTTTCTTGCCATACAGTTTATAAAAATGCAAGAAGAAAGATAAAACATAGTTTGCTGGGCATTAGATCTAGATTTTCAGCATTACACATAGACATTCATATTGATCAGTGTTATAATTTTGACCAACTATGTAAGAAATATTTTCCTGAGTACTAAGAAAGTTTCTGTGAACATGAATCCAAAGCTATGCCAAACAGGTCAGTACATATATGCAACTAGCTTTTATATACAATACATATGCTAGTATCCATGCATTTAAAAACAAAAAAATCTCACAAGTGCACAAGGCATTTTCATTTCTATTATTACTTCTCACTCATGTAAAGAACTTTATTTTTTTATTTTTTTTTATTTTTTTTATTTTATTTTATTGTGAAGAGTAAGGGCAAATCATATAATCAAAGACAGAA
>NW_004524617.1:9207860-9220245 GCF_000260255.1 Octodon degus | reverse complement strand
CCACTCTGCGCCTGGGCTGGGACTGGTCCCGCTGGCGCAGGGTAGCAGGAAACTCTCCGCACACTCACCGGACCTGGGCTAGGACTGGGTCTCAAGAACTTTAACAAAATATAAACTCCATCATCTTACTATTGTTTAGTAATAGTAGTAGCAGCAACTGCAGTGGTAAAATCGTATTGTACTTGAAGGTTAACTTGTTTAAAATAAGTTTTATATAATGAATTCAGCTAATTTTCACAGTAGTCCTGTGAGGTGTGTTCTAGTATTATCAACTTATTTTGCATTTGAAGAAACTGAGGAGTAGAAAGGTTTCAGCAATTTTCCTGAGGTTATGTAATGTAGTAAGTAAAGAAGAGGGGATTTAGATCCAGATTATCTGGTTTCAGATTCTATGTTCTTAATCACTATTTTATACAGCCTGTCCTTTGAAAAAAATACATGTTAGGGCTGGTGAGATGGCTCAGTGGTCTAAAGCACCTACTTAGAACAAGCTTACCAAAGCACAGGGACCGCTGTTCAATCCCCCAGCACCACATGCCAGCCAGCCCCGCCCCCTGGTGGGCTGAGCTGGCCACACACACACACACACACACCCCCACACACACACACAAATAAATAAATAAAGAAATACATATTAACTTTGCTGTGTATACTGACACATAGAAATCAGCAATTTTTGAAAGCCAAATACAGCAAATTTCACATAAATGATTCTAGCATTTTAAAGCTAGTTGTAGGTTTGCCACGTTATTTACCTCTCCTACTATTTTTGCTTCATGAATAGTTTCAGTTTCCACATAATTTGTCACTTTGGTTCCAGACATACTGTCAATATCAAGGCAAATAGAGCACTTCTTTAGCAATGAGACAGAAGTTGTATCATACGTACAATATCTCCAAATATAAATATGCATTTATTTTTATTTCTCCTTTCCCAAGACACCTCATATACACTTCACAAATCCATTGAAAAGGAGAATCAATTAGTGCTATGCTAGGACCTTTGTTCAAATTAGGAAAATGACTCAAACTACAGATACTCTATTATGTCTATTAAAAATGTATAATAAATGTATTATTTTAGAATAGAACGCATTGGTATTATCCTTGTAAACAATATTCAAATCAATGACAAGTATTGAATGAATGACAATCCTCTAGGTTTTTTACTAGTGGGTACTGTACAATCCATGAGATTGCACTATGGCTATAAATCCAGTCAGTCATCATCCTCTGAAATTAGCAAAAACACTTTGGCAGCTGTGATGCAAAGATTTAGTTATCTGAAAATTTAGCTCTTATATTCACAGTAGCTATGTTCTTCTTATAGTAATCTATAAGTATTAATAGTTATAAGCTAGACTTTAGGCAAATTCTCAATCATTTCTATTTAATCTTCTGCATTCATTCAGTTCCAAGCGATTGTATGATCTTCGTCTAATTGGTGATAACTTCTCCCAAAGGGTTGGACACATCAGGGCCCTGGCTTTTCCTATTCACCAGAACTTCCTTTTGCACTTTCACGTGATCAAAAAGCATCTTAATGGGTTATGTTCTAGAGAGTGAGGCTGACAAATGCCCTGCTGTAATGTCATTAGCTCCCTCTTCCTTCTGACCCATATTCCACTAAGATTTTTACTTCTTAATATTCTGGAACAGCAGTTTTCAAGTAAAAATTGAAGAAATGTTTCCTATTTTAGCTTTGATGCCTGCCAAGTGGACAATGTTGTTTTGAAATGTTTTAGTATTATTTTGTGTCTTCCCTGCTGTTCTATTAGAACAGAAATGGCTGATTAGCTCAAAACCCCAGGGTGTTTTCACGTGTGGCGGTGAGTAGAGTCAGTAGTCTGCAACAGTACCAAGCTTTCTACCATATGGGGCTGGGGAAATGGCTCAGTGGAATAAGCACTTCCCTGGCAAGCACAAGGGCCTGAGTTCAATCACCGGTTCTGGAAAAGAAAAAAAAGTTTTCTACCATATCTCTAAAATCTCTCTCTCTCTCTCTCTCTCTCTCTCTCTCTCTCTCTCTCTCTCTCTCTCCTCTGCACCCCCCTCTCCCCCTCTACAATAGATTGGTACCACAGATAGTGGGCCTCAACACCCTTGTTAACCGGTATTATTATTCTCAATAACAGTGAAGCCAGTAAAGTCCATCTAGCTGAATATTTGCAGGCAAATATATAAAGCTAATATCATCGAAGTATGACTGGTTATAGAGCTCATAAGGCAGGAATTGTACCTTGCAACTAAAGAATGAAGTATCACTATGTGATAATTGTATATTGCACCAAGTTATAGTTTTTCTTCTTCCTTTGTTTCAGTCTAGTATGGTCCTGAAAGCATTAAAGCAATACATATGAGTTAAAAAGAGTGAGTACTATTTCAATGTCTTTTTAAATTATTCTTCTCACACTTCTCCCATCACTAGATTCTGCAGAAACTGATGAATCAATGGTATGGTTCTCTCAAGATCTGCTGTCTCCTTTTTTTCTTTTCTTTCCTGTTTTGCTACCCCAGCCTTGATTTCGTAATTTACTAAACACAAATTTTACAACTCTGAAATTATTAAGGTTTTCACAAATATAAAACACTAGAACCCTTAAGGACAGTATTAACTCTTTAAATGTTTTAAAGGTAAGCTGGTAAAATAGACTATGGGTTTCATATGGTAACTTATGGGAGTATTTATTCTACTATGTTTGTTCACTGGGATTGGCTCTGTTCAAGGGATTACTTTAATTTTCTACAAAGTTTTGAAAAATGTAATTATATTACCTATATAAATACTGACAAATATTTGACCCCTATATCTTCATCAATCATAAGGATTTAAATAAATGGACCTCTCCAAAAGTTCAACACTGTAAGGCATGGCTTCTAATCCAAGTAGTCTAGATAAAAATTATACACACTGGCACAATAAAACAAAGAGCAATTTTTGAAGACATTCAGTAGAATCCTTCAAGAGCTTCCAAGGAAATCTCTAAGATCTTAAAACTTTAAAATGTTTAATGTGAGATCAAACCACTGATACCACTGATACCCTTGAATCAACAGTCTGGTTCTCTCAAGATCTGCTGCCTCTTTTTTTTTCTTTTCATTCCTTTCATTCACAGAAATTAAATTGATTTTGAGATACCTCTTCAAGCTGTACTGTTTTTTCTTAGGTATTGAAGATAACCTAAAATGAAATCTTTCTATATGATTTAAAGGAAGAAATATTGGATGATGGCATATGATTTTTTTTCTGACTGAAACTTCTCAAGAGCTATAAATGCAAATTCTGAACAATGCAACATGGAAAAGGTAATTATTTCCTTTCTGAATACACCAAACACACGCACATCACATAACTTTAAGGAAAGTGACCAAAACTACAATCTGTTTAGTGAATCCATAATAAAATGCTACACATACTTCCCTCTTTTAATCATATCATTCCTTCATTAAATGTTAGACAACTTGGGGGCCAGAGAGATGGCTCAGTGGCATAAGCGCTTCCCTGGCAAGTGCAAGGGTCTGAGTTCAATCCCTGGTTCTGAAAAAAAAAAAAAAAACCACTTAAAACTGGATTATAGTTAACACAAAATTTTTAATAACATTCAAATTACATTAAGTCATGTCCCACTATTCAAAATCAACCACCGAAGTTTTTGACCAATTATATGAACATCATTTAGAAATTGAATCAAGGAATGTTTAAATTTCATACTTTGATTGATATCATTTAATTGGCTTAGGTTTACAGTCAGAAGAACTGCTACAGGGCCAGCCAGATAGTTTAGTGGACTAAAGCACCTGCTTAGGCACAGCGCAGGGATGAGGTTCGATCCCCAGTGTGCTGTGCCGGCCCTGCCCCTGGGGTACGCTGAGACTGCACTGAGACCAGGCATGGTGGCAGGCGCCTGAAATCCCAGAGCTTGGAAGACTGAAAACAGAAGAATCGCTATGAGTCCGATCTACGCAGTGAGACCTTGTATACCCTGTAGACCCCGTCCTGAATTCATAAAAAAAAGAACTTCTACATGCCTGGCATGGGATAAGTGACACATATATATTATATGAAACTATATTTCATATATACATATATATAAAGTATATATGTGGTTTTCTATAAATGATTAAACTGAGACAGCAATTTTATTAGAAATGCTTCTTTTGTGTGTGTGTGTGTGGCTGGCTCAGCCTACCCTGAGGGTGTGGCTGGCGCGGCATGTGATGTCTGGGATCAAACTGCAATCCCTGTGTTTGCCTGTGCTTGCCTAGGCAGGCGCTTTAGATCACTCAGCTGTCTCATGGAAATGCTTCTTACACAGAAAGCGGTAACATTTTTGTGCTTAGAGACATACACTCAGACTTCGAATCTATGAATTAAAACAGTAACAGTACTATGGAAACTTCTTCATTGGGCTCCATAGGAGAGCTCCCCTTTACTACTTCATCAATATCATTGTGGCTGTTATACAAACATTTGATTGGAATGAAATTAAAATTCCATATTACTAGGCTTCCTTATAAACACATAACCATATATGTACACATATGAATTTTTATCTCAGTTCACATTCATTCCATAAGCAACAAATAAAGTCATATAGAGTTAAAAATAGAGTATTTTTCAAGATGGTTTGTACCACGTGCTTTCCTAAACATTTATTTCTTTTGGACATAGCCATGCAAATACCTGTATATTACCAAAATAAGCACTGTAATATTTTCATTTGCCTAATTCAAATATTTCAGATATAGCACATATACTCCTAGAGTTTATAAACATAAGGTCAGCAGCACCTTCATTAATATTGTTCAACCAACATAATTTCCAAATAACTATTTCAGGTTTTGGCATATTGGCCAAGTTTCTTGCTATTTAATGAACAAAAGTTTATGTAATACATTTCTGGGAAATATAAATATAGATAAGATAAAGCTATTGTCCCTAGTAGTTTATAATCCATTTACTCAGATTTTGAGCTAAATGGGAGAGACAGCTTTATTTCAAGAAGATATTGATAATCAAGTGATAACTCCCATAAAAACAGTTACAAATAAATTATTGTAAGTGGAAATAGGAGAAACTATCTCTCATTGTAACTATTGAATAATTATTACATCATCAATATGATTCTCAGATAAACATTAATAAAATTTTATACTTCATCATAAAATAATTATCTATAGAAATAAAGCAATTTCTATATTACTTTCTCTTATTTTCCTTCATGATAGTGGAATAGCAGGCAATATATAAACAAATAAAAATATATCTACATTGAGAGATAACAAGGGGCAGAAGATAAATGACATCGGATGCTAATTTATGTAGAATATTTGGGGAAGTCACCTATGAGGTGACAAAACAGTTCTAACAATGGGAACGACCTTGCAGAAAACATCTTGTGGCAATATTCTTAGACTCACTGAGAAACAGCATAAAAGCCTGTCATGGAATGAAGCATGCAGTTTAAAAAGGCAAATCAAATAACTTAAAAATGTTAGAATGATCAAGATATTATAGGGCTTTAAATATCAGAACGAAATGGAGAGCTGTTGTAAAGTTTTAATTTTAAATCTAATATGAAGCCAGGCAGATACCTAGCAGACTAAAGTGCCTACTTAGGCAGGCTCCAGGGACCAGGGTGCCATCCCCAGCTTGCTGTGCTGGCACCACCTCCTGGGCATGCTGAGACAGGGACTGAGCCTGGGTGTGGTGGCACACACCTGTAATCCCAGTGCTTGGGAGGCTGAAAACAGGAGGATCACTGTGAGTATGAGCTATGTAGTGAGACCCTATACAGCCTGTACTAAATACATTTTTAAAAAAATAATACAAACTCACTAAATATTTCAAATGATTACTACTTGTTGACTACAGAATGTAGCTGAATAAATGTGGGAACAGGGAACCTGAAAACAGAAAGACAAATTAATTCAAAATGAATTACAGTCTTAAATTTTAAAACGAAACCAAAAAAATGTTCAGAAGGAAAGATATGAGCAGACTGTATCTTATGCAGAGATTTCTTCGGTATAATACCCAAAATATGGGTCACAAAAAATATTGATAAATTGGGCCTCATCAAAGTTCAAAACTTGTACTTCAAAGGATATCATTAAGTAAACAAGAATACAATCAACCAACTATGAGACAGACGATATTTGGAAACATATATCAAGAATACAATCTATGTTTGGAATCTTTTAAGCACCCTAACTTCTAAAAATAAAAAAGATAAACAACTGAATAAAAAAAGGTCAAGAGATAACAAACACTGCACCAAAGAAATATATACAAATGTCTCATAAGCACATGAAAAGATATTCAACATTATTACTCATTAGGAATGTACTAATTAAAACAATAATATGCTGTTTCAGTGATGCATGAGAATGACTATTACAGATGAGAAAGGATGTAGAGAAATTATGACCCTCATATATTATTGGAGAAAATTTAAAATGATGTACCTAGGGGCTGGGGAAATAGCTCAGTGGAATAAGCGCTTCCCTGGCAAGCACAATGGCCTGAGTTCAATCCCCAGTTCTGCAAAAATGAAAAAAAAAGAGGGGGCGGGGGCTAGGGAGATGACTCAGTGGAATAAGCGCTCCCCTGGAAAGAGTGCAAGGGCCTGAGTTCAATCCCTGTTTCTGAAAAGAAAAAAAAAAGATGTACCTACTTTGGAATACAGATTTTTGAGTTTCTCAGAAAGCTAAATGTGGAACTATAACATGACTCAGAGATTGCACTTCTGGATACCTATGTATACAAGAAAATATAATTATATTAAAAGTTTATGTAAAAGTTCATAGCACTATTATTAGTAGTAGTGGCAAATTAGAAAAAAAACCTAAATTCTCATAAACATACAAATTTATAGACAAAATGTAGCATATGGATAAAATTGCACACTGTATAACAATAGGTACAAACTACCAGTATGTACACCGTCAAGCAAGACCCTGAAAAATATTCTACTAATAGCAAAGAAATAGAGTAAAGAAAAAACCTACAAAATGGAGAAAATTTGCAAATAATTATTCTGACAAATTTTTAAAAATAAATATACAAGGAGCTCAAATTACTTATGTGTTTGAAGTTCCTTTTGTATTTTTTTCAATGACATAAAAACCCAGTCTCTGCCCATCCTAAGGCATTGATCTGCCAGCCTCACTTCATACATGACTAAATTTGTCTCTATTTTTGATTTCATCATTTTGCTTTGCCTCTCATATAGACACTTGACGATGTTGGCCAGGTCCCCAATAAATGTGACCTTCATGTATGTATAAAATGTACCAATAAATTAATAAAACACAGACACATTTTTAAAAATTGTATAAAAACTTAAAGAAGGGGTGAAACAAATGGAGCTTTTACAGTAGGGAAGAATTCCTAGGGGAAAAGCGTGAGGGGTTAAGAGTAGGGTAGAGAAAATAAGCAGAATAGAGATATGATAAAGACAGGAACCTAATAACCTCAATTACTTTAAATGTTATATAGCCTAACATGAGATAAGATCAATAGTATCATAAAGACTGAAAAATTGGGAAGGAGAATTAGAAGGGGAGGAAGGAAGAGAGAGAAGGGGAAACATAAAACAAAAAGAAAACCTGTGGTACATACATATAAATACTTCCTAAGATGATTGCAACCTGCTTGAACTGCAAACACATACTAATTGAATAATTAAGAGTTTTAAAATTATTTTTTTTGGCAGAACCGGGGATTGAATTGCCCAGGCCCTTGCAATTACCAGGCAAGTACATAATTACTGAGCCATCTCCTTGGCCCTAAAAATATTTTTAATCTATTGTTAATTTAAAAGTCCCTAAAACTTTAACAAAATCTTCTGTCATTGTTTTTTGCATTATAACTTGTAGAATTAAATATGAAAATTTGAAATTTTTTGACACTAAAATTTTAAAATTTAAAAAATCAACAGCCCAGTTAAAAATGGGCAAAGATTTAAATAGACACATGCATAAGAAAACCTTCAAATAATTTAAACAATTATTATTATGAAAAAATTTTCAATTTGCTTAGCAATCAGAAATCAAAACATTTTGCTTTTAATTTACTACATGGTGATAGACCTGGATCTAGTTTTAGTTTATTGGCATCTGGATTGCAACTTTTTCCATTGCCATTTGTAAAAGAGTTTACGTTTCTTCCATTGAACATTTTTGGCCCTTTTGTCTAAGATAAGGTAGCTGAGTGTGTTTGTAGTTATGTCTGCATCTTGTAATCTGTTCTGTTGATCCTCAAATCTGTTTTTTGCCAGTAGCATGCTGATTTTATCACAGTAGCTTTGTAGCATAGTTTCAACTTAGAGATTGTAATGCTCCTGCCTTGCATTTTTTGCCTAGGATTGTCTTTGCTACTCTAGGCCTTTTCTGATTCCAAATGAATTTAGGAATATTTTCTCTAGACCTGTGAGGTATGCCGATCGTATTATGATAGGTATTGCACTAAATTTGTATGACAATTTTGGAAGCATGGCTATTTTCCCAATGCTAGTTCTTCCAATCCAAGAGCAAGGGATATCTTTCCATTTCTGATATCATTATCAATCTCTTTTTTCAGATTATTATAATGTTCATTGTATAGATCTTCTATTTCCTTTGTTAGATTAATTCATGGATTCTATTACTAAGGATGTTATTTCTCTAATTTCTCTCTCAGTAATGTTGATATCTGTGTAGAGGAATGCTATTTATTTTTGAGTTTTGACTTTGTATTCTACATGGTACTGAATTTGTTTATTAATTGTAGCAATTTCTTAGAGGTGGAGATTTTGGGTCTTCCATGTACAGGATCATGTCATCTGTGGCAAATAGTGACAGTTTAACTTCTTCATTTCCAACTCTTATTGTTTGTTCAATGGCTCCAGCTAATTCTTGTCCAATAGCTTGGGATAACTCTTGCAGAACTTTATTGTATAGGAGTGATGATAATGGACATCTGTCTTGTACATGATTTTGGAGTAAAAGCTTTCAGTTTTTCTCCATTTAGAATGACATTGTGCTGGCCAAATAGTTCAGCAGATTAAAGCACCTGCAAGCAGGCACAGGGGCGGGAAGTTCAACCCCTAGGCATGCACTGCCAGCCCTGTCCCCAGAGTGCATTGAGACTGCGATTGAGACTGGCTGTGGTGTCGTGCACCTGTAATCCCAGGACTTGGGAGGCTGTAAGCCTCTTCCCTAAAAATACAAACAAAATGACATTGGCCGTTGGTTTGTCATAGATGGCTTTTATCAGATTAAGGCATAGGCCATCTGTTCTAATTTTGTGTAGGCTTTTTATCGTGAATGAGTGTTCCTTTATCAAAAGCTACTTCTACATGTATTGAGATGATCATGTGGTCTTTGTTTTGTGCTCTACTGATATGATGTATTACATTTATAGATTTGCATATGTTGAACCAACCCTGCATCCCTTGGATGAATCCCACCTGAATATGATGTATAATCTTCCTGATGCCTTGCTGCACTCTATTTGCTAGTATTTTATTGAGTATTTTTGCATGTATGCACATGAGGGACATTGTCCTATAGTTCTCTTTGTTTCAATTGGGTTTTTCTCCAGGTTTGTTATCAGCATAATACTTGCCTCAAGAAACAAATTAGGGAGAATTGCATCCTTTACAATTTCATTGAAAATTTTTGGGGCCAGGGAGATGGCTTGGTGGAATAAGCACTTCCCTGGCAAGTGCAAGGGCCAGAGTTCAATCCCCAGTTACCCCTGCCAAAAAAAGAGGATTTACATTAAATTTTCTCTAAATTTTTTTGTACATTTTCGCCATGAATCCATCAGGACCTAAGATTTCTTTGTTGTTAAGTTTCTTATTGCATTTTCAATTTCATTTAAAATGAATACTCATCTCTGACAAAAGTAAAGAAAAAAGGGGGATATAAATGAAAGACCATTTTGTAATGAAAAATATATATGTAATCTGTATATACAAAAGACTTAGCATAGATATACAGTTACTTTCTCTTAGTTCAATGAGAAGAAAGTTTTGAACTAATAGTGTTTAGACAAGATATCAAATCTGCATCTTGTACTACGAATAACTATTACAAAGACAACCACTTGCAATGTATTGATTATTGTAACTGTAGTACAATTTTTTGAAACTACCTCATTGCTACTTCTTTCTCAATAAAATTAATATTAAAAATGAAATGAATAATATTAAGTTATTCAGAATTTTTATATATTCTTCATTCAGTTTTGGCAATTTATATGTGTCTAGGAATCCGCCCAATTCTTCTGTGTTTTTCACCTTGGGAGAGTAAAGATTTTTGAAGTAGGTATGGTTGATCTTCTGAATTTCAACACAATCTTAAATAATTTCACACTTTTCATTCCTTATTGTTTGAATTTGAGTTTTTTCTTTCCTTTTTGATGAGGTTGGCTAAGGGTTTATCATTTTTATTTAATCTTTCAAAAAAGAAACTCTGATTCACTAATTCTTTGTATTCGTCTCTTTCTATCAATTACATTAATTTCTGTTCTCATCTTATAATTTCTTCCCTTCTTTTGGCTTTAGAATTAATTTGCTCTTCTTTTACTAGAAGCTTGAGGTACAGCATTAAGATATTTAATTTCACTCTGTGTTTCTAATGTGTGAGTTCACTGGTATAATTTTCCTTTTGAGAACTGCTTTAATTCTATCCCAAAAATACTGGCAAGCTGTGTTTGAAATTTCATACATTTTTTTTTTTTGTTGGAACAAGGGATTGAACTCAGGCCCTTGCGCTTGTCAGTGAAGCACTTAATTACTGAGTCATCTCCCTGGCCCCCATACAATTGTTTAATTTCATCTGTGACCCATTTGTTTGCTGCAGAAGTTGTTATTTAATTTCTATGTGCCCATGTGATTTTTTTCAGTTTCTTTCATTGTTAATTTCCAGTTTCATTTCTCTATGGTCAGATAATATGCATCAGATAATGTAAGTTTTCTTGCATTTAAGTATGTTCTAAAGACTAGTATGTGGTTTATTTTAGAGAACATCCCATTTGCAGCTGAAAAGAACATGTATTCAGATGTTGTTGGATAGAACACTGTAAATGCTCACTAAGTCCATAAGTTCAAAGGTTTAGTTCAGTTGTGCTATCTGTTCACTGATTTTTTTTTTTGTCTAGTTTACCTATCTCTTTGAGATAATGGAGTATTAAGGTCTCCCGTTAAGATTGTGGTATGCATTGTTTGATTTTTCATGTCCTTTAAGTGTGTCTCTTATACTTGGGTGATCTCATATTTGATGCATGCATATTTATCACTGTTATCTCTTCCTCTTGAATTTTTCCTCTAACTAGTATGTAGTGACCTTCTTTATCTCTTTTGATCATTTTTGGTTTGAAGCTCAGATTGTCTATGATCAGAATAGCTACCCTTGTTTTTTTCTTAGTTGTTGGTGCATGCAGTACTGTTTTCCATTCTTTGACTTTCAGCCTATGAATTTAGTTTTGGATTAAATGTGCTTCTTGCATATAGCATCTTATTGGATTTTGCTTCTTGATTCACTCTGCTAATATATTTCTTTTTTTTTTTTTGGCGAAACTTGGGATTGAACTCAGACCCTTGCACATGCCAGGGAATTCTTTTAATTGGTGACATGAGTCCATGAATATTCATGGTTATAATTGATATGTATTATCAGTTATCTTAGGCATATTATTTTTCTGCTATTGGTTCCTATTTTCCCTGTGTTTCATCGCTTGCTCTGTTTGGTGGTTTCTTCTGTTGTGGTTCTTAAAATTATAGTTATTATGATCTCTTTCTAGAATATCTTTCACTACTCCTTTTAGGGTGGGTTTGGTGGTCATGAATTATCTAGTTGTTCTTTTTCATGGAAGTGTCTTACTTCTCCATGAATTTTGAAGGAGAGTTTTGCAGGGTATAGCAATCTGGGTTGGAAGTTGTTTACTTTTAGGACTTGAAATACTTTACCCTATGTTCTTCTTGACTTGATGGATTGCTTTGAGAAATCTGCTGTGATTCTTATGGTCTTTCTTTTAAATGTGATTTGTTGCTTTTCTCTAACAGATTTGGTATGTTGTTCTTGTGCTGAATTTCTAGGCTCTTGATTATTATATATCTGGGTATAGCTTTACTTTGGCTGATGCTATTTGGAGTTCTATATGATTCACTTATCTGTGTATTATATTATTTTCTCATGCTTGTGATGTTTTCTGATATTCTGAAAATAATTTTTATGTTATTTGTGTTGACTCCTTCATTTTAATTGATACCTATTAGTCTTATGTTGTTCATCTTTGCATCATCTTTTTAAAATATTTTTATTCATTTTAATGAGAAAAATAAAATAGTAATGAAACAGTTTCAAAACCGGTTAGTAGGGCAATTAAAATAATTAA
>NW_004524617.1:9190256-9207669 GCF_000260255.1 Octodon degus | reverse complement strand
AATAATTAATACATTGTATATTGTTGTCTTTGCAGTAGTTATTCAGAGGACAAGATGCAGACATCAAGATGTCTATTGTTTAGACATCTTGTCTAAACAATATTAGTACAAACCTTTCTTCTCATTGAACTGAGAAAAAGTAGCTGTATATCTATCCTATCTTGTATATACATATCTTTTTCACAGAAAAATGGTCCTTTATTTATATCCCCCTTTTTTGTCTTGTTTTGTCAGAGGTGGGTGTTCCATTGCTGTTAGAGAAGCTGTATTTGGAGAAGTCTTTAAAGGATCTTTTCATACTTGATGTCAGTCCGAAGATTGTAGGTATTTGAATTCAGCAAAATAACCCAATATAGTCCAGCAGTACATAACAGTAGCGGGTTACTAGCACAACTGGCAAACTGTCCAAAGTCATTGACTTGGGCCTTTTACAGCTTAGCATATTAATATAGCTTTACTTTTTATATCTCATGGTTACACTTTTTTGCTGGGTGGTTAAGACAAATTATGTGTTAAATTATTATTTCCTGGTTACTTGTTGCTTTTAAAAGATCTTTCCTGTCCTGTTCCCTAGCTGCAATGATGTTTTCAGGGTCTGAAAGTCTGTCTTTAGTTTCACATAAACCATTTGCCAGCTTTTAATGAAATTTTTAATTTCCTGGATGTCTATTTGAATCTATTTTGTTCATTATATTCCTTTCATATATTGTTCATTAATGGTTTTTCTATGTTTTTCATCAATATCTTCTTTAAATACACCAGTGATCCTTTCATTATAGTTACCATTTCTTTTTCTACTTGAAAGATTATTTCTGGTCTGATTTTCTCTATACCCTTGTGGTATAATTTCTTTACTTCACTTGCAATCATTTCAGAGATTTCAGGTGTGTGGCTTCTAATTTCTTATATGGTAATGTCTTCTGGATTTGCTCTGGATGGGCTGGGGCCCTGAGATTGCACTTTGTTCCTTCATCTTGTCATTTTCTGTTTCAGAAAGCAGTCTTCATTTTGATTTCTGTGATAATTCTTGTGAAATTGTGATAGTAGGTAGCTATATCACTCTCAAAGCCACTCTAGGAAGAAGCTGTATATCTTCTGTGTGTCAGACTTTCTTGGCTTGTATCTGGTCTAAGATCCTGCATTTTCAATTAATTGAGAGTGGGATGCTGGTTTCCAATTGACACTGTGCTCTGTCTTTTGTTGTAGGACTTTGTTGATGTTATTAGCTTCACACTTCCCAAAATTATTAGCCAAGGGGAGAACAAGTAGTTAAGACACATATGATATCCTAGCTACAGCAGTGTACTTAGCAATAATAATAATAGCCATCAAAATTTAGAAGTTGACAAACTTTGTAACTAATGGTTTTGTACTTTAGACCATAGGAGCAAAAACTATAATTATATAATAAAACAGATCATAAATTATGAGATTTTAGGCATTGTTTCTCCTTGTTAGTGTGGATTTACCCTGTGTTCCTCTGCTCAATTGACAGGTTCCAGGTGCTTCCTTTCATATAGCCTGATGAAACTGGCCAAACTAGTTATCCAGGGTTCTGAACACCTCTGTTCTAGTCCCTTCTAAGGAGTGGGCCAGGTACCTGGATTTGTCCTGGCAAGCTAGTCCCCAGGGTTTCTTGCACCTCCATGCTGGTCCCAGATGTCCTGCTGGTGCCCCAAATATAAGACTCTGTTGGTTGTTTAGTGTATACTTCCAGAAATAGTGGCAGGCATGAAGAAATTATACACAAGAAGGCAAGAGCTAGGTGAAGTGTAGCCCATTGCCTGACTGGCAAAGGACTGCCTTGTTCATTTTTTGGAAAGAACCAGCTCTTAGATTTATCCTTTTCCTTGTTTTTATTTTTTGGTTTCAATTTCATTGATTTCTACTCTGTTTTTATAGTTTGCCTTCTCCTTCTACATCTAGAGTCAGTCTGGTTTTGTATTTCTAATTTACTGGGGTTCATAATTAGGGATTTGTTTTTGCTAGCTCTGCTTTTCTAATATGAGCATTCAATACAATAAATTTTCCACTTAAAACTGCTAAATTTCCAAATTTCATTGTATTCCACAGGCCCTCATATGTTGTACTGGAGTTATCTTTCATATTTATTTAAGCAGGCTTTATTGGCTAGTATGTGTATACTTTTTAAAGAAAGCTCCATGTGATACTAAGAAGAATGTGTATTCCACTTAATAAGATAGAACACTATTAGATACCTATGAAGTCTCCTTGTTCAATGTTGTGATACAGCTTTGACATTTCTTGAATTTTTTAAATTTTTGTTTAATTGTTCTGTCCATTTCTGAAAGTTCAGTATTGAATTCTCCCACTAAGGTTAGGTTCATGTTTATTTGATATTTTGCATCCAGGAGTGGAGTGTTGGTTTTATATGTTTGGTACACTAATGTTCAGGCATATATATTTACAATCATTATCTCCCCCTTTTGAATTTTCCTTTAACTAATGTATGGTGACTTTCTTTGTATCTTGTGATGAGAGTTAGGTTTAAGTTTACTTTTTCTGAGAATAAAATTCTTACCCCTGCTTGCTTTGGAGGTCATGGTGACTGAAACATTGTTTTCTTTTCTTTTTTCTTTTTTCTTTTATTCATGTTTGAGTCTTGGAGGGTATATTTTGCCTTGTTTCTAATTTAATCAAGCAAATTTCCAGTCTCTGGAAACATCTTTTTCTTTTTACAGTGTCTTACTTCCACTAAGCAAGTGCTCTACCACTGAGCTATATCCATAATATTCCCTTTCCTTCCTATATCCCTACTTCCTTCTCCCTTTCCTTTCTTTCTCTTCCCCTATCCTTCCCTTCCCTTCCCTTCTTTCCCTTCCATTCCTTTCACCTTCTGCTTCCCTTCCTTTCCCCTACCCTTCCCCTTCTTTTTTCCTTTTCTCTTTTGATCCCCCACCTCATTTTCGTATGTAATCTAGGCTTTCCTTGAATTCTGTAAGTATCTTAGACTGCTTTGATCTTATGATCTTTCTGCTTCTGCCTCCTCAGTGTATAGGATTACTGATATGCATTGTGCCCAGCTCAGTGGTAATATTTTAAGCAAAAGAACATTAACTATTTTTTTTAATTTTCAAGTTTACTGGTACATGCTTGCAATACATGCAGTTTACAGTCACCTTGGGGGGTGGATCATATACATACTACAACTTGTTTTTTTTTTTTAAATCTCCTTTCGCTTCCTTCTCCCACATGCTCCAGTTCCCCTACCTCACATTTCATTCTTGTTAATATTAATCTTAGCTCATGCTATAGCATATAATGTTTACAGCAATTGAGATTTTCAGGTTCCTGTACATGGCACATCTTTATTTTCAATATCCATCAGTCTCACCCCTCATGGTTTTCCCCATAGATCACTTCCTTATTCCAAGACAATCAGCCCCTTGTCCCGGCCTATCTAGAATTTATTTTTCTCTTTGTTTGTACTTTGCCTCTCTCAACTGTGAGATGCTATATGGTATTTAGTTTTGAGTGTCTAGTTTATTTCACTCAACATATTATCCAAGTATATCTATTTTACTATAAATGCCTCAAATGTGCAATTCTTTTTTCCATAAATTTATTGAGAAATAAATAGCAATGAGAGTTTCAAACAAAATTGGTAGGACAGTTTCCACAATAAACATATTACATACATTCTTCCTAGTGGTTAATTTCTGTATAAGATGCAGACATCATATCCTATTAACAAACACCATTACAACAAATCCCTCTATTCATTAAGAGAATGTAACTATATATCCATCCTAACCACTTGGAATACACAGACACAAAATGGATATTTATGTGTATCCACTTTTTTTGTTAAGTTCCGTTATTTGAATATTATACGTGTGTTAACTCAGCAAAATATTTAAAAAGAGTCCAGTAGTCCATAATAGCATTGGGTCTTCCGCTTGACAGGCAATGTCAGAAAATGGTGACCTGAATCCCCTACAGATCAACATAACAGCATGGCTTTACTTCTTATACTTCATTTTTATACTTTTCTGCTGGATGGTTAAGACCAAAGTAAAGCAGGACCTATGCAACAAGAGTTGTAGCTTCTGGGTCTGATAAGGTCAGTGAATTTCCCTCAGGATTTATCTTGAGATCCTGTACCTCAGATTGTAGATCCTTTGTCAGTGTCAGCCATGTGGATGAGTCATGTCTGTTGCTTGGCCAATGTGCTCTCTGTGAAAGCCTGAGAGAATGTTTTCTCTCCATGTGACTCTCCTTAGGCACACTCTACATCATTGATCACTTTCCTCTTTAGCCCCATAATCTCCTTGATCAGAAAATTTGGGACACTACTGAGTTACATGACATTACACTACATGTTCTCATATGTCTTGAGTCTTAATTGAACTTGGAAAGCTAGAGACAAAATGTTGGCTTTCTTTGTGGTCCTCACTTTTCTATAACTTTGGTCTGCAAACATAGGTTGTTAACCATCCAGAAAATAAGCTTATTGTTATTACCATACAATCTAGGCTATTGAGCCCAAACTCACTATCTGTCTGAATATAAAACATATTAGGCATAACATGGAACAGGTATTTTTCATCAAGTATTGACATGTTGAACTTTAAGTCCCTACAGAATATGATGAAAAAATATTTAAAAATTAGAATATATCTTTAAAAATATGCATGAAGAATTATATACTTCTTATGATTACACATAAGTCCAAAAATCTAACCATATACAACCTTGAAGCAGGACAGTCCCACTATATTCCTTTTCCTACTTCTTGTCTTCATTAACCACCCCCTACTTTTTGAACGATCATTTACCCAAGTGACAGCGCAGCAGCAACTGGTATGTCATTAACAAGCAGCCCATATTCAGAAGACCCGAATGACAGGCACACCAAGCATGAAACTACTATTACAGACTACCATCTTCAGTGCAGTTGCTTAGTTCACAGGTGTCAGTATATATAGTTAGTCAGGGTGAGAATCTTTCCAATTAACTGCTAGATTCAAAAATCTTCTGAAGATTCTCAGGATCATTGCCTTGACCATCTTCTACATATAACTGTATGGCTTGACAATGTCATGTTTCCTAGCTCTTCTTGTTTCCCTCTTTTGATTAGTCAGTCCTCAAGATACTGCTTTCCTTTCACTTGCATTATACCTTTCTTTTTTATTTCTTCTTTTGAGTTCTTATACTAGGGAAACTATGTGACATTTACACATGTGTGTCTGGTTTATTTCACCTATGAGTATATGTTCAAGTGGCATCCACTTCAATATAAAGGCTTTGAATTTATCATTCTTTATAGCTGAGTAATACTCCATTGTGTAAACATGATGGGCACTTGGTTGTTTTGGCTACCACAAATTGTGCTGCTGTAAACATAGGCACACATATATCACTATGATATGATGATCTCAGATTCTCCGGGAAAATTCCCAGTAGAGGAATAGTTGGTTTAAATGGGGTTTCCAGTCCAGCTTTTCTAAGGAGTCTCCACACTGATTTCCATAATGTTTGCACCAGTCTACACTCCCACCAGCAGTGGAGAAGGGTTCCTTTTTTCCCACAGCCTCTCCAACATTTCTTGTTGGGTGATTTCTTTATGATAGCCATTCTTTCTAGGTGAGATGATATATCAATGTTGTTATAATTTGCATTTCACAGATGGCTAGTGACGTTCAGCATATTTTCATATATTTATTCGCTTCTTTAATTTCATCCTCTGAGAAGCACGTATTTATCTCAGATGCCCATTTCTGGATTGGGTCTTCACATTTTGGGGCCCTAGTTTTTTTTAGTTCTTTATAAATAAAAGAGAGCAGACATTTGTCTGAGTATTTATTTGTCATGAATTTTCCAAATATGTGGGTTGCTTTTTCACTTTGCTGGTAATTTCTTTTGACATGAAAAAAATTCTCAGTGAGAGCAGGTCCTTGTTGTTAATTTTTTTCAACTGTTTTGCGTGAAATTTGATTTATGTTAATGAAGTCTTTGCCTACCCCTATGTCTTCAAGAGTTCCTCCTATTTTCTCTTTCAGGACATTTAGTATCTCTGTTTTAATGTTTAGATCTTTAATCCATTTTTACTTTAGCTTAGCTCACGGTGGTAGACCTGGGTCAAGTTTGAGTTTTCGGCATGTAGAGAGCCAGTTTTTCCAGCACCATTTGTGAAAGAGGTTATCTTTCTTCCAGTTAGTATGTTTGACCCCTTTGTAAAAGATAAGGTGGCTGAATTTGTTCATATTGGCTTCAGCGATAATCTATTCCATTGATCCTTAGGTCTATTTTGTTGTCAGTACTTGCAGATTTTATCCCAGTAGCTTTGTAGTATAATTTCAAATCATGAATTGTAATGCCTCCTTCCTTGTCTTTATTGCCCAGGATTGCCATTGCTATTCTAGGTCTTTCCCAGTTCCAGAAAAATTTTAGGAATGATTTCTCCATGTCTGTGAGATATGTCGGTGGTAGTCTGATAGGGATTGCTTTAAATCTGTACAGCAATTTTTGGAGTATGGCCATCTTCTCAATGTTGGTTCTTCCTATCCAGGAGCATGGGATATCTTTCCATTTTCTGAAATCCTCTACGATCTCTTCTTTCAGAGTACTGTAATTTTCCAAGAAATGATCTTTGACTTCTTTAGTTAGATTAATTCCAAGGTATTTCATTTTCTTCCGTGCTACTGAAAAATTGTTTCTATAATTTCCCTCTCATTGAGTTTGTTGTCTGTGTAAAGAATTGCTATTGACTTTGGGTATTGACTTTATAGCTTGCTATGCTATTGCATTTTTGTATTAATTCTAGTAGGTTCTTGGTGGAGTTTTTTGGGTCTTCCTAGTAAAGTATCATGTCATGTGCAAATACAGATAATTTAACTTATTCTTTACCTATTCTTATTCTTTCTATTTATTTCTCTTGTCTAATGGCTGTAGCTAATGATTCCAGAACTATATTGAATAGGAGTGGTGATAAAGGACATCCTTGTCTTGTACCAGATCAAAGAGTAAAAGATTTCAGTTTTTCCCCATTTAGGATATGTTAGTCGTTGGGTTTTCATAAATGGCTTTTACCAGATTGAAGTAGAGGCCATCTATTCCAATTTTCTGTAGGACTTTGAACATGAATGAGTGTTGGACTTTGTCAAAAGCCTTTTCTGCATCCATGGAGAAGATCATGTGGTTCTTAGTTTTCACTCTATTGTTATTGTGTATTACATTTATAGATTTTAGAATATTAAACCATCCTTGTATCCCTGGGATGAATCCTACTTGGTCATGGTGTATGATCTTCTTTATGATTTACTGTATTTTATTTGCTAGTATTTTATTGAGGATTTTGGCATGTGTTCATGAGAGAGATCGGCCTGTAGTTCTCTTTCTTAGTTGCGTCTTCCACTGGTTTTGGTATGAGTATAATACTTGCCTCCAGGAATGTTTTCAGGAGGATTGCTTCCTTTTCAATTTCATGGAAGAGTTTGACGAGTATGGAGACTACATCCTCTGTAAATTTCTTGTTGAATTCAGCTGTGAATCCTTCCAGACCTGCAATTTTCTTTGTCAGTAGGTTTTTAATTACATCTCGTATATCATTGGCTGTTATTTTGCTATTGAGAGTGGTTATATCTTGTCGATTTAGTTGTGGTAATTTGTATCTTTCTAGGAATCTGTCCATTTCTTCTATGTCTTGTATTCTGTGAGAGTAAAGATTCTCAAAACAACTACTGATAATCTTCTGAATTTCCACTGGGTTTGTGGTAATTACAACCTGTTCATTCCTTATTGCTTGTATTTGAATTTTTTCTTTCCTCTTTTAAGTGAGGTTAGCTAGGGGCTTATCGATTTTATTTAATCTTTCAAAGAACCAGCTTTTTGCTTTGTTAATTTTTCATATTGTTGTCTTCGTCTCAATTGAATTAATTTCTGCTCTAATCTTTATGATATCTACCCGTATTTGTGCTCTTGGTTTGGTTTGCTCTTCCTTTTCTAGTTGTTGAAGGTGCAGCTTTAGGGTATTTATTTTTTCCCATTCTGTTTTCCTAATGTGTGAGGTCACAGCTATGAATTTCTCTTTGAGAACTGCTTTCATCCTATTCTATAAATTCCGATAAGTTGTGCTTGAATTTTCATTGAATTGTAGATATTGTTGAATTTCTTGTTTAATTTCATCTCTGACCCATTGGTTGCTGAGTAGAGTGTCATTTAATTTTCATGTATTTAAGGTTTTTTTTTTCTGGTTTCTTTTGTCATTTATTTCCAGTTTCATTGCACTGTGGTCAGATAATGTGCATGGGATAATTTCTGTTTCCTTACATATACTTAAGTATGACCGAGGGACCAGTATGTGGTGTATTTTAGAAAATGACCCATGTGCATCTGAGAAAAATGTGTATTCAGCTGTGTTTGGGTGGAACACTCCATATATGTCCATGAAGTCCATTTGTTTCAAACTCTGGTTCAGTTCTGTTATTTCTTTGCTAAGTTTTTGTCTGGTTGATCTATCTTTTGGGGATAAAGGGGTGTTAAGGTCTCTTGTTAAGATTGTGGTATTGGATATTAGATTTTTCATGTCCATTAAGATTTGCTTTACATAATTAGGTGCTCCCCTGTTTGGTGCATATATATTTAGGAGTGTTACCTCTTCCTTTTGAGACTTGAAGTACTCTGCTCCATGCTCTTCTTGCCTTCATGGTTTTTGAAGAGAAGTCGGGAGTAATTCTGATGAGTTTTGCTTTGAATGTGATCTGCTTCTTTTCTCTAGCTGCTTTCAGTAGATTATTCTTGTGCTGAATTTCTGGGATCTTGATGATTATGTGTTTTTCATTAGGTTGAGTTTACTTGAAGTTCTGTATGCTTCGATTACCTGAATGTCAGATTGTTTCCTCATATTAAGGAAGTTTTCTGCTATTACGTCTGCCCATATTTTTTACTGTCATTTGTATTGACCCCTTCTTTCTAATTGATGCCTATTAGTCTCTCATTTTTCATTTTTGCATCATCTTGCAGGTGATGGATTATTCTTTCCTGCATACTCATTGTTTTTAAGAGATCCTTTCTTACCTTTTCACTAGCTGCACCAGCGTCTTCAAGATCTGAAACTCTGTCTTTCCTTTCACTTAAATGATTTTGCAAGCTTGTGATTGAGATTTTAATTTGATCTATATCTCTTTGACTCTGCTTCATGTGATCTGTTTCTTTCCTGTATTGCTCATTCAAGGAATCCTTCATTTTTTCTAGTCTCCTCTATTTTTTATCAATGTCTTCTTTAGAAGCAGTTATAAATTCTTTTACTGCAGTGTTTTTTTCATATTGGGTTTCCTCCCTATGTTTCTGTAGTTGCTTTTTTACTTCAGATGCTATGAGTTCTAAGAATTCTTTTTTTATTTCAGAAAATAAATGCGTTCTGATTTCCTCCATTACTTTCTGCTGTTGCTTATTTACTATTGATGCTATTAATTCATACATTTTAGCCGAGTTAGTGTCCTCTGCACTTGTTCTAGGTGGGCATTGGATTTCCTCCATATGTTTCTGCATTTGATTCTTTACTGCAGATGTTGTTAATTCAGGGATTTCTTTTTGTATTTCCAATCTGAGTTCCTCTATACCTTTCTGCAGCTGTTTCTTTATTTCAGAAGGCGTTGATTCATTGCTTACAGCTGTGTGATTCCCATTTGTTCTGTGTTAGTGTCCTCTGCACTTGTTATGGGTGGTCTTGTGTTCTGAGATTGCATTTTGCTCCTTCTCAATGTCATTTTGTGTAGCACTGTCTTCTGACCTTTGTTGTAGATCTTTGTTGTAGTTATAGCCTTAGCACTTTTTGAAGTTCAGGTGTAGACCTACAGAATTTGGCTTTATCCATCTCTACCTGGCTTGGGTCTGTCTGCTGTGCTCAGTTACTTCCTGTTGCTGCCCTTGGAGGTGAACTTGTTTTGCTCCTCTGGCAAGATATTCTGCTCCTGGACTAGCCATGTGGTTATACCTTCTGTAGGTTTTGCAGCTGAAGAGTTTCACCCCAGTCCTATATGCCAGGCCTGAGCTGAGTCTGGAGGGGACAAGGTGGAGCAGGTGTAGAGGCAGCTCTCCCACACACTCACTGGACCTGGGCTAGGACTGGATCTTGGAGTTCCCAGAAGGGGTCAGAAATTCCTACATTGTTTGCAAGCTGTGGGTGGGGTAATATAGAATGATGGGGGGCATCCCAAGAGGGTGCAAGAGGGTGTCACCCATGCTGTGCCTGCTCTGGGACCAGTAGATCCCACTGGCACAGGGTAGCTGGAAGCTCTCCCCCACACTCACCGAGCCTGGGCTATGACTGGGTCTGGGGGTTCCTGGAACACGGCAGAAATTCCTACTTAGTGGGTGGGTTGGGGGAAGTGCTGCAGAGTGGTGGGGGCATCCCAAGGGGGTGGAATTGGTCTCACCCACCCTGCGCCTGGGCTGGGACCAGTGGGTCCCACCGGTGCAGGGTAGTCGGAATCTCTCCCACACACTCACTGGGCCTGGGCTAGGACTTGAAATATTGTTTTCCATTTTTTTATTTTTACTTTACAAATTTCCTTTTTATATTGTTGAACCTCTTAAATTGAACAGACTGCTGAGTTGTGTTTTTTGATTCAGGTTTTCCAGTGTGTGTTTCTAACTGAGGAGTCAAAGGCATTACATTGAGAATTATTACTGTTATATTGATTTATTCCTTTCAGTGTGTTCTTTTTCTGTTGTTGGCTCTGTAATTTTTCCCTTTATGTTTAACTATTTTCTTTGCCTGATAGATTCATACCAAATGAGTTTTTGACTTTTTTGGCTTCTTTTTATGTTGAAAGTATTTTTAATATATTTTAGAGTATATTTCCTGATTAGGTGTAAGAATGTCTTAAGGTACTGTCTGCTTTGAAAGGACATTATTTCCTTCAGAAAATAGTTTTGAAGGGTGTTTAAGCTTAGGTTGGAAGTCATCTTCTTTTCGTGCTTGAAATATTTCACTCAGAGATCTCCTGGCTCTTTAATGTTTGTGTTGAATATTCTACTTTAATTGTAATGGGTTTATCTTCATAAATCTTTTTTTCCCCTGTAGTGGAGACTGAACTCAGGACCTTGTGCTTGCTGGGAAGGCACTTATGTCATTGAGCTATCTGTCTGACCCCTGCCTCTTCTTTAATGGCTCTTAGGATTCTGTATTTTTGTTGGAGATTTGTACTTTGATTATTAAGTGTTGTGGGGAGATTCTCTTTCCCTTTGTATTTATTTGACATTATATAAATCTTACTTACCTTTATACTAAATTTTTTTCCTCTACATAGAAACATTTTGGCTATGATTTCTCTAAGCAGATTTTTTTATATCATGTGTACAATAGTCTTTGTTTAGTCTTCTTAATATGATGTAATAGATGTTAGATGAATTTTTGTTGCTGTCATGCTTTGTAAGTTTTATTTGAGTAAAACATTATGTATTACCTATTCTGTTATGCATTTCCATTCTTTCCTTGATTTCTGAAACCATATCTCCACGGTGGTCTTTTATGCTTTTGATCAGTTCAATAGGACATTTTACCACTAGGATTCTGTTTGGTATATTTTTTTTGTGCAGTCTATATCGTTGGTGAACTTGTCATTCACATTTTGAATAATTTTGGTGATATCTTCTATTTTTTATGTATTTTTCCCTTACAACAAAACTGTAATGGGCCAGGGAGATGGCTTAGTGGAATAAGCGCTTCCCTGGCAAGCACAAGGGCCTGAGTTCAATCTCAGGTTCTGGAAAAAAAAAACTGTACGTGCCAGAAGACAGCCACAGAGTTGAAATCACATAGATTTTTTTCCTTTGATTTTTTTTCATGAATGTGACCATGGCTCTGATACTTTTTCTTTTATGTTTTTGTTTTGATTTGTTTTGTTTTGCAGAGCCTGGGATTGAACTCAGGCCCTTGTGCTTGGCAGGTAAGTGCTTATTTTACTGAGCCATCTCCCAGGCCCCTCTGATGATGTATTTTATTGCTAGTTAGCTCTTGTTTTGGGCTCCTCTCTCTTTTCTCTCCACTCTTCATCATTGTCCAATTCAGTGCATATTTTCACTGTCATTGGTAGACAAAGGAGCAGACAGAGACCAGATACATGTTGGAAATCCCAGGTAGTCTGCAGTAGGATTAGCTTTGGGTGCTAAATAGGCCCACCAAGGCTGAAGGAGGAATAGGGCAGAGTGCTGATTTTCACACTTTGCACTCCACAAAAGTTCAAGCTGGTCCTGGCCTCTGGTTGTTGCACTGATGCCTGAGTCATTCAGCCTACAACAACACTTTGTGCATCTCTAGCAGCCTGAACTTGGCTCCTTCACCCGGGACGTTTCCAGCAGTTGTCTTTCACTTAGACACTTATAGCTCTGAGATAAAGGCAACCAACAGCTACTGCTTGGAATCCTGAGTTCAATTGGCCCCTTTCCAAAATGGTGTCTATCCAAGCACCATTCTAGGAGACATGACAGAAGTTTCAGCTAGAGTTCATTCACCAGCTGTTGTAGTTCACAGAACCCACTGCTCCAATCAGCATGTGTGTTTCTCCCTGGAGGTATCAGGAGTCACTTGCACTCACTGTGTCTCTGTAGATTCAAACCTCTTCTCTCATGCTGTGAGCCAAGATTCAGGGAGAAAATGAAGTTTTCCACCTCCTTTTTCTGTATTGTGTTCTGTTTCTCCATTTTTTCTATGGGCTACAATTGTCACCTCAGATAATTGCTTGATTCAAAAGGTCCATATCCCTCCTTCTTTTCTTTCCTAGGTTGTTATAGTCCAGTGTCTGGAATCAAAATCTCATAAAGACTGATTTGCTACTGTTTATCATGAGAATTTCTACTCATAATATGTCAAGACAGTAAAATATTAAAATTCGTTTCATAATTTTACCCTTTCATCAGTATACATTACAGAATACGTTATACCATTATTTATAGGTTTGATTGAGATATGGAGGGTGGGGGTAATGGGAAAAAAGGATAAGATAAAGGGAAAAGTCAGTAGGAAAAAAGGAAGCTAAAATAAATTTTAAAAGATAAAAAATCAACAAAAATTCAGACTTTAATAGTTATTTTTATGCCTGGGATATAAAGGGATAGTGTTGAGAGGGATTTTCAGAAAGTCTTTGTGTAGGCAGGAGGAGGTTTGCAGAGGTGGTGGGAGGGTATGAGATTGTTGTGTTGGAATCTGTTAACATATTCATAGTTACTTTTATTTGAATCCTTTGTGCCCAAAATTAAAGATTACCCTGACATACATACCCTAGAATAGTACTGTATAAGTAAAGTAACTGCTTAATACTTAAATCTCTTTGGAATATATTCACGATTTATGCGTATATATGAATATATATATATATTAGAGAGGAGTGGGGAGGCAAGGAGATGAGATAATGAGGAAGAAAAAAGAAGAAAGAAAGAAAGAAAGAAAGAAAGAAAGAAAGAAAGAAAAAAGATTAATGAATAGAGAGGGAAATAGTGAAAAAGAATTGGAGGGGAAAAAAGACTAAAAGAGAAAGCAAGTCGAAGAGAAAACCCTTGACAATTAAAGTAGAATAATCAAACAAAACCAGTAAAGTAACAACCATAATAAGAAAGGCAAAACATTAGGAAAGAAAAAGTAAAAACAGAAAATGCATGCACTTTCACAGTACTTGTTGTACCTTTTAGATTTTAATTATTCACTCGTTTTCACACTAGCAAGATAATGTGATGTTTGTGCATGTGGATCTGATTTATTTCACTTACCAATGCACTCTCTAGCTGCATCCGTTTATCTACAAAAGCCTCAAATGTGTCTTTCTTACAGCTGAAAAATACTCCACTGTGTAAACATACCATATCTTTTTTATGCTTTCCTCAGTGTATGGGCATTTGGGTTGTTTCCAAGATTTAGCTATGACAAATTGCACTGCTATAAACATGAGTGTACATAGATTACTGTGGTATGATGCTTTCAGTTCTTTTTTAAAAATACCTAGAAGGGAAATAGCTGGTTTTAATGAGATGGGATCTCTATCCTAGATTTTTGAGGAATCGCCATACTGATTTCCATTGGGTTGATAAATAGGACAAATGAAAGAAGGGGAAAAGATGTATTTAGGTATATATGCCGAACAGTTTGAATAATTGTATCGTCGACTTCTGCTGGTCTTTTGAAAGGAGAATTTAATGCTTTTTTTTCTTTTTCACCCTGATTTTTTTCTCTTTTGATTTCTTATAACTTCTTTCTTATTTTTTTGTTTTGCATTTTTCATTCAGCGAATCTTACACATTTATATCTGGTCATCTGAACAACTAATTTGAAGATAGCATCATGTAATACAGCAACTGTTGTTGAATTCCTCTTACTTTGTTTAGTGAGATCTTGTATTGTTTCTAATGGTATTTTTTTTTCTATCACTATTTTGTATCTTTAAAAATAAGAAAAGTTTAAAGAGGAAAAGAAAACACATGCAAAGTAAAATAAACTAAGATTACCCAAATCCAACAAAAAAGCAAGAATAGAATAAATACAATAATCAAAACAAAAATACAAATATAAAATTTAAAACCTTTGACAGTTTGTATAGCACCAACCCAGAGCATCTACATAGCTCCCTGGCATCACATCCTGATTTTTATTAGCAAAGCAGTATCCCCCTGTGGACCAGACAACTGCCTTGTATATGGTTGCTTCCTCCAAACATGCATCTTGGTTGCAAGCTGTGTTCTATGCATGGTCCATTGGAGATCTCTTTGAATCCAATGATCTCAGTCAATTTAAGCGGCTAAATATTGTAAACATCTCTGTCTTCCCTCCACAGGTTTTCCTTTCCTAATATGTTGGGAAAAAGACAGTGTCTCAGGTGCTTTTCAACATTTCTCGCCACGTGTCTGTAACCAATCCTTTGTGACTCTGCCAAGTCTCTCTAAGTTGGGCATCAGTGATTCTCCTCCCTTAGAGTACCCCACTAGACTCTGTTCCACATATTTGTCCTAGAATGTGTTTTTCCTTCCCTCTGCAGCCCCAGATAAGAGTTGCTGTGGGTTCACTATGGAAACCATCCAGTGGTCATGAGTAGGACACTGAATGGGGCATGAGAAGCATGTCTATTTTTTGTGGGAGATATGAGAAGCATATTTTTGCTATATTGGGCAATCCTTCTGTACATGGTCCCACCATTCACCATCACTGGAGCTCTAATGTTTACCTGTCTCTCTGGTACTTGTTGAGAAGCATGTCTTTTTTTGTGGGAAATATCAGAAGCATATTTTTGCTATATCGGGCAATCCTTCTGTCCAAGGTCCCACCATTGACCAGCACTGGAGCTCCGATGTTTACCTGTCTCTCTGGTGCCTGCTGCTTGTCACTACTACCCAGCACAGAAGAGCTCTAAGACACAGGTTTGTCCTTCTTCCATGTGCTGTAGCAATATTGTTTACAATAGGTGAGTGTGTGATATGTGGGCATTTTGTTCAACCCCACTTTAAGATTCTCTGAATCCTTGGGCTGGTTATATTTCACTATGTCATGATGGTGGGGAAAATATAGTCTATCACTGAAGGGCTAGTTATCCTATAAGTCTGATCATGTCCCAAGATTGTATGGATACCAAGTCTGAGGTAAAGGATTGGGTGCGATGCTTGAGAAGTGGTCCAGTTTCCTCTTACATGCCCTATAAACTGGGTTTTAATCCAGCTTGATTTTCTTTGCATTTGTTTTCCTGAATAGGTATTTATCTTTTGCACCAGCTTCAGGGAGTCTGGTTTTCTCCGTTACCCAATTGGACACACCCTTGCTGTCATCCCCTAGGTGGCTATCTTTTCTTTCTATATATTTGGTTCAATGTTAGTTTCCATGTATGTCTGTTAAGGAATTTCAGGTGAGATTTGCATTTTTATCTACAGCATGAGTATCTCAGATGTGAGTGGAACTCATTCAGGCCTTTACAACTGAAATGAATAAAAGATTGAAGAAGAAAGATCTCTCGGGGCCAGGGAGATGGCTCAGTAGAATAAGTGCTTCGCTGGCAACTGCAAGGGCCTGAGTTCAATCCCTGTTTCCACCAAAAAAAGGTCTTTCTCTGTGCCTCTCTGTCTCTGTCTGTCTGTCTGTCTTTCTGTCTGTCTGTCTCTCTCTCTCTCTCTCTCTCTCTCTCTCTCTCTCTGACTGTCTCTCTGTCTCTGTCTCTGGTTCAATCTGAAACACCAATTTTCAACTCTCTTTAGACTCAGATTCATATTGAAATATATACCAATTTTTTCTCTTGTTTATAGACCTTCAGATTTGGACTAATACTGAAATATTGAAACTCTTGATCATCAAGAGATGTATGCTATCATTTAGAGTAGTATTAATACCAGATGAAAGCAAGAAATGAATTCATGAATCCAGAAGAGGTGGATATTTGAGTCAGGTGTGAGAGTGAAGACAGGGACCTAGGTGATGAATGATGAATCATCTTTGTTGGCTGAGACAAAAAGAGCTTGTGCATGAGTGAAGTGAAGATAGTCATCACTTAAAGTGTAGGAGAAGCATGTCATAATCACTTCATAATCACTTTAAGGGAAACATAACTATTTGTTCTTGGTACAAACTTCAAAATTGAAAGTTTTAGGGTCAGAGTGGAACTATGTGAATTATTTTTATACTTAATTTTCAATGTCTCAGCATTTATTTTCCCTTCAAATAAGCTAGACTAGACATTATTAAATAAGCTGAAAATGAGGACTTGTTAACAATTTATCAATCTATAAAAAGATCTTCATTTTAAGTTACATAGAGTGAGAACAAATATAATGATGGTATAGTAATGTACAATTTGAGACTAGAAAAATTCCATTTAAAAGTGAAGTGGCAGAGAGAATTTATAAAGTATTCGTGTAAATATCTTTTAGAAACATGCAAGAAAAAATTATGAAATATCAACATCTCAATATAAGCTAATTTTTTCTATAGTATATATAGTACATCATTCTGAAATACTGAAATGGTCTCAATTTAATGTAATGGTAAAACAAGATATTCAAATCTAATATGAATGCACATTGTAAATTCCTTAGTTGAGATGTTTTTAAATTTAATATGTTTTAAGCTAGAAGTAAAACACACATGTACTTATAGTTAACAAAATATAAGTAGAATGTTTGGAAATTTCCAGCTTTGTCCATAAGAGAAGTCTCCAGAAATCTCAACTATATGAGATATTAAAAAGAAAAATATAGTCTTATTCCAGAAAGAATGGCCATCATCAATAAATCAACCAATGAAGGCTGACAAGGGTACATTGGAAAATGTACCCTTCTGCTCTGTTAATGTGAATGAAAACTAGTACAATCATTATGAAAAATAGTTTAGAGATTACTAGAAAAACTAAAACTAGAAGTTCCATTTGACCTAGCAATTCTTCTGGATATTATCCTGAGAGTGTTAAGGACATAATATTGT
>NW_004524617.1:9124015-9190156 GCF_000260255.1 Octodon degus | reverse complement strand
TCAGAAAAATTCATGATAGATAAATCTTGGAAGCAGCCTATGTACCTGTTAACAGATCAATGAATAACAAATACGATATTTACACACAATAGAGTAGTACACTGCCATAAAGAAAAACTGGAGTCTTTTGTCAGAAAATGGGTGCACATTGAAACCATAAGCTTAAGTGAAATAAGTCAGGCACACAAGTCAAATACCACATAGTTTCTCTTACATGAGAAACCCAAATAATAAATAAAGCAAATACATTAAAAATCATAATAAGTTTGATACCAGGCAGGCTGTACCGGCTCTGCCCCCAGGGATGCAATGAGACTGCGACTGAAACTGGACATAGTGGTGTGTGCCTGTAATCCCAGCATGGTGCATGGGAGGCTGAAAACAGGAGGATCACTATGAGTCCGATCTTCATTATGAGACCCTGTAGTCCCTGTAGACTCTGTACTAAATATATAAGAAAGCATAATAGGAAATAGGTATATAGCACCTTCTCAAATGGGGATTAAGAGATGAAAAGAAGGGTTGGAAAAAGAAGGAAATGAAATGAACAGGGAATTAAGGTGCATTATACACATGTACCAATCCTAAACAGAAAATGCAAACATATACTGCAAATATGTACTCATAAGAAATTTTGAAATACAATTTTACAATTAGTAATATTAGTTTACTTTTTTTACAAATCATCACATTATTTAAGATACTACAATGCTTATCTGAGTTCCAAAGTGAATTATTATTAAAATGATAAAAAAATTTATGAACAAATATTTGGGCAACTATTTAAATGAATGATAAGAACAGCAACTTTTAAAATTAACATTGACTCAAAGTTCTTTTGAAGCTAACATTCTCCTATTACAAATTACGTTAGGCACATGCTGTCCTTCTCAAACAGTCCTCCACACTGAGTCTACAAAAGTATCTCCTTGTAACATGAAAAACTCAGGCACACTCACATATAGTATTATGACTGGTTGTGAATAACTTGTAAATGCTATCAGTGACTCCCATTTATCTCTGAGTGGTATGATTGCCTAAGCATCAGTAAAGGCATCACTGGACTCATATGTGCTGTGGAGTAAATCTGTTGCAAAGATGTGTGCAGAAAGCTGACGATAGCCAGCTTCTCAAACAGCTGCCATTTGCTTGGGAAGCATAAGCTGAGTGGGCAGAAGAACCCTCTTAAGGAGTTACTGAAGCACAACATTCAGATTAGGTGGCATAATTTTGGACTCCTGGGATCAACAGTAGCAGAGTAGAGAGCTCTTTACTGTCCTAGCTGTCAGGCAGACAGTGAGCAGAAGCAGTAGGGTTGACAGACCGCCCCTTCAGTTACCAGCAGAAGGCTACAAATCATTAGACTTCACAATATAAAATCACTGTACTGAAACACACACTACTATAGTCAGAAGAGCCCCTTCTGGGAGACCCAAATCAAGGCATCTGGCAATCTTTTTATTCAACTGAGATATACTTCCTATTAGAAAATATGATTCAAGAATTTAACTAGCAAAAATGACATTGCAAAATCACTAATTAATTTTATAGGATCTAGATGAGAAAAGGCATATTCACTATCCCCCAATCCAAAATTATTCCTCCTGCCACAAAAATGCCTTTATCAAAAGCAAAGCTTTAATTCACATTTTAAAGAAAATGTTAGAAACTTGTCACATTCATTTACTACCTCTATGAATTTCAATGGATCTTTCACTGTCCTTCAATTTTCCCCTCTTTAAAATATGGTTGTTAATGGCTAATTTTCACTTGTATTACTTAGAATATTAACAGTGTTTTGAGTATGCTCAGGATATGTTGGGCATTAAATAAACAAAAGCTGCAATAATCAGTATTAATTTTGGAAAACATTCTTCATATTTGTAATACATTTTCTGTGTTATAAAATGCTTTTACATATACTCCTGTCATCTGGGTAGAATATTCTTTTTTTCAATTTATGCTTCAGGAACTGGCTTTCAGTGATAGGGGCTTGCACAGTCTTCCAAGTGACAGAGACTGCACTGAAAAATCAAGTCTTTTGACTTCAACTCCATCTACTCTTCTTTCGCTTATAAATATTTACAAGACATTTAAAATAAAGACTGGGCATGGGGGTGTGCACCCATAATCCCAGCACTTGAGAGGCTGAAAATAGGAGGATCACGAGTCCTATTTACATAGTGAGACCCTGTAGACCCTGTCATAAATCTATTTTAAAAATAAGAATTGTTCACAGACTCATCACACAGATTTGGTTTCTGTATACCTGTCTGTTTCTCTCCGTACCTATCTTTTCTGTTTCTTCCTCTTTCTGTACCTTTCCATGTTATACTCTTTCTCTACTCATTCCTATTCCCAACTCTTGTGAAATTTTACAATTGTGATATAAAAGATAAGCAAGCATTTTCATAGAGGAAGAAGTGGTCCTACTGTCTCTTTTATTCTCAATTCCATTTTCCTCCACACATGGAAGCAACTATTCCTAGAATGTGTTTATTCCACTTTGTGTTTTATGAATTTGAATAATTTTTAGAATTGGAATGTTCCAAATAATCATTAATCTTATAAAAAATAAAAATGGTAAAATAATCCAAAACTTGCATTTGTTCCTCAAAAGTATATTTTCAAGAACTATTCATGATGGTGTATATTATGTTCAATCACTCAAACTTCTGAGTATTTTGTGCTATGAATAGAGCTTAAATATCAATAGACTCTTAACCTGCTTTTCAATCATATAAATGTCCCAATTTATTTGTAATTTGGGAAATATTATTCTCAAGATTTCATGCATATTTAATTATGCAATATAGGCCATGTTACTAGACTGTCCTCTATTGGTTGTAGATTTATTTTCTTATTGCTACATAGAAAACAGTATTTCACAAATAATCTATATTTTTACTCATTTATAACCAATGTGGTATATTCAATAACATTTTTTCTTCAAATTGTCAAATAGATCACATTTCATATCTTATTTTAAGATGATGTTATAGAATTCAAAACTTTTAAGTTTATACAAACTTATGATTGTTACATACTTCACATGATTTTCTTCACTTCTCTTATTTATTCTATGGATTATTATCATGTGAAATTCTATTTTCTCTAATATTATATCTACTTTCATTATTGTTTTTAGTTTTTGAAATACTTAGTGGATTCCACCCTGATCATGAAAATTTCACCTTTCATTTCACTTTGGGTGATCTTTCTTGTAAGCCACATACATCTAATTTCCAAGATTCTAGTGTTTTCCTTAATATTTTATGATAAATGACTTTAACCAATTTATATTTACTTTATTAATATATACATATGTCCCTACTATCATTTTAATTTTAATATTTATTTAGTATACTTTCTGGATTTTATTATTCTATTTCCATGGAGAATCTTAATATGAAATATCAACATTGTATATTTAACAAAGTTAGAATTGGATTATATTTTATTCTTTTTTGTGTGTATTTTAGGGAAGGATCTACAGGGTGTTCAGGGTCTCACTACTAGATCAGACTCATAGTGATCCTCCTGTTTACAGCCTCCCAACAGCTGGGATTACAGGCACGTGCCACCATGCCCAGTCTCAATTGGCATCTCAGCACACACCAGGGGCGGGGCCAGCACGGCAGTCCCAGGGATCGGACTCCCGGCCCCTGCACCTGCTTGCAAGTGCTTTAATCCACTGAACTATTTGGCCAGCCCTTATTGTTCATTTTTAACAAGGTGAAACTTTGCTTGAGTATCTTACACCAACTATCTGTGTATTTTCTAGGGTTTTCATTACCTTTTGCTCTTAAATATTCCCAAACTCCGTTATAATTTTAAAGGTTGCAACATTTTCAAGTTTTACCATTTTGTCTTTCACTGTTGTTTCATTCCTATAATTCCTTCCTTCTGAATTTATTTTTCTTCTCATGAAAATATATTTATTTGTGGCTGTCTTAAGGAGAATCATAAAATTAAACTTTATCTCAGATTAGTCTTCAATTTTTCTTTATTGAATTTTGCTAATGTTTCAAATACATATCAGTGTTGAAATATCTACTGCTATATTTCAGAATACAGAAATATATTTTTTGAGGTATAAAATAAAAATGTTTTTTGTAAAACTTTTTATATGGGCTGGAGTGATAGCTCAGTGGTCTAAGTGCCTGCCTGGCAAGTGCAAGGAACTGATTTCGATCTCCAGTACCACATACCTTGCCAGCCTCAGAACCCTAGAATCCAAGGTGTGCCGTGTAGGCCCCAAAACCAAGCACAGTTGTACATACCTGTAATCCCAGCTCTGGGGAGGCTGAGACAGGAGGATTACTATGAGTCTGAACTGTACAGCAAGAATATGTGTGAAATAAATTAATTAATTTAAAAATATTTTTATAAAAACATTTTATAAAGTAAATAAGAATAAGTACTTTTAAGAGCCAAACTAATGTCAGTGTTATATAACTCTCAAATCTTACTTTTGTATTTGAGTGGTTAAACTGTTCAAGTTATAAACTCTTTTTTCACCTTATTCTGTGGAAACAATTTTCTTTTGTTTTTAATTAATTTTATTGAGAAAGAAATAGCAATGAGACAATTTCAAAACGGGTTAGTAGGACAGTTAAAATAATTAATACATTTCATATTGTTGTGTTCATAGTAGTTATTCATTGTACAAGATGCAGACATGATATCTTGTCTAAACACTATTAGTACAAGCCTCTCTTTTCATTTAACTAAGAGAAAGTAGCTGTATATCTATCCTAACTATTTTGTATATACAGATAGTTATTGCTTTATCTTGGTCTTAACCATCCAGAAGAAAAGTACAAAACTGAGGTATAAAAAGTGAAGCCATATTAATATGTTGAGCTATGAAACACTAAATTCAACAACTTCTGACATTGCCAGTTCTGCAGAATGCACTATTTCCACTACTATTATGAACTCCTGGACTATATTGGAATATTTTGCTGAATTCACGCACCTGCCATATTTGAATGACAATGGAATACCCATCTCTGACAAAACTAAACAAAAAAGGGGGACATAAATGAAGGATCATTTTGTAACCAATTTTCAAATTTAGTTATAAAACATAAAAGTGAATCTACATAGGACAATAGTTTATAAGGTATAAAAGTTTGGATGTCATGCTTAGTGTTCATCACAAAACATATTATGCGATTAACTTACAAAGAATAACTGGAATTTGTTCATTGTGGATTAACATTTTTTGTGGAAAACATTCATTTTTAAATTTTTACTTCTTATTTTACAATAAAAAGGTAAAACAAAATTTCATAAAAATAATAAAATAGCAATAGTAAATACATGGCATATTTATCTTTAAGTAGTTACTCAGAGTACAAGATATTGGCATACAAAATTCTCCAGTTTCAGCACATTCATTTTCTATGAAATAATAGACACTAATATCATAATGAGAGCTTATATGCAGAGTGTTTCCACTTGGTAGCATGGTTTTACTCTGTGGTGGGAATACCTAAGAAGTTTAATGGATAAAATATAACTGAAATGAAAGTAGAAGCAAAGCAGGAGCCTAGTGGATGATCACACAACTTTGGGCACCCAGAGAAGAGGGCAGAAGACAAAGAATTAAAGTGTTAGCAAGGATTATCAGGACATGGTATCTAGGTGTCAGGGATAGGATTATATTTCACTTCTGGAGTTGTCCCCCATCTGTTTAGAAAAAAATGAAAAATGAGAAAAGAAAAAATGGAAAAAAAGAGAAAATGGTCAGCCCCAACCACCTGCTTCTATTCCATGTTTATTTGCCTCTAAGCAGAATGCAGGTTCACCTAACTTATCACCTGTGGACTTACATTTTTATTGTTGCTTTGGATTTTTCCATTCTTTTAGTCCTGCATGTCCACTGTGTGCACCCTAAGTAGGGCCCTACTGTGTCACTGGCCTTCATGATTGTCACCTGGTCCCACTGATATAGTGGGGAGGAGCTGTTTACTTGGATTCATCCCACCCGACAGTAGCCAGGTCGCAGTATTTTGTGGAAATTATTAAACAACCATTCATATATTTGTCTTGTTCTTCTAATTGGTATATATAATGTTCAGAGCTCTTGTATTTGGAAGCTGGACTTTGAAATAGCGTCTTGGTTTCACTGTTTTGGTTTTTTGTTTTTGATTTTTTTTTGAACTAAAGAAGGACCAGCCAAATAGCTCAGCAGATTAAAACTCCTGCAAGCAGGTGCAGGGGCCCTGGGGTTCGATCCCCGTGCCTACCATGCCACACCCACCCACGGGGTGCGGTGAGAGGGTAATTGAGACTGGGCGTGATGGCGCGCACCTGTAATCTTAGCTCTTGGGAGGCTGTAAACAGGCAGATCACTATGAGTCCTGTCTAGTAGTGAGACCCTGAACACCCTATAGAACCTTTCTTAAAATACAGAAAAAAATAATAAAAATTAAAATAAAATAAGGCTATATGAAACTTGTTGATTAAACAATACATTTCTAAATTAAAAATAAACAAATAACACAAATATTATTTACATTCCTAGTTACAAAAATGAATTATATATATATATATATATATATATTCTAAAGATTACTCCTGTATTAGATGTATCTCAAGCTCTTAAAAGAATATTTGCTATATAAATAAATGTAGTATTTTTAAAATAACCATTATTCATTTGTCTTAAAATATATAGCCATGTTCTATAGGGCTTATACAATAAAACACGTAGAAAGTGTGAATTTAGTAACTTTGTGCTATAGACACATACATTCTAGAACAAATCCTGCAGTACTTCATTAAAAAATTAGATGTTATTCTCCATTTCTATAAACAACACACCTTTGAGTAACTTTCTGGCTAACTATGTTTTCCAACTGTAACAATATATTTCAATGTTATATGGAATACTGTAGATCCGTCTTAATCTCAAAGAATATGTGAGCCACTGGAATATGTGGACAACTGTCAGTTTGAGGTATGGGCAGTTCAAATTTCACATACAAAGAGAAATTTTCACAAATGACTGGAAAAATAATTATACAGTATGCTAGCTTAGAGCAGAAAGAACAGTGGTTAAGTTGGGATATTTCCTGTTCTCCCTTTTATTTGTCTTTATTCTTGTTATCACATCCCAGAAGTTAAAAAAAAAGAAAAATATGAAATTGACTCTAAGGTCCATGTGTCTGTACAACCTTAAGAAATTTCTTATCCTACAATTCACTCTTTATTAATAAAATTTAAAATTTTCCCACTTCCAAATTAATGTACTTAGATTTGGTAAGCCTGTTCCATTTTTACCATAAAGAACAACTCAAATTTTTCTTGAAATCTGACGATATACATCTTCCCTTAGATAGAAATATCTGTGTCAATACAGAACAAAATATTTCACATAACTAAACCAAAAAATTAAAATAATTTTTTTCATTTCCTTGTAAACAATGAAGGTTTACACAATGTTTTAGTCTTTTAGCTAGTTGACCTCTTATAGGAAAATCTATTCCATATACTTTTAGAAAATAGTTTAGTTGATGTGTATGTCTAGAGAAATTCTCTGTTATATCTTCCAATATATGGTAGTATGATGATTACAAAGGAAAATTTGGTAGCTTCAAGTATATAGCCTCTCTGAAACTTCTTTCAACTTTGTTTCCCAGTGCTCATTTTGATATAAAATCTGCTAAGCTATTTCTATGTATACACATACACCTATGTGCATTTTGTTGAGAACATACTTTATCCCAACAATTCCGAGATCTAGAGACTTCAACCCATCCCTCTACCACCTGTATCTGAAAACAAAGTTTTCCTGGAAGATAGTCGCATCTGTTCTCTTACATACTGTCTGTGGCTTCTTTCCCATTACAAAAGCAGAATTAAATCATTGTAATAGGCCATATTTTAGCAGAGCTTAAAATTGTAACTCTCTGATGCTTTATTTTACAATTTTAACAGAGCCTAAAATTGTAACTATCTGGTGCTTTAAGAACTTAGCAACATTTCCATGATTTCATTCATAAAGAATACAAAGACCCTATTTGTATAATAAATAAAAGTATCATAGCCCTTGATCCTGTAACTATCAATAACTCCCATTTCTAAAATTTTTAGCAGAGTGTGAGAACCTGAAAGAGTAAATGAATTTTGAAAGGTACAGTAGATATTGGGAAAGGAAAAGAATCTGTTCAACAGGAAGGAAAAACTGGGATGAGGAAAAAGACAAAAGAAGAAGGGGAAAATGCATAATTATGAGCATACACATGATAGTTTAGAAAATTGTACTGATGAATTCTACTGGTCAAATGAAAGGAGCATTTAACATTTTTCATTAATTTTATTGAGAAACAGTCATCAATGAGACAGTTTCAAAACCAATTAATAGGACAGTTTCAATAATTAATACATTGAATATTATTATCTTCTTAGTGGTTATTCATAGTATGAAATGCAGACATGATATCCCATCCAAAATACGATTAGTACAAATCATTCTTCACATTGAATTAAGATAAAGTAGCTGTATATCTATTCTAACTATTTTATGTATGCATATACAAAATAGTACTTCTATTGTATCCAGTTTTTTTTGTTTAGTTTTCATAGATATGGGTATTCCATTGTCATTTAAATATGGTAAGTGTGTGAATTCAGCAAAATAATCCAATATAGTCCAGTAGTCCATAATAGTAGTGGGTTATCTGTAGGACTGGCAATGTCAGAAATTGTTAACTTGAGCCTTTCACAGCTCAGCATATTAATGTGGCTTTACTTTTTATACCTTGTTTTTATACTTTTCTGCTGGATTGTTAAGACCAAGATAAAGCAAGACCTATATAACAAGAAATGTAACTTTTGTATTTGCCAAGGTCAGTCAAGTACCCTCAGGATTTATCCTGTAACCCTGTACCTCAGTTTGCAGATCCTTTGTCAGTGTTAACCATGTAGATGAGTCACGCCGATTGCTTGACCAATTTTTTCTCTGTGAAAGCCTCAGAAAATGTTTTCTTTCCAAGTAACTCTCCTTAGGCACACTCTGTGTCTTCGATCATGTTGCTCTGTGGCCCCATAATCTCCTTGGTTAGAGAATTTGGACACAACTGAGTTACATGATGCTGTAGTATAGGTTCTCCTATGTCCTGAGTCTTCACTGAACTTGAAAGGCTAGGGCCTAAATGTTGGCTGTCCTTGTAGCTCTTCTTTTTCTCTAATTTTTGGTTTGCAAACTTAGGTTGTTAACCCTCCTGAAGAGAAGCTTATTATGACACTACAACATATGAGGTTGGGTTTAACCTCAATATCTGTCTGAATATCAAACATCTTAGGCATAACATGGAACAGGTATTTTTCATTTAGTATTGATATGTTAAACTTTAAGTCTCTACAGAAAATGGAGAAAAAAATTTTAAAAATATGAAATATTTAAAAAATATGAATAAACAATTACATAATTTTACGCAGAAATTTAGAAATCTAACCATATACAAGATTGTAGCAGGATAGTCCCGTGACATTTTTTTTTCTTTTCTCTTTTTTCATGTTTTACCCTTTTTTTAAACAAACATTTACTTGAGAGATAGTATGACAATAATTGATATGTCATGACAAGCAGTACTTATTTAGAAGACCAGAATGGCAAGCATTCCAAGTGTAAATCTTGTATTACATACTGCTTTCTTCGGTACAATTGCTTAGTTCACAGGTATAAGCATATATAAGTATATAAGTATAAGTTAGCGTGAGAATCCTACCAATAAACTGATAGTTCCAAAAACATGCTGCAGGGCCAGGGAGTTGACTCAGTGGAATAAGTGCTTCCCTGGCAGCGCAATGATCTGAGTTCAATCCCAGTTTGGCAAAAACATGCTGCAGATTCTCTGCATCATTCCCTTACCCAGCTTCTGCATATAAATATATGCCTTTGCCCCTATCATTTTTCCTACCTTTTCTCCTTGCCCTCTCTTCGTTGTCTAATCCTCAAGTTCTCGCTTTCCTTTTACTTGTGTTGTACCTTTCTGTTTCTATTTGTTCTTTTCAGTTCTTATACTAGGGAGACTATATGAAATGTACACATGTGGGTCTAGTTTATTTCATTAATGAATATATCTTCAAGTGGCATCCACTTCAATATAAAGGCTTCGAGTTTATCATTCTTTATAGCTGAGTAATACTCCATTGTATAAAAACACCAAACTATATGTTAATATTCATTTTATTTTAGATTTTCTAAAGGACTAACTTATTAGGTTTTTAAAAATATGCATATATCTATATCTGTCTATATATCTTATATTTTTGTTTATTATAGGCACAAGATGATACTAAATGATATATTCAAATTCTAAATATTTTATTAATGTTCTGTAACACATTGACTTGTGCCCCTAAAAATAACATGATTAAGAGAGACAAAGAAAAATCTGATCGGGGGCCAGGGAGGTGGCTCAGTAGAATAAGCACTTGCCAGGCAAGTGCAAGGACCTGAGTTCAATCCCTGGTTCTGTCAAAAAAATAAAAAAAGAAAAAGAAAAATCTGATTAAAAAAAAATAATCAAACATTAAACCAATCCAGAACTGACATTTTTGTCAGTGTCTTAAAATATGTTTATTTATAATTACATTAACAGTAGAAATAAAATTTCTTTTATAAGAAAAAAAGAAAAATCCCATCAACTATTCTGGGTTAAATCATTCTAAATGCATCTCATAACAGAATACAATGATTGGATTCATAACAGAAAGTAGTATTCTAAAAGAAACTTAGAGGCAAATGTGAAATTTAAACATACACATTCTGTTATCTAATAATACATATAAAATTATATTATGACATTGATATTTTCACAAAGTGTGAGAATACTTTTAGAAAATAAACATATAATAGATCAGCAGAAATATAGATAAGTAAGCATAAATATTTTTATGTGAGAGACTAAATACAACAAAATGCTACAATGGATAATCCTTGCTGAAGGACATACACATTTTTTTTCTTTCCTTGTGACTTTTATATAATTTTTAAATCATTTAAAAATAGTATAAAATGGGGACGGAGAGATAGCTTAGTAGAATAAGTGCTTGCCTGACAAGCTCAGGGTCCTGAGTTCAATCCCCTGTACCCCCTCCAAAATAAATAAATAAATAAAACAAAATAAAAAAATAAAAATAGTATACAATGGTTAATAAGGTTTTCTCATGGAAGGTATTATTCTAGGTGAAAAAGGAAATAATAGAGCTGAAATTGCAGTTCTTACATTCTAGTGAATAAAAACAGATATATCCAGGAAAGAATAGATGACTTTGGATGATGACAGTATTAAAGAAATGCATCACAGTGGTGTGATAGAATTAGACTGGAAGGTGTTATTTATACTTTTTGATAAGGCCAGGCCTAACAGAATAGTTGATACTTAGGTAAGGTGGTCACTGAGAAATACTAGGAAATTACAGACAGACAAAAGTCTTTGAGCTTGATCTATATTAGTCAATTTGACCTGGATTTTGGATGCTGTAACAAAAAGCCTAAAGCAAGGTAACTGTCAAAGATACATTTATTAATTTTATAGTTTGGAAGGTCCAAGAGCATGGTGCAGTCTTCTTCTTGGCTCTGGTGAGGATTTTGTAGTGGATGACATCCCAGTTGTTGGAGTACATGGAGAAAAAGAAGTAACCATGAAACAGAAAGTCAGAGTCCAGGGAAGGGCCAGTGTTGGTCTTTTATAACATCACTCTCACCAGAACTGAGTTCTTATAATAATTATACTGATCCTTTCCAAGTATAGGACCTCTAATGACCTAAATAACTTGTAAATCTTATCTCTTGAATGTTCCCTCACCTTATAAAATACAAAAGCACTCAAGACCAAGCTTCCAACCCTTGATCATTAAACCTCATCCAAACCATAATAGATGGACAACATTTCTAAGACCAACAGACAATCAAAGACAGATGTAAATAGAGCTTCATATACTACCAGGGAATTCACAAAAGATTGAATTTAAGACATATGTCAATCTGCTTACCCACAATTTCTGAGTATGCATTTCCTTTAGTAAGAACCTAAGGTTAAGAAGATTTTGGATCTGAGAGAGTTACAAGTAAAAATACTACCATTGCTTGCAAGCAGTGCAAGGGCCAGGGGTTTGATCCTGGGACTTGCCATGCTTGCTCCACCCCCCAGGTGTGCTGAGATGGCAATTGAGACTGGGCATGGTGGTAAGCACCTGTAATCCTAGCTCTTGGGAGGCTGTAAACAAGCAGATCACTATGAGTCCGATCTAGTAGTGAGACCCTGAACATCCTGTAGACCCTACCCTAAAATAAAATTAAAAAATACCATGAAACGCAATTTTTAGGTGAACAAACAAACCAAAGCTATATTGGACTATATAATTGAGATTAAATGGGTGTTTGTTAAACTGGAAGTTAAATGTAGCTTGGCCTCCCTCTTCTGGAGAATAGGTTACACAGTGAATTGTTTCCTGTGAATTAAAACTTTCTATTCCACATATAAATTAAGGAATTTTGAAGTCCCTAATTAAGTTTTGTAATGCATTTCCTGACAACATGTAATTTTTCCAAGAGATTATGTATAGACCATAAAAAGGACAGAGAATAGATTTTCTTAAGTTTTATTTTCTTTTTGTTCTTTGTATTTCTTTTCCACTCTGTATTACTTAGAGAACAGAAACGATAAAACAGATGAAGTGAGATAGTGTATTGGACATAAAGCTTTTATTGGCTCTTCCATCAAAGAATAAATGATATTAGAACTACTTCTCATATCCCAGCTTTCGTTTTTTCATTTATGTATTTGGTACAGGGTCTCACTATGCAGTTGGACTCGTAGTGATACTCCTATTTTCAGCCTCCCCAGCACTGAGATTACAGGTGTGTGCCACCATGCCACAACTCATTTGCTGACTCAGTGTGCCCTGGCAGTGTGGCCAAAGTGACATGCTGGACCGAGAATCAAACCCTGGTCCCTGTGCTTGCCAAAGCAGGCACTTAGTCTGCTGAGTTAACTCTCTGGTCCTCCCAGAATTAGATGACTGGAAATATACAACAGATTCTCAAGCTATTTGAAGTGATTTTTAAATATTACCAATTTTGAAGTGGTGGTATCAATATTTTGCTCCTTCATTTATTGAGATCTTGTGTGTGAAATCACAACCATCTTTCTTAACTGTAGGGAATTCAGACCAGAGTGGCCTGTTGTCCTCTACAAGATGTGATAGAACTACCTGACCTTCCTTACATTTTTTTTTTTTGGCGGAACCAGGGATTGAACTCAGGCCCTTGCACTTGCCAGAGAAGCGCTTATTCCACTGAGCCATCTCCCAGGCCCCCTTCCTTACATTTTAAGGTCTCACTTATGAAACACATTTGTTTTTCTTAATTTGTCATTAGAGCTATTTGTTATTCTCTGAAAATTATCTCAACCCTCACATTATTATTTAGATTGTTCTATAGCTTTATCATAAACAATTTGCTGCTATAAAGATCAACTTCACATGCTGGGTAGAGTGGGCTGTGTCTGTAACTTCAGCACTTTGTGAGGCTGACACAGGATATTCACAAATTTGAGTCCTACCTGAATAACATACTGAAGAACTATCTCAAAATTTTAAAAAAATAAATGAACAGCAGATACTAGGAATCTAGCCAGCGTGAAAGCTGACTCAAGGCCCAGTACCATAAAAACTTCATAAATAAAATATCTTGACAAACACGAACATATATCTTCTTAATTGTTAACAAAAGCACAATTCATCAAACCTAAGCATGCTAGGTGGGGTAGGGTGTGATTACAGGGATCTATCCAACAAAGGACAGAGTAAAGATGTCTTAGTTTGGACTGTTATAGACTGGGTTGCACAAACAATCATCTATTTTTCATAATTTGGGGAAGCTCAAGGTCAAGATGTCAGCAGATCTTGTGTCTGCTTGCTGACTACTTCGCATACCACCACCTTGTTGGGGCTTCACATAGATGTGGGAAGTGGCTGTGATTTCTTTCTCTTCTTATAATGGCACAAATCCCATCATGAGGAGTCCACATTCATAACCTCATCTAAACCTAATTACTTGTGCTTGCTTTGGCAGCACATACTAGTCCTAATTACCATCAAAAGATCCCATCTTCAGCTAGCTTCACAGTTGGGACTGGTGCTTTATTATATGAATTTGGGGGTAAGACAAATATTTAGTGCATAGAAAACAAGGGGAAAAAAGAAAAGTCAAGGAAGGACTGAGATAGGACATATACAAGAATGAGATCATGTAACAAGATTCTAGAAATATTGATGAAAGTGATGATTTTGGCTTTGGAAGAAAACTACAAGAGGTATTATTCCTTGACTATCTCTCTTTCCTCTTCTACTCTTTCTGCCTTACTCACTGCACTTTAGCTAGCAGGGTCACTTGCTTCTCTTTGTATGTTCCAGAGACTTCTTCATAATACATTAATTATTAGGAGGAATAATGAATGTTTCATTGTTGTCCTGGAAATTCTTCTCCCGGAAAGTTACAGGGCTACATCCCTCATTTTATTCTAGCATGTAATTGGCTCCTCTAAGCAGTTTTCCCTGAACATCCCATCAAGAGTAGTAATGTTACCCTTTTTATCACCATATTATGTTATTTTTTAATTCAGACTGCTTATTACCTTCTGACTTCTATTCACCTCTAATTTTTTTTTGTGTGTGTGCTGGGGATTGAACTCAAGGTTCATGAATGCTAAGCACATTTATTAATTTTTTATCTAAGTGTATCATTTCTCCTTTGCTTAGAATACAAATTCTGGTGAGACAGACTCTCTCTCTCTCTCTCTCTCTCTCTCTCTCTCTCTCTCTCTCTCGGACAAGTTCTCATGTAGTCTGGGCTGGCCTTGAAATCGCTATGTAGCACAGGTGGCCTCAAACATTTGTTAACCCTCCTGGATCAGCCTCCTGACTGCTGGGATTACAGGCATGCACCACTATATTCAGCAGACAGACACTTTTTCTGAGGCAAGATCTCACTAAGTAGTTCATGGTAGCCTTGAACACACTGCAGTCTTCCTACCTGAGCCTCTGGAGTTCGGGGAATACAGGCATAGGCCTCCATGCTCTGCCTTAGACAGAAACATTGTTGTTTTCATCCATCATCATATTCCTCATTCAAAGGGCCTCCAGTACATAAAAAGCACTCAGTATGTTCATACAAAATAAAGAATACAAGAATTCTAATGTCATCTATTAAAAATGATTTTGCTAAAAATAAACAATAGGATCATCCATGACATCAGCCAAACTGCATTATGGAATTGAAACTAACTGTACCGGGGCCAGGGTCATAGCTCAGTAGAGTAAGCATTTTCCTGGCAAGCACAAGGTCCTGAGTTCAATCCTCCATACCAAAAAGAAAGAAAGAAAGAAAGACAGAGAGAGAGAGAGAGAGAGAGAGAGAGAGAGAGAGAGAGAGACTGCACACAACTGAAAAGACCAACTTCTGTCAGAAAGAAGAGCTCAAAATATCACCTATGCCTGAGATAGAAAATCTGTACCTGAACATGTGGTACTAATATCAAAATCTCTTCTGTTTCAATACATACTAATTATCAACTTTGAGCATCCATTTCTAAGACAGCAGTAACTATCTTTTTTATGGAGAAATAAATATGAATGAGACAGTTTCACAGCTGATAGGACAGTTTTTGATAGTCAATACACTGTACATTATTGTCTTCTTAGTGGTTATCCATAGTACAAGAAGCAGACAGGAAGACAGCAGTAACTATCAAAACAGGATGCAATAACCCAAATGCACATCAAGTGAGCAATGGATAAAAATATATGTTATTTTCACACAATAGAGTATTACTTGGCTATAAAAAAGATAAACTCAATGGCTGACAAGATAGCTCAGCAGGCAAAAGAACCTGCACAGGCAAGCTTAGGCAAGCATAGGGACCATGGTTCCATCCCCAGCACCACATGCCACCTCAGCCCCACCCCCAGGGTGGGCTGAATCAGCCAGAGTCAGGGCCTAGTGGTACATGCCTGTAATCCCAGCACTGGGAAGTCTGAAAGCAAGAGGATCACTATGAGTCCTAGCTACGTAGTGTGACCCTGTAACAACCAAATACATTTAAAAAAAAAAGATAAGCTCAAAGCTTTTATAGGTAAATGGATAACTAGAGACCATACTCACAAATGACATAAATCAGACCACATGTGCACACATCGTATTGTCTCCCTAGTATAAGAACATGGAATAGCAATGCATACTGTGAAAGGTAAAGAAACTGTTCAAACAGAACAACACGAATGAGGAAAATGACAAAAGAAGAGAAAAAACATATTTATGTATATATACAGGACAGCTTTGATAATTGTACTGCTGATTTCTGATGGACTAGTGGTAAGAGCAGTTGTTACGATTTGTGTCTAGTTGTCCCCCCAAAGCCTCATGCAGTCATGGGGTGGTGACTTCTAGAGTTTGTGATTAACTCATGATCCACTGAGATTACGAGTTATATAAAGCTGGGATTATGGGTCTTAGTACTGCTTGGATTATGGGTGTGCACTTCCCCAAGCCTAGGTCAGAGAGCCTGAATGCAATATAAGGGACAGTGAGACAGACTCTCTGTTTCCATTGTTGTTGTTCTGCTGTCATGCACTGGATGCCCTCTGCCCTGTGCCACTCTGCCTTGGAGCCAGCCAAGTATGGACTGAAACCTCCAGTAACTTTGAGCTAAATAAACCTTTCCTTCCTTCATTTTCAATGTTGGGTATTTGTCCCAGCAATGAGAGAAGAGTAACTGAGATAGCAGTTAATGCCTATTTTTTTTCTTCTCCTTTCTAATTTCTTATAACTTTTTTAAAAGCTTATATCTTGTAATCTAAACAACTAATAAAGAGAACATTATGCAATATAACAACCATTGTTGAATTCCTATTTGTTTAGTGAAGTTCTGTATCATTTCTATTTTTTACTATTTTTGTTCTCTTTAAAAATATTTATATTTTTTTACTTCTAACTCGTCTTTAAAATTATGAAATTAAAAAAGATGGTTACTTTCCAGATCCTTTTCATGTCTCAATAGCTGTCCAAGATATTACACAACAAATCAATGGTATGTGAGATGCTGTGGTCCCCTGGACCTTATATTTATCATCTTTATGGAAAGTCATTACTGTCTCCTTGATTAAAATCATTTTTGACTGCATCCATAATTATCCTGTTAATGTGATTATTTGGCCCATGTATGTTTAATTTCTTCTTTGGCTTTCTCTCCTCCATACTTAAAGCTATTCCCCTACCCAAGATAAAAATGACCAGTATCTATAGTGGGCCTTTAGATAGAACCTCTGGAGAGTATTTTTGACTGCCAGTTCAAAACTACAACCCTTTTTAGCCTGAAGAATCCAGAGTGGTCATCACCCATGTATCTTTCACAGAAGTTTGGGTTACTTCTTCAGAGGGGGATTGAATGTTGTAGGCAGCTGAATTAGATAGAAATATTATAGGCAGTCAGACAGGATCAGGCCCTCAAGGAGACAATATGAAAGACAAGGTGACTTTGCAACTTGGAAGAGACAGACACTCCCCACTGTGGGCCAGACCTCAAGACAAAAAAGTAAACAAATGTAGCTACATACTTGCCTAAGAATGAGCATCAGTGATTTATATTCTATATAATTATCAATCACCTTGAAAGAGCCCAAATGAGTCACTACCCAACCTCCAACAGGAAGAGACACTGTTCCGTATTCATGTCCACTTCCTACATGGCTTGTTTCCCCATTTGATTTCAATTTAATCAATTTTACCTGAGCAATGGTACTGGCAATCTCATTGGTTGACCATAGTTTTTTCCCACCTCATGCCCACCAAAGCGAATTCCCATGTTCTCTATTACCTTAGACCCACCTCACCACATGGGTTTACTCTATAAAAGTCCCTGAAGAGATATCTTCCCAGGACAACCTGCTCGGGGGCCCCCTCCTGTCCTTTTCTTGGACAGGAGCTTTCTTCCTCCCAATAAATATATTCTTCTCATAATATATATGTAGTTTTAAAAAATAGAGAAATTAAAAGACTGGGCATGGTGGCACATGCCTATATTCCCAATTCTTGGGAGGCTGAAAACAGGAGTATCACCTCCTGTCCTGTCTACATAGTGAAACCCTGAAGATCCTGTAGACCCTGTAATAAAATACAAAAACATAGAGAAATTAGAAAGATATTCTTGGTGCATCTTTGAAGGAGTATTGCTCTTGCTTTTTCCTTCATTACAAAGGAGAAAGTTAAACTGACCAAACTAATGAGAGCAAAACAAAATTGACACTGACAAAATGAACTTTCTGTTTGCTTTTGGTTGGGTAGTTTATTTCATCCTTTAATCTTCATCAGTTGTTAACACAAAGCATTCTCAATTTTATATACAAGGCTAGAATTCTTTGGGAAATGTTTATCCCTGGAGTCAATTTTTCTACTGTTTTTCAGTTATATTTCTTTCTGCAGAATAGGCTTCTGTTTATTTAGTTTTGCAGTTCATTGCCTACTATGATATTGCATACTTCTTAAGAGTTTGGGACAGTATTTATCATCTTTGCATATATATTTCACACTCTTTTCACAAGAGAGGATATCAGCAATAGCTACTGAATTACAACTGTAGTGCATACAAAAAATTCCTTTCAGTTTTCATGTAATTCTTATATTTTATTTAACTTTTTGTTGTTTGGTATCGTCCGGATTGTTTACATACTTCAGCAATTTGCCTGTAGTTCCATATGGAAGACAAATTGTAGAAAAATGTTCTTCACTATCTTTGACATCAAGAAAAGTTGGTAGCTGGTCATTTAAAGGAATCTTTTCAGGATAAGTGGAGTGTTTGAATATTTGAAGCTAGAAAATCTTTTAGGCCTTCTTGTTTGTGTGTGTGTGTGTGTGTGTGTGTGTGTGTGTGTGTGTGTGTGTCTGTTGGTGTTGTGTTCAAATTTGTGATGTCTCAAACTCAATCCCTAATTCTTTATGAGTCCTTGCACTTTCTCTTGCCTAATGAGAACCAAGATGTAAATTGTGGATAATATTTTCAACTTCATTTCTCCATATTAAATGTAGATTTATCATTAAATATGCTATCCTGAAAATGCTTCTCCTTTTTTGTTTTGAAACTTAACTGATATTGGCATTCTTGACCCATATTTCCTTTCCACTCTTATGTACCCAATCATGAGGTCTCAAGATTCTTCTCTTTCCACAGAATACATGGATAACTTTGAAGGTGACTGTCAAACTTCAAAGTATCTCACAAAGCTCAGGATATATTGAAATGTTTGTGATCATGATATATACCTGGCCAGATAACATAAAAAAGGAATAATTTGAAATGTTCACTCGAGAAACTAGATGAAAATGTTTTCAGCATTATCATCATAACCACCCATTTATAACTATCAATAGGTCACATTTAAGGAAAGTCTTTAAATCTAATTTAACTTTATTTTGAATAGTAAATACAAAAATGAAAACGAATAGCACAAACAAGGTAACATACAACAACACATATGTTACAGAATTTCAAAACAAGAATAGCTAATTAACAATAGTTGTTCTATTATCTATTTTTATCATCAGACCTGTTGCTCAGATTAACAGATATAGTTATGGAAGATTTTACAAATTATTGTATATTAAGGCTTGCTTTCAAGACACCTTAATTATTTTCTTGTCTTTGATTTTTAATTTTTAAAGAAAAATTTTTAACGAGTGCATAATAGTGATTAATAAGACATTAGAAATGATACACATTTAGAAGACCAAGATGAGAGATATTCAAGTATGGTTTTTGTATTATACATTGCTGGATCACAGATAATCAGCATATTGAGTTATCTGAGGTAAAAATTGTACATATAAAATGGTATTTTCAAAAAAGACTGTTGGAACTTATTAGTACAATCATCTCAGCCATCATATACATATGTTTGCATGTTTTCCCCCTTCCTTTTTTCCTATCTTTTCTCATTTCTCACATCTTTGTTGTATTAATTTTTGTGTTCAGTTTCTCTCTGTTTTACTATATTATGTTTTTCAAATTTTATTTCTATTTTGAGATTATTACACTAGAAACACAATATGATATTTAAACATATGGGTTTTATTTATTTTACTTATGCATATAGCCTCTATTTGCATCCTCTTACCTATAAACGCTTTTAGTTTGTCTTTCTTTATAGCTGAGTAGTACCCCATTGTATAAAAATACCGCATCTTTTTCATCTATTCCTCAGGTAATGGGAATTTTGTTATTTTCCAAGATTTGTCTGTGACAAATTGTGCTACTATAAACATGGGCTACTATAAACATGGGCACACATATATCACTATGGTATGGTGTTTTCATTTCTTTTGGGAAAATGCCCAGAAGGATAGCTGGATTGAATTGGATTTCCGGCCTAGTTTTCTGAAGCATTTCCACACTGATTTTCATGGTGCTTGTACCAGTCTACATTCCAAACAACAATGGAGAAGGGTTCATTTTATTTTACCTCAACCCCTCCAGCACTTTTTATTCATTGATTTCTTTGTAACAACCATTCTTTCTAGGGTGAGAAGGTATCTCAATGTTGTTTTAATTTGCATTTCTAGAATGGCCAATGCTGTGTAACATTTTTTCATGTATTTCTTCACCACTTGTATTTCTTCTGCTAAAAAAGTTTATTCATCTCAGATAACTATTTTTGGATGGGGTCTTCAAATTTGGAGGTCTATTTTTTTTTTATTTCTTTGTGTATTCTAGACAAAAGGCCTTTGTCTGAATAATTATTGGTTTAGAATTTTTACACAAATTGTGATTTTTCTTTTCACTCTGTTGACACTTTCTTTTGAGATGCAGAAACTTCCCAATAAGATGAGATTCCAGTTGTTGATTCTTTGCAGTGTATCTCATGCAGATTGGTTTTTATTCATGAACTGTCTGCCTACTCCTATGTCTTCAAGATTTCCACCTACTTTCTCTTCCAGGAGATTTAGTGTTTCCATTTTAATGTTCACATGTTTAATCCATTTTGACTTCAGTTTAGTGTATGGTGATAGATCAGAGTGTAGTTTGGCTTTTATCAGATTTTTTGCATGTGGAAAGCTAGTTTTTCCAGCGCCATTTGTTAAAGGGACTATCTTTCTTCTAGTGAACATGTTTGGCCCCTTTGTCAAAGATAAGATGGCTGAGTGTGTTTTTAGTTGTATCTGAATCTTCTAATCAGTTCCACAGATTCTTAGGGCTTTTTCTTTTTGTTTGTTCATTTGTTTGTTTGTTTGCCATTGCCATGCTGATTCTATCACAGTAACATTATAGTAAAATTTCAATTCAAGGATTGTAATGCCTCCTGCCTTTCCTTTGTGCCCAGGATTGCCTTTGTTATGCTAGATGTTTTCTGGGTCCAAATATATTTTAACAATGTTTTCTCCATTTCTGTGCCATGTGTTGGTGGTGTTTTGATAGGGATTGCATTAAATCTGTATAACATTTTGGGAGTACAACCATTTTCACAATGATGGATCTTACAATCCAGGAACTAGGAATATCTTTCCATTTTCTGAAATCATTTTCAATCACTTTTTCCACAATATTGTACTTTTCATTGTATGTATCTTTTACTTTCTTTGTTAGATTAATTATTAAATATTTCATTTGTGTATGCTATTGTTTCTCTAATTTCTCTCTCAGTGAGTTTATTTATGTAGAAGAATGTTATTGATTTTTGAGTGTTGGCTTCATATCCTGCTATGCTAATAAATTTGTTTATTATTTTTACGACCTTCTTGGTGGAGTTTTTGGGTCTTCCATGTGGAGGATCACGTCCTTTGCAAATAATGATAGTTTAACTTCTTCTTTACTTGTTCTTATTCCTTTTATTTCACTCTCTCTTGTCTAATGGCTCTAATGATTACAAAACTATGTTGAACAGGAGTTCAAACAGAGGATATCTGCATCTTATAACTGATTTGAGAGGAAAAACTTAATTTTTCTCCATTTAGAATTATATTTGCTGCTTTATTGTCATAGATAGCTTTTGTCAGATTGAGGTATAGGCCATCTATTGCAATTTTCTGTAGGACTTTGAACATGAATGAGTGTTGGACTTTGTCAAAAGCCTTTTCTATATCAATTGAGATTATCATGTGGTTTTTTGATTTGGCTCTATTGATACAGTGTATTACGTTTATATATTTGCATATATTGAACCTTCCTTGCATCCCTGGTATGAATCCTACCTGATCATGGTGTACAAACTTCTTGATGATTTTCTGTATTCTGTTTCCTAGTATTTTATTGAAGATTTTTGCATTTATGTTCTATAGGGATATTGGCCTCTAATTGTTTTTTGATTGAATCTTTCTCCAGTTTTGGTATCAAAATAATACTTGTCTGCAGAAATGATTTGGGGAATATTGATTCTTTTTCAATTTTGTGGAAGAGTTTGAGGAGTATTGGGATTAAATCTTCTCTAAATTTCTTTTAAGTTCAGCTGTGAATCCACCAGGACCTGGGCTTGTTTGTTGGTAAGATTTTTATTATATTTTCCATTTCATTGGCTGATAGTGGGTTATTCCAAATTTCTAAATCTTCTTGCTTCAGTTTTGGTAATTTATACCCATCTAAAAATCTGTCCATTTATTCTGTATCTTCGATTCTGTAAGCTTAAAGATTTGCAAAATAGTTGGTCATCTTCGGAATTTTGTCAGGATCTATAGTAAATGTGCCCTTTTCATTCCTTATTTCTTGAATTTGAGTGTTTTCCATCCTGTTATTGAGTAGGTTCGCAAAGGATTATGAATTTTATTTAATATTTCAAAGAAACACATTTTGGATACATTTGTTCTCTGTATTTTTTTCTTAGTCTCAATTGCATTAATTTCCTTTTTTTCTAATTTTATTGAGAAACAAATACCAATGAGAGAGTTTCACAACCGATTACTGGCACATTTGCAGTAATTAATACATTGCATCTGGTTTTCTTAGTGGTTATTGATTGTACAACATACAGACATGATATCCTGTCTCAAATACTATTATAACAAATCTCTCTATTCATTCAATTCAGAGAATGGAGCTGTATATCTATCCTAACTACTTTGAATATACAGACGTCAAGGGGTCGTTCATTTCTATCTCACTTTTTTGATTAGTTTTGTCACAGATGGGCATTTCATTGTCATTTAAATATTGTAGTTTCTTGAATTCAGCAGACTCTCCCAATATAGACCAGTAGTCTGTAATAGTAGTGGGTTTTCTGTAAAACTGGCAATGTCCAAAGTTGTTGTCTTGAGCTACTTACAACTCACCATATTAAAGTGGCTTTATTTTTCTATTACATTTTCATACTTTTGGACTGGATGGTTAAGACCAAGATAAAGGAATACATATATAATAAGAAATGTAACTTCTGTGTCTGATGAAGTCAGTCAAATCCCCTCAAGATTTATCCTGAAACCCTGTACCTCAGTTTGTCGATCCTTTGTGAGTATCAGCCATGTGGATGAGTCACTCCCATTGTTTGATCAATTTGTTCTCTGTGAAAGCTTGAGAGAATGTTTTCTCTCTGTGTCACTCTCCGCACAGTCCTCTCCGGCCCCATCATCTCCTTGATCAGAAAATTTGGGACACAACTGAGTTACGTGATGTTACAGTATAGGTTCTCCATGTCCTGAGTCCTCACTGACCTTGACAGGCTAAGGCGAAAATGTTGGCTGTCCTTGCAACTCTTCTTTTTTCTCTGATCTTTGGTCCACAGATTTACATTGTTAACCCTCCAGAAGAGAAGCTTGTTATCACCATACAACATACGTAGTTGTGTTTAACCTAACTACCTGTCCCAATATCAAACATCTCTGGCATAGCATAGACAAGGTATTTCCCACCAAGTATTGATATGTTAAACTTTAAATACCTGCAGGATATGAAGATAAAAATTTTAAAAAATTGAAAAAATATTAATAAACAATTACATAATTTACATAGAAATTAAGAAATCTAACCATATACAGTATTGTAACAGTACTGTCCTGTGACAATTTTTCCTGTCTCTTATTTTCATTTATTGCCCTTTTTTTAAAAACAAACATTTACTTGAAAGACAGTATGGCAGTAATTGGTATGTCATGAAGAACAGTACATATTTAGAAGACCTGAGTGGGAGGCATTCCAAGCATGACCCTATATGACACATTGTTATCTTCAGTGCAGCTGCTTAGTTCACAGTTATCAGCTTATATAGTTATTCTGAGTGTGAATCCTACCAATTAGCTGTTAGTTTCACAAACATGCTGCAGATTCTCAGGATCCTCACCTTCCCCATCTTGTGAGTATAAATTTATGGCTTTGCCCCTTTCATGTTTCCCAGCTTTTATCCTTGCCCTACCCTCATTGTCCAATCATCAATTTATCACTTTCTTTTCAATTCTGTTATACTATTCTATTAGTATTTATTTTTTGGAGTTCTTATACTAGGGTGACTATATGATATTTACACAAGTGTGTCTTGTTTATTTCACTTATGAGTATGTCTTAAAGTGGCATCCACTTAAATAAGAAGGCTTCGTGCTTATCATTCTTTATAGCTGAGTAATACTCCATTGTATAAAAATAGCGCAACTTTTACATCCATTACTCAGATGATGGGCATCTTGGGTGTTTCCAAAATTTGGCTTTCACAAATTGTGCTGCTATAAACATAGGCACACATATATCACTATGATATGATGTTTTCAGTTCCTCCGGGAAAATTCCCAGTAGTTGAGTAGATGGTTTGAATAGGATTTCCAGTCCTAGATTTTCAAGGATGTTCCACACTGATTTCAATAATGGTTCCACCAGTCTACATACCCAACAACAGTGGAGCAGGGTTCCTTTTTTTCCCACAGTCACTTCAACATTTGTTGTTGGGTGATTTCCTCATGACAGCCATTCACTGTGGGGTGAGATGATATCTCAGTGTTATTTTAATTTGCATTTCATGGATGGCTAGTGATGTGGAGCATTTTTTCTTATATTAATTCACTTCTTTAATTTCATTCTCTGATAAGTATATATTCATCATGGATGCCCATATTTGGATTAGGTATTTAAATTTTGGGGCCCTAAAGTTTTTTTTTGTTCTGTTTTTTGTTTTTTCACAGAAATTCAGAAATCCAAACTTATACAGCATAGCAGCAGGAAAGTCCTGTGACCCTAATGGTTTTTAGTTCTTTATAAATTCTAGAAAGCAGACCTTTGTGTGAGTGCTTATTAGTAAAGATTTTTTCGAAATTTGTGGATTGTTGTTTCACTTTGTTGGAAATATCATTTGACATGCAAAAACTTCTTAATAAGAAGAGGTCACACTTTTTAATTCTTCCAAGTATTAATTGTGCGGTTTGATTTTTTTTCATGAACTCTTCGCCTACTCTTGAAGAGTTCCTCCAAATTTCTCTTCCAGGAGATTCAGTGTTTCTGATTTAATGTTTATGTCTTTAATCAACTTTGACTTTAGCTTAATGCATCGTGATAGACCTGGGTCAAGTTTAAGTTTTCGGCATGTAGAGAGTGAGATTATCCAGTGCCATTTGTTAAAGAGGCTATCGATTCTCCAGTAAGTATCTTTGGCCCCTTTGTCGAAGACAAGGTGACTGAGTGTGTTCATAGAGTCCTCGGCATCTTCTAATCTATTCCATCAATCCTCAGTTCTATTTTGTTGCCAGTGCCATGCTGATTTTATCACAGTAGCCTTGTAGGATAATTTCAAGTCAGGAATTATAATGCCTCCTGCCTTGTTTTAATTGCCCAGGATAGCCTTTGCTATTCCAGGTCTTTTGTGGTTCCAAATAAATTTTAGGAATGATTTCTTAACCTCTGTGAGGTATGGTGGTGGTAGTCTGATAGGGATTACGTTAAATCTGTACAGCAATTTTGGGAGTATGGCCATCTTCACAATGCTGGTTCTTCCTATCCAAGAGCATGGGATATCTTTCCATTTTCTGAAATCCTCTACAATCTCTTTTATAAGAGTACTCTAATTTTCCTTGAAAAGATCTTTGACTTCTTTAGTTAGATGAATTCCAAGGTATTTCATTTTCCTCAGTGCTATTGTAAAAGGTATTGTTTCTGTAATTTCCCTCTCGGTGTGTTTTTTAACTGTGCTGATTAATGCTATTAATTTTTGGGTATTTACTTTGTATCCTTTTCTGCTACTGAATTTATGTATCAATTTTAGTAGCTTCTTGGTGGAGTTTTTTGGTCTTCCAAGTAAAGTATCATGTCTTCTGCAAATAGTGATAATTTAACTTCTTCTTTACCTTTTCTTCTTCCTTTTATTCCTTCCTCTTGACTAATGGTGCTAGCGAATGATTCCAGAACAACTTTGAGTATGAATGAGTGTTGATCTTTTGTCAAAAGCCTTTTCTGCATCAATTGAGATTATCATGTGGCTTTTAGTTTTTGCTCTTTTGATATAGCGTATTACATTTAAAGATTTTCAAATATTGTACCAAGCTTGTATTCTTGGGATGAATTCTACAAGATCGTGGTGTATGGTGTTTTTGAAGATTTGCTGTCTTCTATTTGCTAGGATGTTATTGAGGACTTTAGCATGTATGTTTATGAGGGAGATTGACCTGTAGTACTCTTTTTCAGTTGCATTTTTCCCTGTTTTTGATATCAGTACAAAACTTGTCTCCAGGAATGTTTTTGGGAGAACAATTTCCTTTTCAATTTCATTGAAGAGTTTGAGGAGTATAGGGACTACATCTTCTGTAAATTTCTTGTAGAATTCAGCTGTGTATCCATTTGAACCTGGACTTTTCTTTGTCAGTAGTTTTTTTTAATTACATGTCATAATTCATTTTCTGTTATTGGGTTATTGAGAGTGGTTATATCTTGTAGATTCAGACTTGGTAATTAGTACCTTTCTAGGAATCTATTTCTTCTGTGTCTTCTATTCTGTGAGATTAAAGATCCTGAAAGTACCTATTGATAATCTTTTTAATTTCCACCAGGTATGTGATAATTGTACCCTTTACATTCGTTATAGATTGTATTGAATTTTTTCTTTCCTCTTTTTGATGAGGTCAGCTAGGTGATTATCGATTTTATTTAATCTTTGAGTGAACCAGCTTTTTGATTCCTTAATTCTTTGAAATGCTTTCTTCATCTTAACTGAATTAATTTCTGCTCTAATCGTTACGATTTCTTCCTGTCTTTAGGCTCTGGGTTTGATTTACTCTTCCTTTTCTAGTTGTTTGAGGTGAAGCATGAGGGTGTTTATTTTTTCCCATTCTGTTTTCCTAATGTGTGAGTTCACAGCTGTGAAATTCCCTCTGAGTACTGCTTTCATCATATCCCATATATTCTGCTAAGTTACGCTCAAATTTTCATTGAATTGTAGATATTGTTGAATTTCTTCTTTAATTTCTTATGTGACCCATTGGTTGCTGAGTAGAGTGTTGTTTAATTTCCATGTATTTCATGGGTTTTTCTGGTTTGTTTTGTCGTTTATTTCCAGTTTCATTGCACTGTGGTCAGACTATATGCATGGGATAATTTCTATTTTCTTCCACATACTTAAGCATGACCAATGGACCAGTATGTGGTCTATTTTAGAAAATAGCCCATGTACAGCTGAGAAATATGTGTATTCAGCTGTGTTTGGGTGGAACACTGTATATATCCACTAAGTCCATTTGTTTCAAGCTCTGATTCAGTTTTTACTTTTTGCTAATTTTCTGTCTTCTTGACCTATCTTTTTGGGATAAGGGTTTTTAATTCTCCTGTTAAGATTGTGACATTGAATATTAGATTTTTCATGTACATTAAGATTTTTTTATATACTTCGGTGCTCCCGTGTTTGGTTCATTAATTTAACATATTTATGAGTGTGATCTCTTCCTCTTGTATTTTCCCCTAACCAGTATATAGTGGCCTTCTTTATTTTGCTTGATCATTCTTGGTTTGAAGTTGAGACTGTCTGAGAATAAGATTGCTACCCCTGCTTTTTTCTGAAGTACTGGGTCATGTAGTATTATTTTTCATCCTTTGACTTTCACCCTATGAATTTCTTTATGAGTTAAATGTGTTTCTTGTATACAGTATATTTTTGGATTTTGCTTTATAATCCACTGTGCCAGTCCATTTCTCTTAATTGGTGAATTAAGTCCATTTACATTGATGGTTATAATTGAGATGTATTGACTTACGATTGACATGTTATTTAACTGCTGTTGTTTACTCCTTTTTCTCCTGTTTTTAACTTTTTGCCTATTTAGTTATTTGCCTCTGTTCTTTTTTTTGTGGCATTCTGATCATTTTGGTCCCTATCTAGTAAATCTTTCAGGAACCTGTGTAGGGTTGGCTTTGTCATCATGACGTTCTTTAGTTGTTCTTTGTCATGGAAGTATTTCATTTCACCATCAAACTTGAAAGAGAGTTTTGCAGGGTACAGTAGTCTGGGCTGGAATTTGTTTACATAGAAGACTTGAAGTACTTTGCTCCATGCTTTTCTTGCCTTCATGGTTTGTGAAGAGAAGTTGGGCATAGGTTTTCCTTTGAATGTGATCTGCTTTTTTCTTTAGCGGCTTTCAGTATATTATTCTTTTGCTGTATTTCTGGGATCTTGACTATTATATGTCTTGGTTTGTTTTTTAATTATTTTGTGTGTGTGTGTGTGTGTGTGTGTGTGTGTGTGTGTGTGGCCAGCTCAGCCCACCAGGGGGCGGGGGTGGCTGGCATGTGGTGCTGGGGGATTGAACCGTGGTCCCTGTACTTTGCTAAACTTGTTCTAAGTAGGTGCTTTAGACCACTGAGCCATCTTACCAGCCCTGTCTCAGTTTGATTTAATTGGGTTGAGGTTAATTGGCATTCTGTATGCTTTGATTACCTGGATGTCAGATTGTTTCCTCATATTTGAGAAGTTTTCTGCCGTTACTTTTACCCATTTTTTAAAATGTCCTTTGTATTGACTCCTTGTTTCTCATTAATATCTATTAGTCTCACATTCTTCATCTTTGCATCGACTTGCAACTGATTAAGAATTATTTCCTGCATCCTAGTTGTTTTTAAGAGATCTTTTCTTACATTTTAACTGTCTGCATCAGCGTCTTTAAGATCTGAAACTCTGTCTTCACTTTTACTCAAAAGGTTTTGCAAGGTTGTAATTAAGATTTTAAGTTCCTCTATATCTTTTTGACTCTGCTTCATGCAAACTATTTCTTTCCTGTATTGCTCATTCAAGGAATCCATCATTTTTCTAATCTCTATTTTTTTTAAATCAATGTCTTCTTCAGAAGCACTTATTAATTCTTTTACTGCAGCATTTTATTCAGATTGGTTTTCCTCCATATGTTTCTGTAGTTGATTCTTTACAACAGATTTTATGTGTTATACATAAAAAAAACAGGTTTCTTTTTTATGTCAGAAAAGAGTTCCACTCTGAGTTCCTCTATATCTTTCTGCTGTTGCTTATTTACTTTTGACGCTATTAATTCATACATTTCAGCTGAGCTAGTGTCCTCTGAACTTGTTCAGTGTGGGCACTGGATTTCCTCCATGTTTCTGCATTTGATTCTTTACTGTAGATGCTATTAATTCTGTGATTTCTTTTTCTTATTTCTTATCTGAGTTCCTCTGTATCTTTCTACATTTTTTCTTTATTTCAGAAGCTCTTGATTCATTGCTTTCAGCTATGTGATTCCCAATTTGTTCTTTACTAGTGTCCTCTGCACTTGTTATGGGTGGGCTCGGGGTCTGAGATTGCATTTTCTCCTTCTCATGATCATTTTCTATAGCACTGTCTTCTGATCTTTGTTGTAGAGCTTATATTTAGTTATAACCTTAGCACCTACTGAAATTCAGGTGCAGATCTACTAAGTTCGCATTTATCCAGCTGTGCCTGGCTTGGGTTTGGCTGCTGTGCTCAACTTCTTCCTGCTGTCGCCCTTGTGGGTGAACCTGTTGTTTCCCTCTGGCAAGACATTCTGCTCTTGGACTACTTGGTGGCTTTTGTCCCCTACTCTCTCTGCAGGGACTGCAGCTGCAGAGTTTCACCCCACGCTTGTATGCCAGGCCTGAGCTGAGTCTGAAGGGGACAATTGAGAGTAGGGGAGAGGGGAAGCTCTCCTACACACTCGCGGGTCCTGGGCTAGGGCTGGATCTGGTGGTCCCGAGAATGAGGCAGAAGTTCTCACTCACTCTGCGGGTGTGGGGGAGTGTGCTGCGGAGTGGTGGGAGGGGGGATCCTCAAGGGCGGGGAGGAGTGTCTCACTCATGCTATGCCTGAGTTTAGCCCGGACAGGTGCCAGGGTGCAGGGTAGCCAGAAGCTTTGCCACACACTCTTCACTGGTGCTTTCAAAGACAAAAAAAAAGAATTAAAGATAAATTATTTTGTAATTATTGTGTAGTACTTTATTGTACACATACATATATAAAGAAATGTAATAAGGAATAATTGCTATAGAGAAGTTACTAAGGCTGCAAAAGGGCCTCATTCCACAGGTTATTTTCAACTGAACAAAACATATTATAAATATCTAGAATGAGAAAGTTTCTTTTTCTGTATACAAAGCTATGCTTTCACATCTTCAGTGGCTGCTGACATAACCATCAACATTACTTCTGCCTTCCTATATTTTCTTCCTTTCATACATGTAAAATAACTTTTGTTTTTGGTACCAGGGATTAAACTCAGGAGTTCGTACTCACCAGGTGGGCACTTATGTTGTTGAGCTACCTCCCCAGCCCCTAGTGCATATAAAATATTAATTTCTTAATTGAGTTTGAATTTTAAAAATTGCAGACAAAGTATACCAGTTCATTTAGAGGAAATTTTTCATCTCCACATAGCAGCATGATCTTACTTATATCAATAGTACACCAAACCACAGAATAGGGAAATTCTGTTGATTTATTTTATTTTGTTTTTATTTAGACTATATGGCTTACAAGGGAATTGTACAGTTATTTGATTAAATCATATTTGACAGAGAACAAAAAATGCATTAGAACAGATGATACATGGAATATGTAGTAGAATACAATATAGAATAACACCTGAATGAACATCAGTGTATTGGGCACATGTTGCTATACTAATAAGAAATATTTGCAGCCTGTTTTTTAACAAGTAGAACAGTCTCTAAGAATCAGAAGAAACAAGAAGGAGATGAGAACAAGATATGCACCTGGCCCATCTGGCAAACATACTGCCTCCAGAGTGCAGTCCAAAGACAGCTCTGTGACGTCCCTTGAATAATTAACCTTATTCCAGAAAGTAGTTTGCGAGCCTGCCCCTGTTGCACAAAAAGCTCATAAAAATAAGTATTTAATAGGTGTGCTGTATATTGTAAAAGCTGATACGATGATTTTTATTAGCAAGAAATGATACTGTTATATATGGTTGTTCAGTAATATTTTCCTATTGCTCTTTTATGAATTGAATCTCATTTCTTAATTTCTGCCCACATACTAAATTTATTTGCATTCAGTTTTATCATTCTCTCCCCCAATCAGTTTAAAAGAACCTTCCAAACTAATATAATCAGTCATTCTATTTCAACTCATATTCAGTCCTCTATTTATGATCAGAAATATATTTAATAGAGCCAAGAAGGTACTTCAAAGAGATCACTGTCATCCATCATTATCCACATTTAAGATCTCTTAGTTGGTTTTTATTTTATTGTATTCTTATCAAAACTTATTTGAAAAATTTATATACTTATTTCAACCAGTGTATCAGCCACCTTATTGAGGCTTAGACATTTATTATCAGTAGTTCTCTTTTCATATGCTAATTTTATCATCAGTCCAAAATCTCTTAACTTTGTACAGCAGGATTTATAGTTAATGATTGCACTGTGTTTATTTTGCATAGCTTCATTGTTCTCTAAATGCTTATAAAATTTCTCTTGCTTCATTTTATTAAAAAAATAAGCCACATTTTGTGCATGGGTCAAGTCTAAGTTGATCTTTTCAGGAACTCATTCTTAACTCTTTAAGGCAAAATAGAGTTCTTTGATAAAATTAAAAATTATAGGGGCCAGGGAGATGGCTCAATGGAATAAGCACTTCCCTGGCAAGCAAAAGGGCCTGAGTTCATTCCTCAGTTCCAAAAAAAAAAATTATAAGTGGACTACGTTACATAAACTTTTGGGTATGGTATACGTGAGTGTGCATGTGACATTTTTATAACTCCCCATAATCCTCTGATGTGAATAAGACCATAGTAAGGATACTGATTTAAGTTTGATTTTTCTTGTCCCCATTTATCATATCTCTTTCAAGTAAAATGCATTCTTATTTAAAGAACATATTAAACATTATCCTATATGTATTCACAAATTGAACAAAACTTACTGGTGACCTCACTCCTCCCCAGACATTTTGAGTACTTCTCTATGTACCAACTATTTATTATATTGTAAAACTAGAATTTCATTCCTGCTTCACCAGTGCTTTATTTACTTTCATTTCCAATCCTCCAGAGTATAAGAATGCATCAGGGTACTTTGGTCGAACTCTGTGCCATACAGAACTGGAAAGTAAGCACATAGTTTTTTAACATTATGGGCCAATTTGTCATCATCCTAGGTTAAATACAGCCTTTTATTTATTACACATTTTGTACCTTATGAAAGCACCTCTTTCAATTTCTGTCTGAAACTTATTGCTCCAAAAGGCTTATAGCTTTGATAGTTCCATAGATCGAAATGAAATGAATACAGTTCTCCCAAACAACATTCCATCTCTATCCCTGAATCGATGACACAAACCAACCTTTTATGTTAAATAAAATAAATTGGACATACAAACTTAAATGTCACATGTTTCTCTTATATGAACAAGCCAAATTATAAATAAAGAGTAAAATAAATTACAGGATAATAAGAAGTGGGGAAACACATCAGATCTTTCTCAAATAGAAAGGTGATCAAGAGATGGAGGGAAGAGTTGTGAGAGGAGCCAAGAGGATAAAAAATAAATTAAGTTGGTTTCCGCTGCACCAGAGGGACCTGCTGTGCAAACCCAGGCACAGCGTGGGTGAGACCCTCTTTCACCACTTGGGATCCCACCCCACCACTCTGCAGCACCTCCCCCCACCCAGACCACTGAGTGAGAATTTCTGCCGCGTTCTGGGGGCCTCCCAGATCCACTCCTAGCCCAGGACCGGTGAGTGTGTGGGAGAACTTCCTGCTACCCTGCGCCGGCTGGAACTTCTGGTCTAAGCCCAGGTGCAGCCTGGGTGAGACCCTCTTCCACCCCCTTAGGATCCACCCGCCACTCTGCAGCACCTCACCGCCCCCGGCCCAGTGAGAATTTCTTCAGTGTTCTGTGAACCCCCAGATCCAGTCCTATCCCACACCTGCTGAGTGTGTGGGAGAGTTTGCTGACCCCCTTACTCCACCTTATACTCTTAAGACACTGCTCAGGCCTGGCACACAGGTCGGGGGTGAAACTCTGCAGCTGCAACCCCTGAAGAGAGAGTAGGGGAAAGAACCACCCAGCTAGTCCAGGAGCAGAACTTCTTGCAAGAGAGGTACAACAGGTTCACTCCCAAGGGTGGCAGCAGAAAGGAGCTGAGCACAGCAGAGAGACCCAAGCCAGGCACCTGGAGAAATCCAAACTTTATAGGTTTGCACCTGAATTTCAGTAGTGGCTAAGGATATAACTTCACCAAAGCTCTAAAACAAAGGTCTGAAGACAGTGTCATATAAAATGACAACAAAAAGGAGCAAAATGCAATCTCAGACAACAAACCCACCCATATCAAGTGCAGAGGACACTAACAGAACAAATTGGGGATCACACAGCTGAAATCAATAAATCAACAGCTTCTGAAATAAAGAAAAAACTGCAGAAATGTATAGAGGAACTCAGATTAAAAATGAAAAGAGAAATCCCAGAATTAATAGCATCTGCAGTAAAAAATCAAATGCAGAAACATATGGAGGAAAAGCATTGCCCATCCAGAAGAAGTACAGAGGACACTAGCTCAGCTCAAATGTATAATTAATAGCATCAATAGTAAATAAGCAACAACAAAAAGCTATAGAGGAACTCAGAGCAAAATTCTTTAATACCAGCTCAGCTCAAATGTACAAATTAATAGTGTTGATAGTAAATAAGCAATAGCAGAAAATTATAGAGGAAATCAGTGGAAGTATTTTCTGAAATAAAAAAAAATTCTCTGAATTCATGGCATCTGAATTAAAGAATCAACTACAGAAACATATGGAGGGAAACCAATCTGAAAAAAACTCTGCAGTAAAAGAATTAATAACTGCTTCAAAAGAAGACATTGATAAAAAAATAAAGGAGATTAGAAAAATGAAGGATTCCTTCAATGAGCAATACCAGAAAGAAATAGATCACATGAAGCAGAGTCAAAGAGATATAGAGGAACTTAAAATCTCAATCACAAGCCTGCAAAATCATTTGAGTGAAATTGAAGACAGAGTTTCATGTCCTGAAGATGCTGGTGCAGCTAGTGAAAAGATATCATAAAAACAATTAGGATGCAGTCAAAAATAAATCATCACTTGCAAGACGATGCAAAGATGAATAATGTGAGACTAATAGGTATCAATGAGAAAGAAGGAGTCAATACAAAGGACATTAAAAAATATGGGGAGAAGTAATGGCAGAAAACTTCTCAAATATGGGGAAACAATCTGACATTGAGTTAATGGAAGCATACAGAACTCCAAGTAACTTCACCCCAAATAAAAACACACCAAGACATATAATAGTCAAGATCCCAGAAATTCAGCACAAGAATAATATACTGAAAGCCGCTAGAGAAAAGAAGCAGATCACATTCAGAGGAAAACCTATCAGAATTATGCCTGACTTCTCGTCACAGCACATGAAGGCAAGAACAGCATGGAGCAGAGTACTTCAAGTCTGCTATAAACACAAATTCTAGCCCAGACTACTATACCCTGCAAATCTCTCCTTGCAGATTGATGGAGAAGTGATATAATTCCATGATAAAGAACATCATGATGATGAAGCCAACACTACACAGGCTTCTGACTGATGTGCTAGAGAGGGCCCAAAATTATAAGAATGCCATGAACAAGAACAGAAGCAAACAACTAAATAGGGCAAACAATTAAACACAGGAGAAAAAGGAGTAAACGACAACAGGTACATAACATGTCAATTGTAAATCAATGCATCTCAACTATAACTATCAATGTAAATGAACTCAATTCACCAATTAAGAGAAATAGACTGGCACAGTGGTTTAGGAAAACAAAAATCCAACAATATGCTGTATACAAGAAACACATTTAACTCATAAAGAAATTCATACGCTGAAAATCAAAGGATGGAATACCATACTGCAGGCCCCAGCACCTCAGAAAAAAGCAAGGGTAGAAACAGTCTCAAGTTCAAACCAAGAATGATGAAGCGAAATAAAGAAGGCCACTATATACTAGCTAGGGGAAAAGATCAAGAGGAAAACATAACACTCATAAATACGTATGAACCAAACACAGGAGCACACAATTATGTAAAACAAAACTTAATTACATGAAAAATATAATATCCAATACCATAATCCTAACAGGAGGCCTTAACACCCACTTATCCCAAAAGGGTAGGTCAACCAGACAAAAAATTAGCAAAGAAATAACAGAACTGAACCAGAGCTTGAAACAAAGGCATTGGTAGACATATACAGAGGATTCCACACAAACAGAGCTGAATTCACATTTTTCTCAGTTGTATATGGGTCATTTTCTAAAATAGACCCCATAATGGTCCATAAGTCATGCTTAAGTATATGGAAGAAAATAGAAATGATCCCATACATATTATCTCACCACAGTGCAATGAAAGTGGACATAAATGACAAAAGAAAAAGGAAAAAAAACCCTATATACATGGAAATTAAACAATGCCCTGCTCAGCAACCAATGGGTCACAGATGAAATTAAACAAGAAATTCAACAATATCTACAATTCAATGAAAATTAAAGCACAACTTATCAGAATTTATGGGATACGACGAAAGCAGTTCTCAGACAGAAATTCATAGCTGTGAACTCACACATTAGGAAAACAGAATGCGAAGAAATAAACACCCAAATGCTGCACCTCCAGCAACTAGAAAAGGAAGAGCAAACCAAACCCAGAGCCCAAAGATGGGAAGAAATCATAAAGATTAGAGCAAAAAATAATTCAATTGAGAAGAAGAAAACAATTCAAACAATTAAGGAATCAAAAAGCTGGTTCATTGAAAGATTAAATAAAATCGATAATCACCTAGCTAACCTCATCAAAAAGAGGAAAGAAAAAATTCAATACAACCTATAACGAATAAAAATGGTGGAATTATCACATACCCAGTGGAAATTCAAAAGATTATCAGTAGCTACTTTGAGAATCTTTAATCTCACAGAATAGAAGATACAGAAGAAATAGACAGATTCCTAGAAAGGTAAAAATTACCTAATCTGAATCAACAAGATATAACCACTCTCAATAACCCAATAACAGAAAATGAATTATGACATCTAATGAAAAAAACTACTGACAAAGAAAAGTCCAGGTTCAGATGGATTCACACCTGATTTCTACAAGAAATTTACAGAAGATGTATTCCTTATACTCCTCAAACTCTTCAATGATATTGAAAAGGTAACATGGGGGCTGGAGAGATGGCTCAGTGGTCTAAAGCACCTACTTGAAACAAGCTTGGCAAAGCACAGGGACCGCGGTTCGATCCCCCAGCACCACATGCCAGCCAGCCCCGCCCCCTGGTGGGCTGAGCAGGCCACACACACACACAATAAATAAAAATGTAATAAATAAAAATAAATAAATAATTTAAAAAATCAAATGTTTAAAAAAAGAAAAGGTAACAGTTCTCCCAAAATCATTCCTGGAGGCAAGTATTATGGTGATAACAAAAACAGGGAAAAATGCAACTAAAAAAGAGTACTACAGGCCAATCTCCCTCATGAATATACATGCTAAAATCCTCAATAAAATCCTATCAAATAGAATACAGCAAATCATCAAACAGACCATACTCCACGACCAGGTAAGATTCATCCCAAGGATGCAAGGATGGTACAATATTCAAAAATCTTTAAATGTAATACACTATATCAAAAGAGCAAAAGCTAAAAACCACATGATAATTTCCATTGCTGCAGAAAAGGCTTTTCACAAAAGTTCAATGCTCAATTATATTCAAAATAGTTCTGGATCCATTAGCTAGATCTATTAGAAAAGAGAAACAAAAGGAAGAATAATAAGTAAAGAAGAAGTTAAATTATAATTATTTGCAATTGACATGATACTTTACTTGGAACACCCAAAAACTCCACCAAGAAGCTACTTGAATTCATACGGAAATTCAGTGGCATAGCAGGATACAACATCAGTAGCCAAAAGTCAATAGTATTCCTCTACACAGATAACAAACACACGGAGAGGGAAATTACAGAAACAATATCTTTTACAATAGCACTGAGGAAAATTAAATACCTTGGAATTCATCTAACTAAAGAAGTCAAAGATCTTTGCAAGGAAAATTACAGTACTCTTAAGAAAGTGATCGTAGAGGATTTCAGAAAACAGAAAGATATTCCACACTCCTGGATAGGAAGAACTAATATTGTGAAGATGGCCATACTCCCAAATTTTCTGTACAGATTTAATGCAATCCCTATCAAACTACCACCAACATAACTAACGGACATAGAGAAATCCTTCCTAGAATTTATTTTAAATCAGAAAAGACATAGAATATGTATCACTGGACTCTTTTGGAATATTTTGCTGAGTTCACACATCTATAATATTCAAATGATGGAACTAAAAAAGAAGGGGATACAGATGAATGTGCATTTTGCATCTGGGAATTTAAAATGGTTAAGATAGATATATAGTTACATTCACTTAATGAATAGAGGGATTTTTTCTAATAGTGTTTGTAAATAGGATATCATGTCTGCATTTTGTACAGCAAATAACCACTAGGAAGAGAGTATTCAATGTGTTAGTTATTGAAACTGTCCTAACAATTTGATTTGAAACTGTCTCATTGCTATTTGTTTCTTACTAAAATTATGAAGAAAAAATTTAAAATGTGTTATGCATACATACAAACTGTGCATAAAGAATGTAAACATTATTACTGAAAACACATACAATTAATAAAATCCTCCTCTAATTTTATCAGCAAAAGTAATAGACCAATGAGTAAGCAACTCAACACAAGGAATTTCATTCAGACCCTTTGCTTCTGTTCTTGCTGCTTCAAGACATATTTGACTATTGGTTTAGTATACCTACTCTTTAGATAGTATGGGATACACATTAGTTTACACATATGTAGGTGAAATTAGGGAATGATTGACAGTTATGTGACAGAGTATACTACATATTTTTCAAATGTATACACTGATGTTAGAACACTTCAAATAACAGTATCCTAGTAGTTTATTTTATTAATATTTAAATTTATACATAAAATCACAAAAATGTATTTATTGATCAAGTATTGTTACATATTGATACATTTATAGATTGCATAATGTTTTTTTTTAAATTTTATTTGTGTGTGTGTGTGTGTGTGTGTGTGTGTGTGTGTGGCCAGCTCAGCCCACCAGGGGGCGGGCTGGCTGGCATGTGGTGCTGGAGAATTGAACCGCGGTCCCTGTGCTTTGCCAAGCTTGTTCTAAGTAGGTGCTTTAGACCACTGAGCCATCTCACCAGCCCCTAGATTGCATAATGTTTAAACCAACTTAAGATGTTTACCTTCTCAAGCATTTATTATTCCCTGAATTAAAATCTTTCAAAATATGTTTTTCAAGTTTTTTGAAATGCATAGTATATTAGTATATTAGTATATTAGTATATTAGTATTATTTAAAATTATTTTATTTTAGCAAACTGAGTGTTTCCAGACACCAAACCAATGATCTGGACTGGAGTTCCGGAGCCTATGGGACAGGAAGCAGCTGTCACTGAGGACTTGTGTGACAGTGGAGTGACTGAACTAGCTTCAGGCCCGCAAGTTCCAGTTCTCATCTTCAGAGGCATGCATGGAAATAAGCTTGCAGTAGTGATGGCGACACTGCCACATAGCATTTATCAACCTTGAAGGACAGTATATGTACTATTTTTCAGGAAAATTGTATGTTCAAAATATTTCTTAAAATCTAATTTATTACTTTGGTATGAATTTATTTAATAAACATATTTGTATGAGGAACATGCTAGAGACAATATTTAATGTAAATTGTTGAAGAAATTTAATGAAAATTCCGAATTAAAAAAAATGGTAAAAAGCACAGGTGTCCAGGAATCCAAATGGTAAGATAGATGGAATACACTGCATTGGAGAGAGGATTTGTGACAGGTCACATTTTAGATTTTAGGTACTTATCCTGTGTATAAATAGAATGTATAGCATCATCAATTTTTATATGTATTATCTGATTTTATTTACACTACATTATACAATCACAGGCTTATCTTACATTCACATCATTCTGCAATTTTTATTATTTTAAATAAATTTTAAAAACTAATATTAATGCAGTATCATTTTGATAGAAATTTGTTGCAAAAACATTTGACCCTTAGGCAAGCACAGGGACCAGGTTTCGATCCTCCTTATCACATGCCATGCTGGTCCCACTCCCAGGCCTGCTGAGCCAGCCACCAAGTCCTGGCATGGTGGCACACTAATCTCAGGACTGAGAAGGCTGAAAACAGGAGGATCACTATGAGTCTGAGCTGCATAGTAAGACCCTGTACGAAATATATAAACAAAAAATTGACTTGTGTATTCATTAATGTTCATTTATATCAGTGTGCATGTCTGTGTAGTGAAAACTATTGATCATTTTGTGCTGAATACTTTCAGTACAGTTTCACGTCCCAGGAAATGTGTTCGTTGATTCCTGCTGAAAGTACACTTAGGTTATTAAACAGTATTATTTCTTCCCTAAAAAAAAGTAAAATCAGTCTATTGTATAATGGCACAACATAATTTCTTGCTGCTAACTGTGACTTAGTTATAGTTAGAATTAATTTACCAAAATATCTTTATTGCTTACTCTCAGTAATAGCAATCATTCTACTCTCATTCATAACTGTTTTTTACCATTGCACTTATGAGTGAGATCATTCAGTGTTTATCTTTCTTGTTTACAAATACTACATGAACTGTCCTATGTGGAATCTAATAGGCATTTCACTTAAAGTAAGTACCACTTATGTCACCCATGTTGTTGCAAATGACAGGATTTTGTTCCCTTTTATGACTGAATAGCATGCTATTATATATTTGTACTATATTCTATTTATCCATTCATCAATTGATGACCACTTAGGTTGTGTTTATCTTTTGACTACTGTGACTAGTGCTATAACTCCAACATGACAGTGCAGATGTCTTTGTCATATTCCTTTTACTTCTTTTGGATATATACCAAGTAGAGGACATATAGTAGTTGTATTTCAATTTTTGAGGAACCTCCACATGACTTTCTGCAGTATATTAAGAAAAGAAATGAAAAAAAAAACTTACAAAACCTTAGGAACAGTATTAAGAGAACAATGTTTAAGGATTCCCTTTTCTTCACATCCTTATCAGCACTTTTAATCTGTAGCCATTTTAATGGCAGCCATTTTTCTTGCATTGAAGTGATATTTCAGTGTTGTTTTGATTTGCATTTTTCTGTTTAGTGATGATAATACTGTATTCTCAATTGATCATTTCTTTTTCCTTTAATACTTCCAAGATATCCCACTATCTCTTAGCCTGTAAGTTTTTGCTCAGAACTCAGTTGCCCTATGTGTTCTTTTCTCTTTCATCCATTATCAGTCTTCTCTTTCATGTTTGAGAGCTTGATTATATATTGCCTTAAAGTTTTTTAGTTAAGAATTTAACATGTGACCTTTGACCTTCCTGTACTTGAAAGTTTCTATCCTTCTCTTATTTGGAAAGTTATTATTTCTTTGAATGCTTTCTTATTTTTTTCTTTGGCAGAACCGGGGATTGAACTCAGGCCCTTGCATTTGCCAGGTAAGCACTTATTCTACTGAGCCATCTCCCCAGCTCCTGAATTCTTTTTCTATTGTTTTGTTATTCTTAAGTCCTTCTTGAACCAAATTAGACAAATATTTGTTCTCTTAATACTGTTCCTAAGGTCCTGTAAGGTTTTTTTTTCATTTCTTTTCTTTCTGCATTTTTATCCCACTGCATATTCTTAAATAGTTTATTTTTGAATTCATAAATTCTTTCACCTATTTGATCTGTTCTACTACTGATGCCTTCTATTGTATTTGCATCTCAATAAATTCTCTTTAACTTTTCAAGTTGCTTCCATCTCTTTGTTACATTTGTATACTGTCCAAAATGTTACTTATTTTTTTTTCTTTTGAGATAATTAAGTTCTTGAAATAACTGATAATAATTCCCTATCTTGGAATTCTCCCAGACTGTCTCCTATTTGGTTAGTCTCTGGTACCTTATTTTGAGTATTGGATGAGGTCTTGGTTTCCTGAAAGTTCTTGACACTTTCACACTCAACATCATCTGGGCATGTAAGGATCAGATATCTATTATAGTCCTCTTAATCTAGCTTTGTTTGTGCCTATCTTTCTGGGAGTTATAAGCAGGCTACATTTTTTTTCCCTGAGCCTGCAGTCACTCTTACTATGTCACTGGAGAGCACCCAAGTCCAGACCTTCTAGGTTCTGCTCTTCGAGTGTATCACTGTTTTTGAAAAGTAGGGCAACCCAAGTGCAGTTTCTTTTTTCACTCAGACTCATTGTTTATTTAAAGAGGAAAACAAAGCTACATATGTCAGCTAATCTTTCACTGACTTGCTTGAGGCTCTGTGATCACTGCTGGCAGGCAGCTTCTCCCCCATGCTTTGTAAGAGATTTGAGGTGGGCCCTGCCAGTCCAGCTGGGGAGCTGTAGGATTCCAATATATTTGAAACCACATTCAAGTCTACATTTACGGGGTCCAGAACAGAATCAGTGGCACCAGTTGATTCAATCCCTCATCTGAATTGTTACTGGTAGTCTGGGATGAAGGCTTCTCATTCACTTGCTTGCTAGTGGTAAAACTTTTGTCCATGCTTGTATGTGTCATTTCCTGTCCATCTGGGCCATGTATAACTTGAAGCTGTCAAGAGCTCCTTTCAGAGAAACTTCTTCACCAGGGTCCTGAGTCTTGAGGTCCACATCATCATCACTGTCTAAACATTCAGTCTTCCTTATCCAGGTCATCAGAGTCCAATGCCTGAGTCTTCTTCCCTAAAATTGTATCAAAATAGTTAATAGAGACATCTGTATCAAAAGTGATTGGAGCCTCAGAAAGTTCTTGAGGCAGTTCTGTTTCCTTATGGGTTGAGACTTTGGATAGGAAAGTTTTCATGCCATGTGTGAGTTGAGTTAAGTCATAGTTCTGCTCCTTCTCCTTCTTGGAAGTGGGTTGTGATTCTTTTGTGCCAGGAGCCTCCTGCAGTAGCTGGTCCAGCTTCCAGTGAAAGCTCTAACCACTGATCATGATCCTCTGGAGGAAGATTAGCTTCTTTTTTCTTAAGCTCTTCTATATCGAATGGTACTCTCTGTAATATGGTCAAATTTTCTTCACCAGGGCTCATAGCAAGTGAACTTTCTGGCTGGTTTACTGAGACTTCTTTGAAGTAGTTCTTTGCCATTTCTAGCCTTTCTTGGTATTGGATAGAACCTTCTATGATTCCCTTAAAGTAATCATTCTTTTACAGACTTTCAAGGAAGCTAGCCCAGAGTGGTGAGGTAGTTACAAAGGACTTCTTGGTGCCCAAAATCTGTGGACTACATTTGGAGCATAAGATCTCGAATCCATGAGTCAGCTTCAAGCCCATTTCTTGGGCTCAGTACTGGGGATGAAATGGATGTGGAAGCCTGTATCTACTCCATCGGTCTGGCACAAACCTCTGTCATGCGAACTGTGTGTAGAGACATTTAGTGAAAAGTAACTGATATCATTATTCCGATTTCTGGCAAGAACGTCTTGAAGATATTACACACTTGCAGGTCAACTGGATCCCATAGGTAAAAAGCCTGGACAGCAGCCGCCACCAATATTGGCTGCTGCTTTATTACTACTGCAGTGAAAGCTGGAAGGAAGCAGTGTGCTTGGTGCAGCAAGGCCGGATTTTTTTCTGGGTATCCGCTGATACATCCACTGACAGTAGCTCGTATGGATTCCGAAGCGAAAACCTTTCCTGGATGTGCTGAGATTATGTTTAATGCTTGTAGTGGGGGAAGTAGCAGATAACCAGGATACTGTTTCAGATTTCTTTGGTACAGGAATAATGCACAACTCCCCGTAATGGAAAAACACCCTATTGACATTATTATCAGGATCTAACCGTTTAGGAAAAAAGTCAGCAGCTTCTACTAATGAGAATTCACCATCATTACTTCAATCCTGGCTACTAACTATGGAAATTCCTTTGTAATCTGTTTTATTATATAAACAATTCATCTTCAATATTGTCCCAAAGCTTTGTCATGCCACATATATAAGCAGGAACATCTCTTTTGCCAGGTTTGTATTTGAGATTAAAAGGTTGCTTCTGCCAGATATAGGGAGGCAGCATAGGTGTAAACTGGCTCATTATTCTCTCAATTTACTTCTCATGGATTTCTCTGTGTTTTTCTTGGTCCTTTGATTCATCTGGTATCAGGAATAGGTGATATCCCACAGTGTCTCCCACTGTAGCAAGCATCATATTTTCCTCCATTCTTCCTTGAAAAACCTTTAGGTCTTCTCTTGTGTATCTCTGCCAGGGCTCTTTTCCTGCGTTGCCTGTTCCACTGTGGCACGGAAACTACCACCTGCTGCCCAAATTTGAAGCAGTCTGGTTCCTGATGCTCCCTGGAACTCAAGAGCAATGAAAATCCTGTACAAGTTCTTGTAAATTACCAGTGCATGGAACCTTAGTGCAAGTGCAGGATTTTCCTAAATACTCTTTTAGTATACTGTTCACAAAGAAATAGGAGAGTAACAAGAAAATATAGTCTGCACCCAACAACCACTCCTTAGGGCCAGGTTAAGGCCAGATGTCTCATCAATTACTGGCCTGTGACAGAATTCTGCTCATCTTTGGGCAGAGTCATTGTGGACAGACCAGCCTTAGGTACCTATATCACACCAGATTCACCAAACTGTGTCATACCTTGAGACCACAGCCTGCCATTGCTACACTGGTATATGATCAAAGGCCACAATGCCATGAGATGTGCCTTGCAGAAATTGACACATGACACAAAATCCTACAACCAACTACAGTTAAGTTAGCTGGAATAGGAGTCCTATAAACTGTAGTCATATGTCTTTCCAAGGTACAGGAGCTACTCCAGAGGTTCTATCCCCAGTCAGACCTAGGGACAGGGGGCTATTCAGAGTCTACTCAATGTTTTATCAGGTGAAAGTCTTAGTGTATTATCCTGTTCTCCCCCAGGGAGTGGGTTTTTACTCCATGCTGCATTGTCCAAAGTTGAGCTAGTGTTGTGAAGGCAGTCCCTTGGCCACCTATGTTAATACTAAGCTGAATTTTACCTGAGTTCCACATAGCAAGGACTTGAATATTCTTGGGAATACAGCTCGTCCACACTACAGTCAGTAGTGATTCAGGCTAAAACATGGATCTGTCCTATTAAGAACTATGACTGGTGCTAAGGAAGTCCTAGAACACTGTATTAGTCAGTCTTCCTCTTGCTGGTACAAAACAACTGACACCCACAACTTAAATGCTTAAGTTTATTTTTTCTCATGATTTTACAGAATTTAGTCCATGGACACTTGGCTCTAAGGAAGGGACATCATGGTGGAAGTTTGTGACAGAAAGATGTTTAGCTCATCTCAGGCAGAAATCTGAGCAGGGGAAAATGCCAGAAAGGGGCCAGGGACCAGATATAAATCCCAAGATCATGCCTCTATGGCCTACTCAGATACACTCAGAAGTGTGATTTCTTAATCTCTTAGGTGGCTTCCACACCACTCAAGTTAACAACCTTAAACTTTACAAGCCTCATCTGTGAACACTGGCCTGGCAGTAGTTGTGCCACCTGAGGTTGGGGCATGAGCAGTAAAGAGCTATTTAGGCATAAAATGTAGGAGGAAGGTGGGTCACACCTGAGTCTCACAGCTGGTTATCTACAGTCTAAGGCAGAGGGCAGTCTGCCCCGGGGCCACTCTAAGACGTGAACTGATACAGCTGAAAATTGAGTCTGTCCCTCCTGCTTCTCAGGCCTCCTCTTCACATTAAACCTCATCTATGTTTGTGAGCTCTGGCCTATGAAAGTGGACTTCAGTTCTAATGGATGCTAGGTATCACTATGGCAGGCCACCTTGGCACTGGGCTCCAAACAAGGTCCTGTGCTAGCTTTTGTACCATGCTTTCCAGAGGATAGAGTCCTTTGCATCCTGAGGCTAGGGGAGATGGAGGCAGTAGGCTGCTTGGCCTAAGGCAGCAGCAGAGGCTCCTTTGATTTGCTTAGCAGTAAGGGTCATGGGACTTTTCCTAGCCCAGGTTTCTCCATGGAGTCTGGTCCCATACTTCAAGTCTCAAACCTGGACTTTAGTTCCTCTCCATTCATAAAGTGGGAGGTGAACACTCATACTTTTTTGGGGGCTGCTTGAAGTTAAGGGAAATGTAACACTGCCTTTTTCAATGGGTCTTTTAATTTTGTTATACTAAAAGCAAGCACTGTGGACACTCACTTGATTTCCTTACCTCTTGTGAAGATGATATTGTCTGTGAAAAGCTGTTTAACTTGTGATATCTGTGGGAAGGTTATGGTAGAAGGTATTAGTGGTCATCTTGTTCCACATTCCGATACAATTTATAAGTACCTTTGTTGTTAAATTATTCCTATAGCACCTGATGGATTAAACTTCCTGGTTCTATTCAAATGAAACAAATATTTATTAAGAAAGTACTATTTTCCATATATGGAGCCAGGTAATAAGGATTCAAAGATAATTGAAATATGGGAGGATACTCATGGGCAACATCTACATTAGGTGGAGCAATAGAGGAGGAAAGCCCTAAGTCAATCTAAGGCTTAAACTAAAAATAAAAGGAAAAACACATTAATTCTGGGCTTCAATTTACTTATTGGAAATAGAGTTTGACAGAAAAAATTACATATATATATATATATATATGTATATGTATATATTTGTTAAAATTCATTACATTATTGCAAGATTCAAAAAATAATTTGCTACTTTATAACCATTGTCATACTGATGTAGTTGAAAGAGTAGAATGTACAGTCCACTTTTGCTTTCCCCTTTCTCCTCTAACTGACTCAGTCATGCTATGACCTTCAGTTTTCTCTCTTCAAAATACAATAAAATTAAATTTGAAAAATAGACAAGAACCGAATGCGATAAAAAGAATGAACTGAGAATGAGAATGTGTTCTTGGAACTTAAAATTGTATACTTGGAAAACATAAAAAAGTCAAAATGATGAAAGATACATGACAAGAAACCTTGAAAGTAGAATTAAAATTTTAGAGGTTGCATTTGACCCAGCTATTCCTCTTCTTGGTATCTTGCCAAAAGATTTAAAAGCATCATAAGGCAGCAATATATGCACACCCATGTTAAGAGCAGCACATTTCATAACAGATAAGTCTTGGAAACATCCAAAGTCCATCAACTAATTAATGGATAGAGAAGACTAGTTTTTTTATACAGTGGAGTACTACTCAGCCATAAAGCAGGTTAAACATAAAACCTTTCTAGACAAATGGATGCACTTCAGGCCCTTATCTTAAGTGAATCAAATTGGACATACATACATAGTAAATACTGTATTGTTTCTCAGGTATAAGAAACTATAAGTATAAATAAGGAACAAAATGGGCAATAGATATTCCAAAGTAGAGAGAAATATTCAAATGGGTGCAAATGGGAAGGGGAACCAGGGGAAAGAAACACAGGGAAAAGAAAAATTATTGAGAAAAGAAGGTAAAATACAAACAAATCTTTTTTTTTTCTTTTTGAGGCAGGGTCTCACTTTGCAGTTCAGGCTGCCCTTGAGCTAACTTTGTAGTACAGGATGGTTTGGAACTCGCATTGGTCCTCCTACCTCAGCCTCCCAGTTGCAGGGATTACAGATGTGCACCACCAAAGCTCTTGTAAATAAAGAGGGGAAGAGTAGTTGAAGGGAGGGTAGAATAATGGAGGCAAAAATAAAGTTATATCATGTACAGGTAAAAGTTTGTTCAAAACAAAGCAGGAAATATAAGAAAAACAGGGAATTAATTTGGAGGATCCAATATCTAAATAAACCATTCTCCCTCCCATAGACATAATCTTAAAAGGTAATAGAGAATATTATCAAAGAAATAAAGCAAACAAATGAAATAATTAAGATTCAATTCTCTTGAAATCTGCAATAAATTATGAGCCATACCATGGTGACATTTCAAATTATTAGTACCAAGATGACATTTAAATTTTTTAGAAAAATATCCTAATATGTGATTTATTAGCAAGAGAATGGACATGAAGATAATACTGATATTTATGAACACCAGAGTAAAAAGTACAAAGCAAGAAATGAAAAAACTTGTAAATTATTGGCAGAGATTACTGTTCTATCCTTCACGTATTCAGTCAAATGACTGGTTACATAAAATAGATTAAATTTGATGCCAGAGGAAAATATGCTCCCTTTCTGTAAAAGACCATTTTATTACGAACTTTATGAAATTGGTCTTGAGAAAAATAGATAGGAAAACAAGAAAGAATATGAAGTACCCTCTAAAATAGGAGATCCAACATGGAGGGTTAGCAATTTCAAATCCTAAAATGACAGAAAAGTCTATCTCTTGTATGGATAATTATTAACACTCTCTGGAAAGTAATTATAGATGGAAAGACTCCAAGCAGAAAAGAAAATGCAATGCATGGCCAAATATCACAATCAGTTCTACTAAGGGGATGCCAAAATATTATGTAGGTGTGTTAATTACATTTTACTCCTTGCTGGGCCAAATATCTGACACTAATAATTTAGAAAGGAAACGTTTATTTAGCTCACAGTTAGTGGACGTTTCAGTCCATACTAAGCTGGCTCCAAGGCAAAGGGCAGCAGTTCATGGTGGCAGAAAACAATGAAGAGCAGAAGAGGAGCAACAACTGTGGTGTCCATTGAGCCTCTCTCTTCCTTCTATGTTGACTATGAATACTAGCGCTCTGCCACAAGGTTCAGAGCTCCTTTGAAGTGGTGGCTGTGAAGATCAAGCTTCTCCGAAGTGGCACAGTTGCAAAGTGGAACGACGAAGACCCAGACTTCTCCAAGGAAGCAGGTCTCGAGCAGCCTTCCTCAACTCCTTTATATGCATTTTTTGTGCTGAGTCACTCTAGGGTGGCTCTGTGGGGTCCTAGGGCGGAACCAATCATGCCCTAGTGCACCAACCAAGTTTCTGACATCTCAAGTTGAGACAATGTATCAACTGTCCCAGTAGGTGACAATGTAGGTAAGGAAAACAATAAACAAATGTATATAACCAAACTAATACTTCAAGGATTTTTATTTTACAATGTTAAGTGTTGCCTATGAAACATGTATTCATATATCTCACTACTTGGTAAGAAACTATTTGATTAAAAAATCACAATACACACATGCTTACGCATATGCACACAAAGATTCACTTTTCCAGTTGAAACATTCTGTTTCAGTTAGTGGTAAGTAATCTCATTTGTCACATAGACATATATAGAACTTTTGTTTTAGAAGTCGAAACAAATTTACACCACTGTTACTATTTTCATAAAAGTAAACAAGAATGTTTATTTTCTTCTAGAAAAAAGACATGAGTATAGAAATCTTCTTTTTAATGTTTTCAGGTTATTTGCAGTTTCTAATAATGTATTCTGCAAGATAATCACCAGGTACAGGTCAGGTGTTTTCTTTAAGAAACCATTCTCTAGATAAGTGGCCTTGGAGAAGGTATAATTTCAATTGTCTTTTACCAAGTAAAATGTCCCTTGCTCTGATCAATTAATAATGGTGATTTAAGAGTTATCAGTGTGCAACATTTCCTTGAAAAGGTTATTTGCATTAAAGCAAAGGTGATCTTAAAGTCCTTTCTCAGTGGCCAGATAACAGTAATTCTTTACAAATCAAAGACCTTCATTGAAAGCAAAATTACATTGCTGTTGGCCATGCCTTTGGTAATGAAGTGGGAACAAGTACTTGGAGCTGAGCCATTTTAAACAAGTGTTACACAACTCTCAAAAGTATTACTAATAAAATGTTCCCTTTTTTCCTTTTCATTGAATAGATTATCCTGTTTGTTAGATGATAAAATCAGTATTCTATTATTTGGGTAATCTTACATCCTTACAAAAATAGAGGAAATAATTAAGAAATTTTAGTCCTTGGACATTTTTTAAAAGTGTGTGAAGCCATGACAGTAACTGCTATAGACATTTTACATCCTTAATTAATGATACCTTAAGCTTTTAAGCATTTGGAATCATAACTAATTTTTACCATTCACACTCTCATAGTTATCAACAAAATTGGGATTGTTGAAAATAAAAGGTGACTTTCAGTACTTTTATTAACTGAATGAATACATAAGGAGTGAAAACTGTAGCAGTATATTTGTAGAATGTTCCATCTATCCCCACTATAATTTTAGAACACTTACATCACTCCCAAAAGAAATGTTGTACCCATTTGCAGTGATTCTTCATTCTCTCTCCTCAGTCCCAGGCAACAACTAATCCACTTTTTATCTCTGTGTGTTTGCTGGTTTTGGACATCTCATATAAGCAAAATAATTCAATTGAAACACAGTTTTTAACTAAAGTCCATAGTTCGCTTATAATTTCATAATTTTTACCTAATGCCTTTATTTTCATTGTAAGAGGCAACTAAGGAAATTATATTCCATTTAATCATTCTTCTTACATTCTTCACTTTTCTGACACTTTAGTCAGACTTTCCACATTTTCATGACCTTGAGGGTTTCGAGCACTGTTACTTGGGTAATTTTTAGAATGTTTCTCCATTTAGATTTCCCTGTTTTGTGTGATTAAATTGAAAATACACATTGTGGGTGAAAATATCACAAAAGATTTAATTACATAATTTCAAGGAAATATACCATCAGTATGACCTGTTATTGTTGTTATTAGCATTGACGACCTGGTGGAGGTAGTGTTAATCAGTTTTCTCCAAAATAAAGTTAGTGTATTTGATTCTAATTTTTATTGTATTTTTCAGAAATAGGTCATTATGAGCAACTATTAATTATAGTGTGAAGTTATATTCCATATCCATAATGGTAGAGTGTCAAAAATTATTTTGCTTATATGAGATGTCCAAAACCAGCAAACATACAGAGATAAAAAGTGGATTAGTTGTTGCCTGGAACTGAGGAGAGAGAGTAAAGAATCACTGCAAATGGGTACACTTACCATAAATTATTTGAACTTATTTTTACATGTTTTAAATAGCAATTCATTAGATGTATATCTATGTATTTTACATTTTTCTGGTCAGTTGTGAAAGATTATTGTGATTTTGTGAAAATTTTGAATCTACTAGTTTATTATTTGTGTATGGAAATAATTAGTTCTTGTAAATTAACTGTATCCTGCTATATTGTCATAGTAACTTATTAGCACCAAGAGGCTTTCTTAAATATTTTTCAGTTCTTTAGAAACTTCTATAGATATAATTATGTCATGTACTAATAAAGACAGTTTTTATATTTTCCCTTTTAATCTATGTATATCTTAGCTAGACAATCCAGTACCATCTTGAACAAAATGGTCATTGTGAATAAATATATTCTTGATTGCCAGCAATGTATAAAAACTATTTACATGCGTGTTCTTGAGAATGTATGGTCTGTAGCTATTTTTTTCTACAGTATTCATACCTAACTTTTGGTATTAAGGTAATGCTTTCTTCATATAATGACTTAAAATGTGTCCCATTAGCCTATTTTCTGGAACAACTGTGGGAAATTTTTAGCACTTCTTCCTCCAAATCTTATCAGAATTCACCACTGATGTTACTTGGGTTAAGTTCATTTCTTAGAAGGTCAATAATTGCTATTATAATTTATTTAGTACATATAGTAATATATAAATTATTGACTTGGTAATTTTTACTTTTCAAGGACTTGGTCTGCTTCAAATAATTTATCAGACTTGTGGGCATAGTTTTCCTCTATTATCATTTTAATATTCAAGGGATCAATTGTGTGATTCTTTGTTTTTATTTATGATATTAGTTATTTGTGTCATATCTCTTCTTTCTTGCCCTGGATAAAGCTATATTACTTGTGCTGATCTTTTTGAAGAAAAAAGTTTTGGTTTCATTGATCTCTTTATGCTTTCAAAATTTGAATGTAAATTGGTTTGGGGATAATTTTTGTTATTTATTTTCTTTGGGTACCTATTGCTTAAAAGTCTATACTTTCTAGGGTTCTAAAGTATAAAACAATTAATTTTAGTATAAAACACTCAAATTTAGAACTTTTATCTTAGATGCACTTAATGCTATGAATATATTGGTTTTACTGTACTGAAATTTCCGTATAATATTCATATATATTGTACCTGTATTTTATTTTGTTTTAAATATAAAATATAAATATATAATCTCTATTTCTTCTTGAAAATTATTTGGCCATGAACTATTGAGAAGTTTGTTGCTCAACTGCCAAGTGTTTGGCAATTTCTCTGCCTATTTTCAGCTTTTTTGTTTTTCTTTTTTTTTTTTTTTTTTTTTTTTTGGAACCGGGGATTGAGCTCAGACCCTCGTGCTTGCTGGGAAAGCACTTGTTTTACTGAGCCATCTCCTAGGCCCCATAAGCTTTTTTATTTCTACTTTTACTCATTTTTGTTGTAAGAAAATAATTCATCTAATTTCTATTTTTTAAGATTTATTAATATATGTTTTATGGGGGCTGGTGAGATGGCTCAGTGGTCTAAAGCACCTAGTTAGAACAAGCTAAGCTAAACAAAGCACAGGGACCGTGGTTCAATCCCCCAGCACCACATGCCAGCCAGCCCTGCCCCCTGCTGGGCTGAGCTGGCCACACACACACACACACACACACACACACACACACACACACACATAAATAAATAAAAATTTAAAAAAAAAAAGAGTTTAAAAAATATATATGTTTTATGACACAGAATTTGCTTTATCTTAGTGGATGTTTCATGTGCAGTTGAGATTATTATGTATTCTTCTGGTCTTAGTTGGAATATTCTATAATATTAAATATATCATGTTAAGCAATAATATTTTTAAAGCTGGCTATGTATTTGCTGATTTTCTGCTGTTAATCTGTTAAATTCTGAAGGAAAAGCACAGAAAACTTCAACTATAATAATGAATTTGTCTGTTTTCCTTTCCTTCCATGACATCATCCTTGCTTCTTGTATCTTCTTTTCTTTTTTTAGCTGCTTACACATTTGAGATTGTCATGTCTTAGAGATTTCACCCCTTTATATTTATTACTATATAAGGATTTCCTTTACCCAAACGAGTTTTCCTTACTATGATGTTATCTTTGTCTGAATTAAAAGGGTCACTACAGGATTCTTTAATGTTAGCATAATAAATTTGCTTTCATCAATTCAGTAGAAACTTCTCTGATTCTTGATATCTAAAGTAGATTTCTTATAGACAATGTATAATTTTTTCAAAAATAATTTACTCTATAAATTTCAGACATTTAATTGGTGCATTTAGATAATTCCCAGATAAGGTGATTTTTGATACCAATGGGCTATCTGCCACATTTGTAAAGATTTTATATTCATTCTACTTAATTTTATTCTCCAAACTTTTTCTTTCTTCTCTTGTTTTTCTTTTAGGAAAGAAAAACACATCTTTTAGGAAAACTTTTAGTTGTGCTAGGTTGAAATAAACTTTTTAAACAAATGCCTTCAAATAACACTGTAGCATGTCATATATAATGCAGAAAAATAATAGAATATTTATGTTATTTCCTTCCTCTTCTAATTTATGACACTGGTGCTGTCACTGCATGGAGTCCATGGAAGTCTCCCAAAGCAGATAGGAAACCAACACCCACCCTACCCACAGAATAAGTTCAAGATAGGAGATAAGGGCTATGGTAAACCAGTCAAAGAGCTGGGTGGAATCTGTCAGCCATGGAGACCAAAGGAACCTGTGCCAAACACAGGACCCAGGATCAATCTTCATGTCCTGAGCAGCATACGCAGAATCAATCAGGAAGTTTCTGCTTTCAATTGTCTGATATAAAGTCACGTGAGTCTTTTGATGGGGCAGTTTGAATTTGGCAATAGGATAAGTATTTTTTTTTTGTTGGAAACGCATCCCATTGCCTTGTTTGCAAGAAGGAGAAGCCAATTCAAGAATTCCAGACAAAAAAGAGATCTTTCCCTTATCCTCAGGCCCACCTGGAGTCTTTTCAAAGGCTGCCTCACTGTGCACAATGTACATATTTTCCACTTTCAATAAATGTGCATCCCTGTTACCTTTTCTGTGTGTCTTGACCAATTATTTACCAGGATACCAAGAACCTGGAGAGAATTCCCCAGGACCCAACATTTAGTACCATTTCTTGTTGATCCCGGCCAGGAGGTTAGACCGCTTTGGGAAATTATTTCTCTTTCTCTTCTCTTTCCTGTTTTCTCTATGTGTGGCCATCCTAACCTTGGAATGCACCAATTTAGACTCCACTGTGTATACTATGCATACTCCCTGTGTGTCTGACTAAAACATTATCTTTTTGTTCTTACACTTTCATTCTCCCCAATACTTTATTGAGTTCTCATTCTTTTTTTTTTTTTTTTTTTTTTTTTTTTTTGGAACCAGGGATTGAACTCAGATCCTTGCACTTGCCAGGGAAGCACTTATTTTACTGAGCCATTTCCCCAGTCCCTGAGTTCTCATTCTTTATGTGGAACAACTGTCACTATCTCCTGCTTGAGTACACACCTACTCTACCCTGTCCTTTTTTGTACTATGATTAAAGTCTCATGTGGGCTTTTTCTCTAGCTAGCCTTAGAGAGTCATTTTTCTCAAGGCCCTATTTCTAACCTCCCACGGTACCATTTATTTCATTTGTCCATTTGCTTTAAAAACTGAATGCTTTGTTTTCATTATCACTTTAAGCATTTCTATTTTAGTTAAAAGTTTACCTTCGTTTTTTTTTTTTTTTCTTTATGTCAGTTTAAGTTTCTGGCTTATATAATTTTCCTTCTGCTTGACAAACTTTTAACATTTCTTGCAAGGCCAGTCTATGGGCAAACAATTCCATCAATTTTTGTTTAGGTAAGAAATGCTTTATTTCTCTATTAATTGTAAGTGATAATTCACTGGCTCAGAATTCTGGTTTTTTTTTTTTTAAATCTCAACCTTTCACACTATACTCTCTTCTTGCTTACAGGGTTTTTATTTAAAAAATTATTATTTTTATATTTGCTCATTCATAAACGAGTTTACCCCCACGTCCCCTGGGAGCAAACCAGGGTTTAGTATGGATTTCCTAATTGTGTATTTTTTCTGCATCTTGAGTATGACATATTTAGATGTAGTTTTCTGGATTGTTTGGTTTTGGCTTTTGGTTTCTTTACTTTGTGATATTTGCCCTTCTTTGTGGTCTCCTAGCTACCTGAATTTGTGGTTAGACATGTCATTATTTTGGAGAAGTCTTTCATATTACACCAGAATTATTTCTTTTAGTTTTTAAATATTTTATTAGTACATTTATAGTATGGCTTTAAAATCTATTTTAAATCTATTATGAGAATTGTGTTGGTTATTATCTTTTTTAAGTTTTTACTAATACATGTTTATAATTCATGTAGTTTACAGTCACCTTGGGGAGTGGTTACATGTGCATACCAGACCTTGTTTCATTTTCTGACTCCTTTTCTCTTCCCTCCCCCTCCCTCTCCCTCTCCCCTATCCTATTTTTCATTCTTGTTGATATTATTAGCCATAGCTCATGTTATAGCATATAACTTTTACATTAATAGAGATTAGTATGTTCCTGTAAATGTCATATGTTTATTCAACTTTCTCCTCTTCCTCTCCCCTCATGCTTTTTCTCTTGTACAATTTCCATGTTGCACGATATCCACCACCTAGTCCACTTCTGTCTATCCACTACTATTCTCTTTGTATCTATTCCAGTATCATGCTGTTTTTATCACTATTGCATTGTAGGACAAGTCGAAGTCAAGTAATACTATGCCTCCTGCTTAGCTCTTGTTGCCCCAAGTTACTTTTGCTATTCTGGATCTCTTCTAGTTCTATGTGACTTTTATGGTTTTTTTTTTTCAAAATTTGTAAAATACACTATTGGTATTTTGATTTGGGCTGTACTGGGTCTGACTAACAGTTTTGGAAGTATGTCCCTTTTGACAATATTAATTTTGCCTATCCACGAGAGCAGGGGTCATCTGTCCATTTTCTGATGTTCTCATCAATCCTTTTCAGACTACTATAGTTTACTTTGTTGGTGTCTTTTAGTTTCTTGGTTAGGTTAATTTCCAAGTAGTGCATTCTTTGTGAGCTTATTGTGTATGGTATTATTTTCATAATTCCCTTCTCATTATGTTCATTGTTGATGTACTCAGATCCAAATGATTTTTTTGTGCTGGTCTTATAACCTGCTACTTTGCAGAATTTCATTATAAATTTTAAGAGTTTTTAGTGACGTTTTTAGGTCCTGCATATAGAGCATCATGTCATCTGCATATAAAGATAATTGGAGTTCTTGTTTTCCTCTATCTATTCCTTTTATTTTTTTCTTTTGCCTAATTACTCTCACTAATGTTTCAAGTACTATGTTGAATAGAAAATGTGATAGTGTGCCTGCTTGTCTTATTCCTGATATTAGGGATACATGTTTTTAATTTTTTTTCTGATTTCATATGTTGCTAGCCATTGGTTTGTCATACATAATTTTTTTCAGATTCAAATATGATCACTCTATGCCTGTTTTCATCAGGGTTTAAGCATAAATGGGTACTGACCTTTGTCAAAAGCCTTTTCTGCATCTACTGATATGCTCCTATGATTTTTTACCTTGTTTCTGTTTATGGGACATATTACATTTCTGGAATTATGAATGTTGAACCATTCTTGCATATCTGGGATAAAACCTACTTGATTATGATATATGATCTTTTTAATGATGTGCTGCATTCTATCTGTTAATATCTTGTTGAGGATTTTTGCATATATGTCTAATAAGGGGATTGGCCTGTAGTTTTCTTTTTCAGTTGGTTATTTATCTAGCTTTGGGATAAGGGTAATACTTGCTTCCATAAATGAATTTCAATTCCTTTCTATTTCTTTGAAGAAACTGAGGAGTATTGATATGACATCCTTAAAGATTTTGTAGAATTCTTCAGTGAATCAGTCAGGTGCTGGGTTTTCAGAGTTAGTAGACTATTTAGTACTAAGTTAATTTAATGGCTCACTATTGGTTTATTCAACATATTTATGTCTTTTTGGGTTAGTTTTCATAGTTTGTATGTGCTTACAAACCTGTCCATTTCTTTAAAAAGTGCCAATTTGTTGGAATATAATTTTTAAAGTAGTTACTATCTTCTGGATTTCTATAGCCCCTGTTGTGATTTCCCCTTTTTCATTTATAATTTCATTGATGGCTTTTCTCACTTTCTCTTGCTAAGTCTGGCTAGGGGCATGTCTATTTTATTCATTCTTTTAAAGAAACAGATCTTTGATTCATTTTTTAAATTTTTTATTATAGTCTCCATTTAATTGACTTCTGTTCTCATCTCTGTACTTTCCCAACTTAATTTCAGTTTGGATATGGTTTGTTTTTCTTTCTTAAGGATTTTAAGATTACTCATATGGTTGTCTATTTGAGGTTGCTCTATTTTCCTAAAGTGGGCATTCATTGTGAAATAGTACTTTTATTTTCTAATCTGCAGGACGTAGACAATTACTCATGGAGGTAGAGCAAAGGTCAGAACTGGCTTATGTCGGCATGATTTATACTCCACAACTGTCCTACTGTGTGCACTTCATGTGATCCTTCTCAAATCCTCCTTCTTTCCCTTGCATCTGCACCCGCTTTACCAGATATGAATTACTCTCTGATAATAGAGCCAACTGATCTCCCTCTCCACTGGCAGCCCCTGGGACCTCCTGCTGCAGCCAATATATCCTCTGGAGCATCCTTCCACTGCTGCTGCTCCTCTTTTACCCACAGAGCGTCCTGCCCCTGCAGTCACTTTTCTCTCTCCCCAAAGCCTTCCAGCACTGCAGCCATCCCCACCCTCCTATAAGGCCTGCCAATCCAGTGTCTGTTCCCTCTAACTCTCTGGCACTTCTCTTTACTCTGATCATCCTCTATATGCCATACCTCACCACACCCTGCTTCACATCCAAACTGGATTGCAGTTTGGCCCCAAAATCTTGCTCCTCATCCCCCAGTATCCACTCTGTGAGGAGGCAGAAGATGAGGGCATTGTACAAGCTTATGTCTATTTCTCCCTGACAGTTCTCATCCATATTTTCCAGGGTCTGGGTGTCTTATCCTCTGGTCCTACCCAGTACAAACCAGGAATTCTGGTCCTTATTCCAGTCTTCTAGTCTCACCTGCGCTGAATAAAATACTATCTTTAGCTCCACTCTTTCCCCAGATGAATGGGGACAAGTAATCTCCCTGGCCTGGTCCTATGGAGATGAACATAGCCCCTCCAGGTTGACCTTTTGGTAAGCATTGTGGCTATGCCTGGGAAGGATACTAATTGGACTCTCAGGCAGGATTTAGGGACATAGCAGACTGAGACCACAGTCTTACTTAATAGAGGGACATTGCAAGGTGGCCCATAAGGCAGTTAATTTTGGTAAACTGAAAGAAATAATTCACAACAGGGATGAAAATCCAGCTTAGTTTTTGCCTCACCTAGGCACTACCCTCAGCTGATTCACAGCTTTAGACCCAGAAAGACCAGAGGGACAACTTATCCTCATGATACATTTTATTACCCAATCAGCATCAGACACAGATAAAACAAACTACAGAAACTGGAGAGTGGCTCTCAAAGCTCACAACAGGAACTCATCAATTTGGATTTCAAAGTCTTTAGTGACAGAGATGAAAGTGTTTGAAAGCAATGCATTTCTGAGTGGCAGATATTAGCCTCCACTGTAAGTAACCCTTGGGTTGTATGAGATCCTAGGTCAATGGCTAAAAATGCTTTTAAGGCTCCTTGCCAACGGGCTTCAAATGTTACTGTACTTCAAATGTTACCAGAGCAATCACTGGGATAGAGAATACCCACAGCCTTGGATGTCCCCTGATCCATGTCCCTTCTGTGGGTATCCCTAATGGAAATTGGACTGACCAATTCCAGAAGCTGCCTGACCACCTCTGGGTCATGGCCCAGGGATCCCCAACCAGCTCCTTTCCATATTATCCTGGCTTGGTCACTGAAGACTTACTCCATCTGGAAGCATCAGAGCCCCTCTGGCACATCTGTTGATGCATAACTCTGGGTAGCTCTTACAGTGGAAGGTATGTACATCCCATTCTTGATATGGATGTCATTTTGACTTCCAGGGACCAACCTCCTTGGCCTCAGTTACTGTTTGGATACTGACAGTAAAGTCTCCAAACCCTTACAAACTCTCCCAATATGGTACCAACTGGGTCATCACTGTTTCCCACATTCATTCCTATCTGTCCTTTTAGGGATCTGACATCTTAACAAAGTTATCAGATACTCTGACCAGCTTTGGGATGCAAGGAGAACTTATAGTCATCCTAATAACTTCCTTCCTGTCCCCTTGCACAGCTCCCATTTCTTCCACTTGTCTCAACCCGAGAGTGCGGAATACTTCCAACCCATCCCCAGCTTAATTTGAACAAGCACTTAGCATCACTCCCAAGCCTGATCACTTTTACCTTGACTAACAACAATTCTTCATTTTGACCCAGATTTATGAGGACTGCCGCCTCCTAGTTCTCATCTACTGTGACATGGTATTTTAATCCCTGTCCACTCCCCTTATAAAAACCCCATTCTCTTGATAGAAAAGGCAGGTGGATCTTACAGGCTGGTACAAGATCTTCTCACTATCAATCAGATTGTCCTTTCCACACACCCTGTTTTGCCTAACTCCTATGCACTTTTTTCCTCCATTCCTCTGTCTACCACTCGTTACTCTGTTTTACATCTAAAGGATGGCTTTTTCATTACTTGTCTGTACCTCTCCTAACAGCTTCTTTTTATCCTTACCTGGACAGACCCTGACACTGGTCAATCCCAGCAGTTAACCTGGATCATGCTGTCTCAGGGCTGTCATGACAATCCCCACTATTTTGTTCACCCTACTTCTTCTCACTTCATACAATATGTAGATGACTTCTTTCTCTGCAGCCCCTCCTACAAGTCATCCCATAAAGACACCCTCTTAATATTGAAAAAATCTAGATTCCAAGGAATATCGTGTCTCCCCCCAAAGGCCCAAATCTGTTCCCTTCCCATGACCTGTCTGAACATCATACTCCACAAACATACCTAAGCCCTCCCTACATACCATGTCCAATTGATCTCCCAGATTTCAGCCCTCACCACGAAGTAATAGTTCTTTTCCTTCCTCAGAATAGTAAGATTATTTTACTTCTAGGTTTCTGGATTTTTAAGTGCCTTTCTAGTGCCTTCTCACTAAACTCATCTATAACTTAAGAAGAAAGACCGTACTGAAGCCTTAGCTCATAACACTTTTCCTCACTCACACTTTCAGACCTTAAAAGAAATCCTAAAACAGCCCCCTTCTTAGCCTTTACAGACATAACCCAACCTTTCTGTCTTCATACAACTGAACCCAGGAATGTGCAATGGGAGTCCTGTCACAGGGTCCAAGCCCATGCCCTATAGCATTGCTATCCGAGCAGCTTGAGCCCATTATTTAGGCCAGCTGCCCTGTCTGCACGTTGCTGCTGTGGCAGCCCTGATACTCTCAGAGGCACTTAAATATCACTAGATATCACTCACCCCTTACTCCTCTCCTAATCTTCAGGGACTGTGTCTTTATTTCACCTCTCATGCTTTCTTTCCACCTTTGCCTTCTTCAGCTTTATGTGTTTTTCATAAAAACTACCACAGTTACTGTTTCCTTGGGCCTGGATTTTAACTCAGCCTCTCAATTCATTAGCTCAGCTCTCCTTAAAGGGACAGAGCAACACATCTAATTCATCTAGAAACCTCCTCTTTCCCTCAATCTCTGGTCCCCCTTCCCAACCCTGCCCATACCTGGTTCATCAGTGGGAGTTCATATAAACCTACCCCCAACTCCCTTGCCCAGATGGGTTAGCTAGCTATTGTCTCCCATGATTCTGTCCCAGAAAACTCCAATTCTCCCTCAGTTCACCACCTCTCAGCAGGCTGAAGAAGTTACTCTAACCCTTGAATGTTCAGCAGGTAAGGGCTTACAAGTAAATATCTATAGAAACCCAAGTTGCACACTTCATATATTAAATAATCATCCTGCCATCTGGGCAGAAAGGGGATTTCTCACCTCCCAAAGGTCATCAATCATTAATGCCCCACTCATTAAAGCCCTTCTTCAGGCTGCCATATAGCCAACACAGAGAGGAGTCCTTCGTTGCCAAGTGCACTAGAGGCTTTCAGACCCATAACTGCCAGAAATGCCTTTGCAGACAAAACTGCTAAAGATGCAGCCAGCCACCCCTACCATGCCCCTAAAAGTAAATATTTTACACTTTCATTATAAAGGCCCATTCCCCTTCTGAATGTCAACAATATCAAGACCTTCCCACCAAAGATGGATGGTTCCTAAGTCAAAGAAAGTCCCTTCTCTCTGCTTCACAGGCAATCCTGTTCTTTCATCCTTTCATGGTAATTTCCATACAGGATACAGTATCCTAATCAGGCTACCTGAGCTACTTGTCTGCTTTCTTTCTTGGAATATGCTTCTTAAAACTATCACTCCCTAATGCTCTGTCTGCCATGTGCCCACACCTCAGGGTTTTCCAAGGCCCCCCTCCCTTTCCTATGCATCAAGCATGGTCTTTTCTCCAGCCCATTACTGCCAAATTGATTTCACCTAATGCTGCAAGTATGGAAGTTGAGGTACATCCTGATTTGGGTAGACACCTTTACTAGGATGGAAGTCTTTCTTAAGGTTCAGAAAAGACCTCAACCATTATCTACTCCCTTTTAGCCAATGTTATTCCTTAGTTTGGCATCTTCATTTCCATTCAGTTAGATAATGGTCCAGCTTTTATTATTCAAATGACTCAAGACTTGTCAAAGTCACTTGGGTTCCAATAGACTCTCCATATACCTGAATGACCTCAATTGTCTAGTAAGGTGGATAGAGCTAACTGCCTCCTTAAAGCCTACCTCACTAAACTTACACTTCAGTTCCAGAAAAGATTGGATTTCCCTGTTCCTGATGGAAATTCCTTTAGGCCCCTTGAAAGCCTACAGTATATACCCCTTTTGAGATTTTATAAGGCTACATATATCTTTTTTTTTGTACTGGGGATTGCACTCAGGACACTGCGATTGCCAGGCAGGCATTTATTCTACTAAGCTACCTCCCCTGCCCACGGCCACATATTTCTGCTTGGGTCAAACATCAGCCCAGAGACCAGCTCCATTAAAGATTTCCATCCAGTTCTGTGATCCCTGAAAGAAATATGACACACCGTTAACCTTTTCCTGACACTCACCCTAATGATGATAGCCTGGTTAACAAATTGTCCTTGATTAAAGATTTGAAACCCCAGTCCCTACAGCCCAAGTTGATGGGACCGTTCTGCTCATCTACACCACCCCAGTAGCTATTTGCTTGCAAGACCCTCCACAGTGGATATACCACTGGAGGACAACATTGTGCCCTGCTGACAACTTTCCTGTACTCTGCTCCTCATGGAAGTTGTGAATAACCTTCCCTACATCCCTCAAGTTGACCCAAATGCCAGAGGACATGGAAATGCCTGCCCTTGCAACTCCTGCTATGTTGTCTACTTTCTCCAATCAGTCTAAGCTAATTTTACTTGGTTTCATCCTGAAACCTCCACTGTGCATTCTTTTATTACTTGGACAAAAGATCTCCTTTTCCAGGGCACTCTTTGTGTCATGATCTTTTTCTTTTTTCTACTGCCTCCTCCTGTTTAATGATTGATAGAGAGGACAGTAAATACATTCTATTTCCATGATGTACTTTCCTGTGGGTTATACCCTCAATTCTCCTAGTTCTCGAACTCAGTTGTCTTTTGCCTCAGGGATGAAATCATTTCTCATGCTAGATTCACTCTGGCTCTAGCTATGCCCCCCTCTTCCCCTTCTCTATGACCTTTGCTTTGGTTAGCATTCTTCTTCCTCTTGTCCCACCCTATGGTTGCACCCTCACAGCTCCTCCCAACCATTCCTAACTAACTCCATACAAATTCTTCTTAGCCAAGAATTGCTGACTCTGTATTTCCTTATCTATAGCAACCTATGAGGGGATTCCAGTCCCTCCCAAGGTCTGGTTCCTTATCATCCTCACATATTACTCCCAATATGAAATGAAGGGCCCACTTCAACTCCTCAACAAAACAGCCATAGACACTCTCTCTCTTATTGGCAAGATAAAAAAGAGAAAAAAGAAAGATGAAAAAGAAAAAAAAAGAAAGGAAAAAAAAGCAAAAAGTCAAGGCAGCAAATGCAGTCTGATTGTTGCAGTTCTATTTTGCTAACACCTCTAAATATGAGAGCTCAACTAACCCCATAAATGGCCCTTTGACCACTGATACTACACTGAGCTTCCAAGCCCGTTTGCATTCACTGTAATCTGTCCTTCAGTATATCACTATGACATCTGCTCCCTGATCTGTCTAACTATACACTATTGCTACTGGCCTCAGGCAATCATGCCAACTACCAGGTTACTCTGGATGCCCTATTCAATAAGCTTTTCTTCTTTTTCTGGTCCTCCCAAGGTTGTGACAATCTCAGTGCTCAATAGATCCAGTTCTGCAATGGAGATGCCATATTCACACTCCCATGGACTCCTTATCATCAGTCAGATTGCCTCCTGTGAGTACCTTGAACAATTCTTCACAGTGGTTTTTAATAGACAAAAATGTTTCTTCTTACAGTGGGTAAACAGAACAATAGTCACTAGTCAAATCTGCCACCAGGGACTCTTCCAGCCCATGACAGGTGCTGTCCCAGCAGGCACCCTGGGCATCTGGGAAAGAGAAAATAAAAGATTTGCACACCTCTTTAATATCCACCAACAATTCTGCTTATCTAGCCAAGGCATTTTCTCTCCCTGGGGATCGCCACCTACATGTATCTTCCCACTAACTGGAATAGCACTTCCACACCCACATACCTCAACCCAAAAGTAAACATCACCCCAGGACATCAGAGCCTGTCACTCACCATTAAAGCTCAGGTCCAACAACATGGAGCCATACAACTGCTCTCCCCTCTTGTGGGTTTCAGTAGCACTGCAGCTACAGGGACAGGCATTGCAGGTCCATCTAACTCCCTGGCCTACTATTGCTCCCTCTCCCAAGATTGCTCTGACTGCCTCAGGGAAATAGATGATTCCATTCTCACCTTTTAGAACCAGATAGACTCTGGCAGCAGTGACCCTCCAAGACCCTAGAGGTTTTGATCTACTCACTGCAAATAAAGGCAGGCTATGCATCTTCCATGAGAAAGAAAGTTGCTTTTACACCAGCCAGAGAGGCATGTATGGGATACAGTCAAAAGACTAACAAGATGGGGCCGGGGAGATGGCTCAGTAGAATAAGTGCTTGCCTGGCAAGCTCAAGGGCCTGAGTTCAATCCCCGGAAAAAAAAAAAAAAGACTAACAAGAAAAGCTACAAAAATTAGAGAGTGTCTGCCCAACCCTTAGACTAGCATTTAGTCCTGAGCTTCATGAATTCTTTCACTCACTGACCTCTGGTCCCTATTATCCTTCACCTTCTCTCTGAGCCATGCCTCCTCAGCCTAATCTCAATATATTTACAGGACTGTGTCCAGGTAATTACTAACAGACAGGTGCTGGCTCGGAACACTTCTTCACATAAGCCTGTGATTCTGGGTGTTTCCTCATGCACCATTAATAACTGTAGCACAAGCTCACTTGCTGTCACACCAAGAATAATCTCTCCCATTGAAAAACATGCTTGGTTCCTGACAGATCTACATGAAGGATCAGGAACAAAATTTTTTGGTTGGTTTTGCTCACATGTAAATGAAGAACTGAAATAGCATCTTCTGACTGGTCCTGCATACAGCACCAGATACAAGTAAATGATTAAGAATATTGCTTTAAGGGCCAGGGACATAGCTCAGTAGAATAAGTGCTTGCCTGGCAAGAACAAGGTTCTGAGTTCAATCTCCTGTACCACCAAAAAAAAATCACTTTATAATTAGCTCTATGTGTAGTGCTCAGTTACCTCAGTGTCATTTTGTTTTCTGTGTTCTGTGCGTGTCATTTTAGGAACAATTTTGCTAACCCCATTAGCCATGGGATCTTATGAACTCTGATATATTCTACTCAAGTTGCTGTCCAGTAAGTTACAGCTTGAATCTTCTACTTTACTGGCATTTGCTTTTATTCATCTTTAGAATTTATATTACATCCTGTTTACAGTACTCTGCTTTCACATATGTACTTTGTCTATCTTAGTGATATATATTGTGCATCTTTGTCTATCTCTTTTTTAAATGCTAGTTCAATTAATTTTATTTTATTCATTTTATTTTTTCCATAATTTTCTTGAGAGATAAATAGCAATGAGACAGTTTCAAATCAAATTGGTAGGACAGTTTCAATAATTAACACATTGCATACTGTCTTCCTAGTGTTTATTTGCTGTACAAGATGCAGACATGATATCCTATTTACAAACACTATTACAAAAAATCCTTGCATTCATTAAAAGAATGTAACTATATATCTATCCTAACCATTTTGAATGCACAGATACAAAATGGACATTCATTCATATATCCCCTTTTTTTGTTTAGTTTCCTCATTTCAATATTATAGGTGTGTTAACTAAGCAAAATATTCCAAAAGAGTCCACTAATCCATAATACTATTTGGGTCTTCCACTTGACTGGCAGTGTCAGAAATTGTTGACCTGATTCCCATACAGCTCAACATAACACCATGGCTTCACTTCTTACACTTCATTTTTATACTTTTCTGCTGGATGGTTAAGACCAAGATAAAGCAAGACCAATGTAAGAAGAGTTGTAGCCTTGGATTTCATAAGGTCAGTCAAATCACCTAAGGATTTTTCCTCAGATCTTGTAGCTCAGATTGTAGATCCTTTGTCAGTGTCAGCCATGTAGATGAGTCACGGCCATTGCTTGGTCAGTGTGCTCCCCATGAAAGCCTAAGAGAATGTTTTCTCTCCATGTGACTCTCTTTAGGCACACTATACATCATCAATCACTTTCTTCTTTGGCCCCATAATCTCCTTGATCAGAAAATTTGGAATACTACTGAGTTACATGACTTTACAGTACAAGATCTCATACGTCCTGAGTCTTAATTGACCTTGGAAGGCTAGGACCAAAATGTTGGTTTTCCTTGTGGCCCTCCTTTTTCCCTAATTTTGGTTTGCAGACTTAGGTTGTTAACCATCCAGAAGACAAGCTTATTGTTATTACCATACAACCTAGGGTGTTAAGCTTAACCTCACTATATGTCTGAATATTAAATATCTTAGGCACAAATTGGAACAGGTATTTTTCATCAAGTATTGATATGTTGACCTTTAAGTCCCTACAGAATTAGATGAAAAATCATTTTAAAAATTAAAATATATTTTAAAAATAGGCATAAATCATTATATAATTCTTATGTTCACACATAAGTCCAGAAATCTAACCATATACAACCGTGTAGCAAGATAGTTCCACAATATTCCTTTTCCTGTCTCCTGCCTTTATTCATCACCCCCTTCTTTTCCAACAATCATCTACCCAAGAGACAGCATGGCAGGAACTGTCATGTCATTATAAGCAGCCCATATTCAGAAGACCAGAATAATAGGCACTGAAAACAT
>NW_004524617.1:9113553-9123915 GCF_000260255.1 Octodon degus | reverse complement strand
AAATCATTTCAATTAACTGCAAGATTAAAAAATCTTCTGAAGATTCTCAGGATCATTGCCTTGCCAATCTTCTACATATAATTGTGTGGTTTGCCCCTATCATGTTTCCTAGCTCGTCTCCTTGTTTTCTTTTCATTGTCTGGTCCTCAAGTTCTTGCTTTCCTTTAAGTTGCATTATACCTTACTATTTGTATTTCTTCTTTTGAGTTCTTATACTAGGGAAGCTATATGATATTTACGTGTGTGTGTCTGGTTTATTTCACTTTTGAGTATATCTTCCAATGGCATCCACTTAAATATAAAGGCTTCGAGTTTATCATTCATTATACTTGAATAATACTCCATTGTACAAAAATACCACATCCTTTTCATCCATTCCTCAGGTGATGGGCTTCTTGGTTGTTTCCAATATTTGGCAATCACAAATTGTGCTGCTATAAACATAGACACATATATATCACTATGATATGATGTTTTCAGTTCCTCTGGACTATTCCCAGTAGAGGAATAGCTAGATTAAAGGGAATTCCAGTCTAAGTTTCTAAGAAGTCTCCAAACTGATTTACATAGCAGTTGCACCAGTCTACATTCCCACCAGGAGTGGAGAAGAGTAACATTTTCCCCAAAGCCTCTCCAAAATTTATTTTTAGTTGATTTCTTTATGGTAGCTATCTTTTCTGGGGGAGAGATGATATCTCAATGTTGTTTTAGTTTGCATTTCATAGATGGCTTGTGAGGTGGAGCATTTTTTATATATTCATTCGTTTCTTCAATTTTGTCCTCTGACAAGTGTGTGTTCATCTCAGATGCCCATTTCTGGACTGGGTCTTTAAATTTTTGGGCCCTAGTGATTTTTAGTTCTTTACAAATTCTAGAGAGAAGACCTTTATCTGGGTATTTCTTTGTCAAAATTTTCTCCAAATTTGTGGGTTGTCTTTTAACTTTGTTGGTAATTTCATTTGATGTGCAAAAACTTCTCAATAAGAGCAGATACCAGTTGTAAATTATTTCAAGTGTTTCCCGTGCGATTTGAGTTTTGTTCATGGACTCTTTGCCAGCCCTATGTCTTCAAGAGTTCCTCCTACTTTTTCTTCCAGGAGATTTAGTGTTTCTGTTTTAATGTTTAGATCTTTAATCAATTTAGACTTTAGCTTAGTGCATGGTGATAAACCTGGGTCAAATTTTAGTTTTGGCATGTAGATAGCAAGCTTTTACAGAAACATTTGTTAAAGAGGCTATCTTTCTTTCAGAGAGTATGTTTCACCCCTTTGTCAAAGATAAAGTGGTTGAGCCAGTTGGTAGGAGTTTCAGCGTCTTCTAATCTATCTCATTGATCCTCAGGTCTATTTTGTTCCGGTACCATGTCGATTTTATCACAGTACCTTTGTAGTATAATTTCAAGTCAGGAATTGTAATGCCTCCTGCCTTGTTTTAATTGCCCAGGATTGCCTTTGATATTCTAGGTCTCTTCTGGTTCCAAATAAATTTTAGGAATGATTACTCTAGGTCTGTGAGGTATGTTGGTTGTAATTTGATAGGGATTGCATTAAATCTGTACAGCAATTTTGGGAGTATGGCAATCTTCACAATGTTGGTTTTTTCTATCCATGAGCATGGAATATCTTTCCATTTTCTGAAATCCCCTATGATCTCTTTTTTAAGAGTACTGTAATTTTCCTTGAAAAGATCTTTGACTTCTTTTGTTAGATTAATTCCAAGGTATTTCATTTTCCTCAGTGGTATTGTATAAGGTATTGTTTCTATAATTTCCCTCTCAGTGTGTTTGTTATTTTTGTAGAAGAATCCTATTGACTTTTTGATATTGACATTGTATCCTGCTATGCTACTGATTTTCTGTATTAATTCTAATAGCTTCTTGGTGGAGATTATTGGGTCTTCCAAGTAAAGTATCATGTCATCTGAAAATAAGGATAACTTAACTTCTTCTGTACCTATTCTAATTCCTTTAATTTCTTTCTGTTGCAAATGACTGTAGCTAATGATTCCAGAACTTTTTTGAATAGGAATGGTAATAGAGTTCATCCTTGTCTTGTACCAGATCTAACAGTAAAGATTTCAGTTTTTCCCTTTTTAGAATTATGTTACCCATTGGGTTTTAATAAATGGCTTTTACCAGATTGAAGTAGAGACCATCTTTTCCAATATTCTGTAGGTCTTTGAACATCAATGAGTGTTGGACTATGTCAAAAGCCTTTTCTACATCAATGGAGATGATCATGTGGTTTTGAGTTCTTTCTCTCTGTTGATATAGTGTATTACATTTATAGGTTTTTGAATATTGAACCATCCTTGCATCCCTGGGACGAATATACTGCCCATATTCTTTTAATGTCATTTGTATTAACTCCTTCTTTATTTTTGATGCCTATTAGTCTCAACATTGTTCATCTTACATTGTCTTTCAGGAGATGGATTATTTTTTCCTGTATCCTATTTGTTTCTAAGAGATCCTTTCTTACCTTTTCACTAGCTGCACCAGCGTCTTCACGATCTGAAAGTCTATCTTCGCTTTCAATTAAATGTTTTTGCAAGCATGTGATAGAGATTTTAATTTCCTCTATAGCTCTTTGACTCTGCTCCCTGCGATCTATTTCTTTCCTGTACTGCTCATTCAAAGAATCCGTCAATTTTCTAATCTCTTCTATTTTTTATCAATGTCTTCTTTAGAAGCAGTTATTAATTCTTTTACTCCAGTGTTTTCTTCAGATTCGGTTTCCTCCCTATGTTTCTGTAGTCCATTCTTTACTTCAGCTGCTATCAGTTCAGAGAATTGTTTTTTATTTCAGAAAAGAATTCTGCTGAGTTCCTCTATAACTTTCTCCTGTTGCTTATTTACTATTGAAGTGATTAATTGATACATTTTAGCTGAGCTAGTAGAAAAGAATTCTGCTCTGAGTTTCTCTATAATGTTCTGCTGTCACTTGTTTACTATCAATACTGTTAATTCATACATTTCAGCTGAGTTAGTGTTCTCTCCACTTGTTCTGGGTGGGCATTGGGTTTCCTCCGTGTTTCTGCATTTGATTTTGTACTGCAGATGCTATTATTTCAGGGATTTCTTTTTTGAATTCCAGTCTGAGTTCCTCTATACCTTTCTGCAGTTGTTTATTTCTGAAGGTGTTTATTCATTGTTTTCAGCTGTTTGTTGAAACAACCCGATTTGTTCTTTGTTATTGTCTTCTGTGCTTGTAATGTGTGTGTTTTTGGGTCTGAGATGGCATTTTGCTCCTTCTCGTTGTCATTTTGTGTAGCACTGTCTTCTGACCTTTGTTGTAGAGCTTTGGTGCAGTTATAACCTTAGCACCTACTGAAATTCAGGTGTAGATCTACAAAATTTGGATTTATCCTGTTTTGTCTGATTTGGGTCTGGCTCCTGTGCTCAGCTCCTTCCTGCTGCTTCCCTTGGGATTGATCCTGTTGTGTCCCTCTGGCAAGATGTTCTGCTCCTGGATTAGCTAGGTGGCTTTGTCCCCTACTCTCTCTGCAGGATTTGCAGCTGAAGGGTTTCATCCCAGACCTGTATGCCAGGCCTGATCTGAGTCTGGAGGGGACAAGGTGTAGTAGTGGGGAGAGGAAGCTCTCCCACACACTCACCAGGCCTGGCCTGGGGCTGGATCTGTGGTTCCCCAGAATGCGGCAGAAATTCTCAGTGGGCAGACGAGGTGGGGGGATGCTGTGGAGTGGTGAGGAATTCCCAAGAGGGTGGAAAATGGTCTCACCCGCACTGTGCCTGGGCTGGGACCAGCAGTTCCTGCTGGCACAAGGCAGCAGGAAGCTCTCCCACACACTCACCGGGCCTGGGCTAGGACTGTATCTGGGGGACCCCAGAACAGGGCAGAAATTCTCACTGGGCAGTCGGGCTGGGGATGATCCTGCTGAATGGTGGGTGTGTCCCTAGGGAGTGGAAGAGGGTCTCATCCACTCTGCAACTAGGCTGTGTCCAGCAGGTCCAGCTGGTGCATGGTAGCTGGCAGCTTTCCCACACACTGTGGCCTGGACTAGGAATGTATCTGAGGGTCCCAAGAATGAGGCAGAAATTCTCACTGGGCATGCGGCATGGGGGAGGGGTGCTGTGAAATGCAGGGGTCCCAAGAGTTTGGAAGAGGTTCTCACCCATGCTGCTCCTGCACTGGGACCCACAGGTCCCACCAGCGCAGAGTAGCTGGAAGCTCTCCCAAACACTCACTGGGGGTTGGGCTTGGACTCTCTTAGCTCTTATTGACTTAATCATAACTACTTTATTTTTTTATTAATTTTATGGAGAACAAGTAAATATGAGACAGTTTCAAAACCAATTAGTAGAACAATTTAATAATTAATACATTGCATATTGTTGTCTTCTTAGTGGTTATTCATACTACAAGATGCAGACATGATATCCTATCCACAAACACTCTTAGTACAAATCTTTATTCATTGAATTAAGAAAAAGTAGCTGTATATCTATCCTAACTATTTTGTATATAAAGATACAAAATGGTCCTACATTTGTATCTCCCTTTTTTGTTTAGTTTTGACAGAGAAGGGTATTCCATTGTTATTTAAATATGGTACGTGCATGAATTCTGCACAATATTCCAATATAGTCCAGTAGTCCTTAATAGTAGTGGGTTTTCCATAGGACTGGCAATGTCAGAAGTCGTTCACTTGAGCCTTTTATAGCTCAGCATATTAATATGAAGAGGTGAGACTAAGCTATAGAAGTAAAAGGAATAGTGGAAGAATTGAAGCCTCTGACACAGCCACAAAAAATATTAAACATATTGATTCCTGGTCACATTAACATAAAAAGTCCCACTCAGGTTTTATTAACTTAGTTCTTATTAGCCAATATATAATACCTGGTTTACTTTTTATACTTTGTTTTATACTTTTCTGCTGGATGGTTAAGACCAAGATAAAGCAAGACCTATATAACAAGAAATGTAACTTTTGTTTGTGACAAGAGCAGTGAGATCCCCTCAGGGTTTATCCTGAAACCTGTATCACAGTTTGTAGATCCTTTGTCAGTGTCAGCCATGTGGATGAGTCACGGCCATTGCTTAACCAATGTGCTCTCTGTGAAAGCCTGAGAGAATATTTTCTCACCACATGACTCTCCTTAGACACACTCTATATCATTTATCACTTTCCTCTGTGACCCTATAATCTCCTTGATGAGAAAATTTGGGACACAACTGAGGTACATGATTTTACAGTGTAAGTTCTCCTATGTCCTGAGTCCTCACTGAACTTGCAAGTCTAGGGCCAAAATGTTGGCTGTCCTTGCAGCCTTTCTTTTTCTGTAATTTTTAGCCTGCAAACTTAAGCTGTTCACCCTCCAGAAGAGAGGCTTATTATTACCCTACAACATAGGCAGTTGAGCTTAACTTCACTATCTGTCTGAATATCAAACATTGCCATGTTATACCAATTACTGCCATACTGTCTCTCAAATAAATGTTTTTTTTTTAAAAAAATAAGGGTAATAAATGAAAACAATAACAAGAAAAAACAATATCATAGGACTGTTCTGCTACAATGCTGTATATGGCTAGATTTCTAAATTTCTGTGTAAAAATATGTAGTTGTTTATTTCTATTTTTAAAAATGTTTTAAACTTTTTAAATTTTATCTTCTTATTCTGTAGAGACTTAAAGTTTAACATAGCAATACTTGATGGAAAATACCTATTTCATGTCATAGCTACTTTAAAGTCCCTTTTTAATTTTATTTACTTATTTATTTTTGTGGAACAGGTGATTGAACTCAGATGCTTGCACTTGCCAGGGAAGCACTTATTCTACTGAGCTATCTCCCCAGCCCCATAAAGTCCCTTTTTAATAATTACATTATCTGTGGTGTATTTGACTCTTTCTAAGCATCTTTCTGTTTCTTCTCTATTTTTTATGCCTTGCCTTTTTTTTTTGAAAACCAGGTATAATATATGGGCTAATAAGAACTAAGTTAATAAAATCTGAGTGGGACTTTTTATGTTAATCTGACCAGGGATTGGACTATGTTTAATATTTTTTGGGTTGTATCAGAGGTTTCAAGTTCTTCTACTATTCCTTTCACTTCTACTGCGTCTTAGTCTCTGCTCTTCCCTTTAGAATTCCATAAATTCTACTGGAAAAGAGTATATCTTTAAGCTGTGACAGCTGTAATACACAGTTATTATACTGAAGCCCCATCAATGTGGTAGTAAAGTGTGAGGAGAAGGAAATATTTTATAATATTATGATTAACTCATACATTTTTAACAGACCTATTTCTCTGAGACACTGTGACATTCAAAACTTTTTCCACCTTATCTATGGTTAGGTGTGACAAGAAAGCGAGAGAGGGCTGGGAGTGGGGAAAATATCCTTTCCCAGATAGAACAAGGCCTTATTTATCCCTTTAGAGTGGGAGTTTTGAGCGAGTACATTCTGAGGTAGGATAGAAGAAATAAAAATAGAAAGGAGAGAAGAAGCACTGTAATTTTAAAATTGTACTTTTAAGACTGCAACTTTGGGGCACAAAGTTATATTAGTTTGTCCATATCTGTACTCTGTATTTTTACTCCCTGGGTTTATTTATTCTACTTAGCCTTGTTTATTTTTTTTTCTTTCAGGCCCAACATACTGCAAAATCAGCTTAGTTGAAAAGGTAAAGGACAGAAAGCTGATCTTAATATAGATAAACAGATTCAAAGAGTTCAATTAATGTTTTTGGAGAAAACAGATCATCTATCATAAAAAAATATAACAGGGTGGGCTTTTGCCTTTTGCCTACAAAATGCCCCATCATTTCATTTGTGAAAGGAGCCATTAACTTTCTGCCTGCAGATGGCTCATCTCTTTTCTCCTGTAAAGCACTCACAAGCTTACTATATAGATTCACAAATTCCACAGATTTCTACTCTCAAAAATAGGAAATCATGTAAATTTTACCCTTGTTTCTTTAAAGGCTACATTGCAGGTGAATGATAAATTTTTAGTGAAACAATAATGCTCCGCTTTGCCAGCTACGCAAAAGATCTCTGCATATGTCATGAGGTGACTGAATTGCTTCTAATGTCTTAAAGATCACCATTTCTTTCCCTGTTCCAACAGAGCATCAAAAAGCCTTTTCCAGTATAAACATACATATTTTATTCTGATGTCCTTCATCATTAACAGTATTTATTTTTATATATTTGTAACTTAATTGTCCCTGGAAGGACAGTTTTTAGGAATGCAAATGACACAGAATTCTGTTGAACAAAAATATTATGTTAATCCTCAGAACACAACACCTTGTATTTTAACTAAGGATACATGTTAGGTGTCCTAGAGATGGACAATAGAACCACCATGACCTGATGAATACTTACCTGAAATGACATTTCCAGACCCTGTTCCTCAGAAGAAAATCAAATAAAAACATCTCAGCCTTTCACTTTGGACTTGTCTGCTGCCCTCTTGCAGTATATCAATAAACTCTTAACTTTTCTATATTTCTTGACTACTTGTAAAGACATTTCATAATCCATAGCACTGGCCTTTCACATGATGTCCCTTTCATGAAAAATACACAACTATTCTGTGTTTCACAGTGTAAGATGCCTTTCTCTCTTTAAAGCCAGCATTTTATTTCCTTTACAATATACTTCCCATTCTTCCTAATCAAACCTCTTTATATTACTCACTAGTGCATCTTGAACATAATTTTTCTGTGAAGAAAGTCAGTGAAACTACAACCATGAGAGAGGTGAGTCTGGATTCACCATCTTTGCTTTGAACTCCTCAGAAACTGTCCAGTGACAATTAGGGTGCCATTACAATATAAGCCTCCATTTTTTCCTCAGGAGTAGCACTGAGTTAGTTTCTGTATTTCCAGACTAAACTTATTTTTCTTCGTTAAGAATCCATCACTGAAATGCTACCTTGCTTTTTAACTAAGGGCATGAAGGTTAAAATACTACATATCAACAGGGTGGAGAAATACACACATACACAGACACACACACATAAATTGGGTGTATATTTTTGAGTTGTAAGACACTTGATTGTATGGAAAAAGAAACCATCTCAAAATTCACAAAACAGATTTTTATTTCATACATATCATAAAAAAGATGATGTATATGTAAAAACTAGAGATTTTCAGGTGCTTAGATAACAAAGTGTCCTCTTATTACAAGCAATGTAAACAAAAGAATTGACTAGTCACATTAAAATTACACAATCAACATCCCTCTCCCATTTGCAGAGGATTACATATAAAGTTAAAATAAAGTCATTTCTATACTCTGTAAGATTCATAGGTATCTATGACAACATAATTTAATAGAAACTGACAAAATACAACTCAGCAGACCTATAAAGTGAAATATTTCAGACATTGAGAAAGAAACAATTTTTCACTTATTTTAGAAAACAAAGCTGCTGAATATCCTCACCTGCTATGTGTACCAATTCTTTTCCCTTTTCATTCCATTTTCCACAATATATTGGACAAATCTGGGATTGAATACAACCATTTATAAGACTGACTATTTTAGAAATAGGATAAATGGAGCAAGAAGGTTTATATTACTTACCTGTCTTCACTAAAGAGTTCTGAACTCTCTTAAATCTTTTCTTAGTTTCAAGAGTAATGTTCAAGTTAATTGATGCTCAATAGAAAAATATTTCTGCCTTCTGAGAGAAAAATTCTTAAGTATGAAAACAGCAGATACTCTTATAGGAGAAGTAAGTTTGCTTTTGTCCTAGCACAAATGATTCAGTCAAAATGTGTAATGTTGATATTTTAGAAGATAATATCACATGTAACTCCCATCTATATTAAATGAAGTTGTTTGGATGAATTAATGCCATAACTTTGTCAAGGAAATTATATTGAAGAGTAAGGCCTGAAGCTAGGAAATATTGAGGTCTTAGGATGGATAAGGTAGATACTTTATAGACCTGGTATATAGGGATGGGCTCATTACTAGGAAAACATACAGCAACTAGGTATACAAATGACGAAGAAATTAAGTAGAAGTTGTCTATTTAGAGGATGAGAAATGTGCTAAGGAGATTATTGTAGCAAAAAAGCAAGTGAGATCATATTTAAATTGGAAGAGGATGTAGTTGGTCAGTTATAAATCTGAAGGTATTTTTAAGTCATGGTAGATATTAGCAAAGTTCATCCAGAACAGTGAAATTCTTGGGAATAAACAAAGAAAAAAAATGAGACTACAAAGGCAGTTTGGACTTCTTGGGTAGATAACTAAAGAAGAAAGAACTTATGGAAAAGAGTGCCAAAAACTTATGTAAAAATTCTCCCTTGGATCTTTGGCCAACTCCTAAATTAAGCATATACCATATGAAATTCTAAGCAAAGAATTGCACTAATATGTTGGTAAAGTAGCAAGCTATTTTAGAGATCATATAATGCTGAAACGTCGCTGGCATCTGGACTCATTTAAATTTGAAAGTCTTTCACAAACATATCACACTTACAGTTGACAGAACCCCAAGACCTTGACCAAGAACCAAAGATGTCTTCAGAATAGAAGCAAAACAAAAATAGATTTAGTTTAATAAATTTAAACGTAAATCTTGACATAATTGTATCAATCATCCCATAAGATATAAAATTCTCATAAGAAAGACAGCAACATCAAGAACCCCTAAAACTGTACTCTATGACTACCATTCTATAAGAAAAAAAATGACGAGACATTCAAAGAAGCAGGAAAATGTAGTTGAAAAGCACAAATAAAACCAATTCCAGAAGAATTCAACAGGTACAAATTTCAAAATAACCATAACTAATATATAAAATGTTTACCACTGAGGGTTGTGATAAGGATCATGTATGCCAAAACACGTAATACTCAAATCTTTTCCTTCTGTCAAGGCACTTCTAGGAAAGCACTATGAGCTTGTGAACTTTAGTAATTTTATTTAACTATTTATTGTTTTATGTTATTTAGCATGCAAATATCAGAAATAATTATTTCAAATTTATAGATTAGAAAGAATGGCTATCATAAAGAAATCAACCAACAACAAATGTTGAAGAGGCTGTGGGGAAAAAGGAACCCTTCTACACTGCTGGTGGGAATGTAGACTCGTGCAACCATTATGGAAATCAGTGTGGAGACTCCTTAAGAAACTACGACTGTAAATCCCATTCAAGCCAGCTATCCCCCTACTGGGAATTTTCCTGGAGGAACTGAAAACGTCATATCATAGTGATATATGTGTACCTATGTTTAGAGCAGCACAATTTGTAATAGCCAAATCTTGGAAACAACCAAGATGCCTGTCACATGAGGAATGGATGAAAATGATGTGGTATTTATATACAATGGAGTATTACTCAGCTATAAAGAATGACAAACTT
>NW_004524617.1:9108703-9113453 GCF_000260255.1 Octodon degus | reverse complement strand
GAAATAAGAAAAGCTTATTTGGGCTCATAGTTTCATTTTGTCTGGTCCAGGGTGAGCAGTGTCCAACCCAAAACCTCATGGTAGAATGGCATAATTGAGGGACACTGCTCAACACTTGGCAGCCAGGAAGCAGAGTGAAGGGAAGGATGGAGAACCAGACCACATATTTCCAGTGACCCTCTCAACCAGGCCCCACATCTTAATAGTTCATTTAGCTGCTGAACTCTATGGATGAATTCCCCATGATCCAGTCACCTTCCATACACATGAGACTGGAGGAGGCATTGGAAATCTAAACCATAGTAAATTATCATTTTTGCCTTCTCCACCATCTTTTGTGCTCTCTCTCCGGGAGCCCCAGCTCTGCTATGGGACAGGCCCATGATAAGCTCATATGGAAAAGAACTGAGATCTCCCATCAATAGCCATCTGAGTCAGTGCATAGTCACATGAGGGAGCTTGACAGCAGACAGCCCTGGTCAGGTTTCAAAGTGACTGTCACCATGGGCAGCTGTTGATGCAGCTCTGTGGGAATCTCTGAACCAAAAGCATCCAGCAAAGCTATGCCTGGAGTCCTGGCTGCCAGAAACTGTGAGATGATACATGTTTGCTTCATTGACCTGAATAAATTCTGGAATCTGTTGTTAATACAGTAACTGTAAGTTAATTTTGATCTTGACCTAAGCTATGAATCACATGAAATCAGTCAGTATGTGTCCTTTTGTACCTGGCTTCACTTTTCCAATAGAATGTATGCAAGACTTATTTATTTCTTTGTATGGATCAGTACTGTTCATTGTAGGGATATATGAACACTCACTTGTCCATTCTTTTGATAAATATTGGGGTTGTTTCCAGTTTTATGCCTGTTTAACTAAAATAGAAAAAAAAATGATATGAGAGCTCTTAGATAAGTCTTTTTTTAGGCGGCTTTTCAAGTTAGTTTCGATTTTATATCCTGATTGTTTATTTTTTCAATAATTTTATTGAGAGGGCTGGTGAGATGGCTCAGTGGTCTAAAGCACCTACTTAGAACAAGCTTAGCAAATCACAGGGACCACAGTTCAATCCCCCAGCACCACATGCCAGCCAGCCCCGCCCCCTGGTGGGCTGAGCTGGCCACACACACACACACACACACACACACACACACACACATAAATAAAGTTAAAAAAAAAGATTTTCTTTTAAAAAAAAAATAATAATAATTTTATTGAGAGACAAATTCCAATGGGACAGATTCAAATCAAATTGGTAGGACAGTTTCAATAATTAACACATTCCAAGATGCAGACATGATATAATATTTACAAACACTATTAGAACAAATACCTCTATTCATTAAGAAAATGTAACTATATATTTATCCTAACCATTTTGAATATACAGATACAAAATGGACATTCATCTGTATCCCCTTTTTTGTTTAGTTCTGTCATTTGAATATTATAGCTGTGTTAACTCAGCAAAATATTCTAAAAGAGTCCAGTAGTCCATAATAGTATTGGGTCTTCTTCTTGACTGGCAGTGTCAGAAATTGTAGACCTGAGTCCTCCACAGCTCAACATAACAACATGGCTTTACTTCTTATACTTTGTTTTTATACTTTTCTGCTGGATGGTTAAGACCACTATAAAGCAAGACCTATGCAACAAGAGTTATAGCTTTTGGGTATGACAAGGGCAGTGAAATCCCTTCTGATTTATTCTTAGATCCTGTACCTCAGATTGTAGATCCTTTGTCAGTGTCAGCCATGTGGATGAGTCACAGCCATTGCTTGGCCAATGTGCTCTCTGTGAAAGCCTGAGAGAATGTTTCCTCTCCATGTGACTCTCCTTAGGCACACTGTCCATCATCCATCACTTTCCTCTTTGGCCCCATAATCTCCTTGATCAGAAAATTTGGGACACTACCGAGTTACATGACGTTACAGTACAAGTTCTCATATGTCCTGAGTCTTAATTGACCTTGGAAGGCTGGGGCCAAAATGTTGGTTTTGTTTGCAGTCCTCCTTTTTCTCTAATTTTGGTCTGCAAACTTAGGTTGTTAACCCTCCAGAAGAGAAGGTTATTGTTATTACCATACAATCTAGGCTGTTAAGCTTAACGTCACTATTTATCTGAATATCAAACATTTTTGGCGCAACATGGAACAGGTATTTTTCAAAAAATATTGATATGTTGAAATTTAATTCCCTACAGATTATGATGAAAAAACATTTAAAAATTAGAATATATTTTAAAAATAGGCATAAAGAATTGTATAATTCTTATGTTTACACGTAAGTCCAAAATCTAACCATATACAACTTTGAATCAGGACAGTCTCACAACATTCCTTTTCCTTTCTCCTGCCTTCATTCACCACCCTCTTCTTTTTGAACAATCATCTACCTGAGACACAGCACAACAGCAACTGGCACATCATGACAAGCAGCCCGTATTCAGAAGACCAGAATGACAGGCACTCCCACCATGAACCAACTATTACAAATTGCCATCTTCAGTGCAGTCGCTTAGTTCACAGGTGTCAGTATACATAGTTAGTCAGGGTGAGAATCTTTCCAATTAACTACTAGATTCAAAACTCTTCTGGAGATTCTCCAGATCATTGCCTTGCCCATCTTCTACATATAACTGTATAGCTTTTCACTGTTATGTTTCCTAGTTCTTCTCCTTTCCTTCTCTTAATTAGTTAGTCCTTGAGTTCTTGTTTTCCTTTTGCTTGTATTATAACTTCCTATTTCTATTTCTTCTTATGTGTGTCTGGTTTATTTCACTTATGAGTATATCTTCAAGTGGCATCACCTTCAATATGAAGGCTTGGAGTTTATCATTCTTCATAGCTGAGTAACACTCCATTGTATAAAAATACCACGTCTTTTTCATCCATTCCTCAGGTGATGGGCATCTTGGTTGTTTCCAAGACTTGGATATCACAAATTGTGCTGCTATAAATATAAGCACACATATATCCCTATGATATGATGTTTTCAGATCATCTGGAAAAATTCCCAGTAGAGGAATAGCTGGTTTAAATGGGATTTCCAGTCCACGTTTTCTAAGGAGTCTCCACACTGATTTCCATAACAGTTGCACCAGTCTACATTCCCACCAACAGTGGAGGAAGTTTCCTTTTTTCCCCACAGCCTCCCCAACAATTGCTTTTGATTGATTTATGATAACCATTCTTTCTGGGCTGAGATGATATCTCAAAGATTTTTTAATTTGCATTTTATGGATGGCTAGTGATGTGGAGCATTTTTTAATATATTCATTCACTTCTTTAATTTCATCATCTAAGAAGTGTGTGGTCATCTCAGATGCCCATTTCTGGACTGGGCCTTTAAATTTTGGGGCCCTCGTGTTTGTTAGGTCTTTATTAATTCTACAGAGCAGACCTTTGTTTGAGTACTTATTTGTCATTATTTTTTCCAAAGTTGTGGGTTGTCTTTTCACTTTGTTGGTAATTTCTTTTGACGTATAAACACTTCTCAGTAAGAGCAGGTGCCAGTTTTTAAATCTTTCAAGTGTTTCCTGTGTGATTTGGTTTTTGTTCAAGAACTTTGCCTACCCCTATTTCTTCAATATTTCCTCCTCTTTATTTTCGAGGAGATTTAGTGTCTCTGTTTTAATGTTCACATCTTTAATCCATTTTGACTTTAGCTTAGAGCATGCTGATAGACCTGGGTCAAGTTTTAGTTTTTGGCAAGTAGAGAGCCAGCTTTTACAGCAACATTTGTTAAAGAGGCTATCTCTCTTGCAGTGGGTATGTTTCACCGCTTTGTGAAAGATAAGATGGATGAGTGTGTTCCTAGGGGCTTCAGCGACTACCAATCTATTCCATTGATACTCAGGTCTATTTCTTTACCAGTAACATGCTGATTTTATCACAGTAGCCTTGTAGGATAATTTCAAGTCGGGAATTGTAATGCCTCCTGCCTTGTTTTAATTGCCCAGGATTGCCTTTGATATTCTAGGTATTTTATGGTTCCATATAAATTTTAAGAATGATTTCTCTAGCTCTGTGAAGTATGTTGTTGGTAGTTTGATAGAGATTGCATTAAATCTGTACAGCAATTTTGGGAGTATGGCTATCATCACAATGTTGATTCTTCCAATCCAGTAGCATGGAATATCTTTCCATTTCCTGAAATCCTCTATGATTACTTTTTTAAGAGTACTGTAATTTTCCTTGAAAAGATCTTTGACTTCTTTAGTTAGATGAATTCCAATGAGTTTCATTTTCCTTGGTGCTATTGTAAAAAGTATTGTTTCTATAAATTCCTTTTCAGTGTGTTTGTAGAGGAATGCTTTTGACTTTTGGGTATTGATTTTATATCCTGCTATGCTACTGAATTTCTGTACTATTTCTAGCAGCTTTTTAGTGGAGTTTTTGGGGTCTTTGAAGTAAAGTCTTATGTCATCTGAAAATAATGATGATTTAACTTCTTCTGTACCTATTCTAATTCCTTTTATTTCTTTCTCTTGTCTAATGGCTGTAGCTAATGTTTGCAGAACTCTATTGAATAGGAGTGGTGATAGAGGACATCCTTGTCTTGTACCAGATCTAAGAGTAAAAGATTTCAGTGTTTCCACTTTTAGAATTATGTTACCCATTGGGTTTTTTTTCTTTTCAAAGTTTTATTGATAAACATATAGCAATTAGACAGTTTCAAATCAAATCGAAAGTACAGTTTCAACAAATAATACACTGCATATATTCTTCTTAGTGGTTAATTGCTGTACAA
>NW_004524617.1:9096594-9108083 GCF_000260255.1 Octodon degus | reverse complement strand
TAAGGAGAGTCACATGAGGAGAAGACACTCTCTCAGGCTTTCACAGAGAGCACATTGGCCAAGCAATGGCCGTGACTCATCCACATGGCTGCACCCATTGGGTTTTAATAAATGGCTTTTACCAGATTGAAGTAGAGGCCATTTTTTCCAATTTTCTGTAGGAATTTGAACATGAATGAGTGTTGGACTTTGTCAAAAGCCTTTTCTGCATCAATGGAAATGATCATGTGGATTTTAGTTTTCTCTATGTTGATACAGTGTATTACACTTATAGATGTTTGAATATTGAATCATCCTTGCATCCTTGGGATGAATTCACCCTGTCCTGTTGTATGATCTTCTTGATGATTTGCTCTATTCTATTTGCTAGGATTTTATTGAGGATTTTTTCATCTATGTTCATGAGGGAGATCGGACTGTAGTTGTCTTTCTTAGTAGAGTATTTCACTGGTTTTGTTATGCGTATAATACTTGCCTCCAGGAATGATTTTGGGAGGATTGCTTCCTTTTCACATTCATTGAAGAGATTGATCAGTATAGGGAACTACATCTTCTGTAAATTTCCTGTGGAATTCAGCTGTGAATCCATCCGGACCTGGACTTTTCTTTGTCGGTAGGGTTTTATTACATCTCGTATTTCATTGGCTGTTATTGGGCTATTGAGAGTGGTTATATCGTGGCGATTCAGTTGTGATAATTGGTACTTTTCTAGGAATCTGTCCATTTCATCTATGTCTTTTATTTTGTGAAAGTAAATATTCTCGAAGTACCTATTGATATATTCTGAATTTCCACTAGGTCTGTGGTAACTACATCCTTTTCATTCTTAATTGGTTGTATTTGATTTTTTTTCCTCTTTTTGGTGTGGTTATCTAGGGTCTTATTGAATTTATTTAATCTTTCAAAGAACTAGCTTTTTGCTTTGTTAATGCTTTGAGTTAATTTCTACACTATTCTTTATGATTTCTTCCTGTCTTTGGGCTCTGAGTTTGGTTTTCTCTTCCTTTTCCAGTTGTTGAAGGTTCAGCATTAGGGTATTTATTTCTTCCAGTTCTGTTTTCCTAATGTGTGAGTTCACAGCTATGAATTTCCCTCTTTAGAACTGCTTTCATCATATCCCATAAATTCAGATAAGTTGTGCTTTAATTTTCACTGAGTTTTAGATATTGTTGAATTCCTTGTTTAATTTCATCTGTGACCCCTTGGTTGCTAAGTAAGGTGTTATTTAATTTCCATGTATTTAGGGTTTTTTTCTGGTTTCTTTTGCCATTTATTTACAGTTTCATTGCACTGTGATCAGATAATATGCATGGGATAATTTGTGTTTTCTTGCATATACTTAAGCATGACCTCTGGACCAGTATGTGGTCGATTTTAGAAAATGACCCATGTGCAGCTGAGAAAAAAAGTGTATTCAGCTGTGTTTGGGTGGAACACTCTGTATAGATCCACCAAGTCTATTAGTTTCAAGCTCTGGTTCAGTTCTGTTATTTCTTTGCTAAGTTTTTGTCTGGTTGACCTATCTTTTGGGGATAAGGGGGTGTTAAGGTCTCCTGTTAAGACTGTGGTACTGGATATTAGGTTTTTCATGTCCATTATGATTTGCTTTATATAGTTGTGTGCTTCCGTGTTTGGTGCATACATATTTATGAGTGTTACCACTTCCTCCTGAATTGTTCCCCTAACCAGTATACAGTGGCCTTCTGTATTTCACTTGCTCATTCTTGGTTTGAAGTTGAGACTGTCTGATAATAGGATTGCTACCCTTGCTTTTTTCTGAGGTTTTAGGGCATGTAATACTTTGTTCCATTCTTTGACTTTCAGCCTATGAATGTATATATGAGTTAAATGTGTTTCTTGTATACAGCATATTGTTGGATTTTGTTTCCTAATCCACTGTGCCAGTCTATTTGTCTTAATTCGTGAATTGAATCCATTTACATTGATGGTTAGAATTGAGATGCATTGAGTTACAAATGACATATTATTTGCCTGTTTGCATTTACATCTTTTTCTCCTGTGCTTAATTGCTTGCCCTATTTAGTTGGTTGCTTTTGATATCATTCATGGAGTTGTGATCATTTTAGTCCCTCTCTAGAACATGTTTCAGTATCCTGTGTAGTTTTGGCTGTGTCATCATGAAATTCCTTCGTCATTCTTTGTCATGGAAGTATTTCATTTCACCATCAAACTTGAAAGAGATTTTCACAGGGTATAGTATTCTGGGCTGGAATTTGTTTTCATAGAGGACTTTAAGTACTCTGCTCCATCCTCTTCTTGCCTTCATGGTTTGTAAAGAGAAGTTGGCCGTACCACTGATGGGTTTTGCTTTGAATGTGATCTGCTTCTTTTCTCTAGCAGCTTTCAGAATATTATTGTTGAGCTGAATTTCTGTGATCTTGCCTATTATATGTCTTGTCATGTTTTTCATTGGGTTGAGGTTACTTGGCATTCTGTATGCTTCGATTACCTGAATATCAGATTGTTTCCTCATATTTGGGAAGTTTTCTGCTATTACTTCTGCCCATATTTTTAACGTCATTTGTATTGATTCATTCTTTCTCATTGATGCCTATTAGTCTCATATTGTTCATCTTTGCATCATCTTTCAGGTGATGGATTATTTTTTCCTGCATCCTAGTTGTTTTTCAAAGATCCTTTCTTACCTTTTCGCTAGCTTTACCAGTTCCTTCAAGATCTGAAACTCTGTCTTCACTTTCACTTAAGTGGTTTTGCAAACTTGTGATTGCAATTTTAAATTCTTTTATACCTCTTTGACTCCGCTTCATGTGATCTATTTCTTTTCTTTATTGCTCAGACAAGGAATCTGTTATTTTTCTTATCTCCTTTGTTTTTTTAACAATGTCTTCTTTAGAAGCAGTGATTAATTCTTTTACTGCAGAATTTTTTTCAGATTGGTTTTCCTCCCTATGTTTCTGTAGTTGTTTCTTTACTTCAGGTGCTATGAGTTCTGAGAATTCTATTCTTATTTCAGAAAATTCCAGTCTGGGTTGTCTATAACTTTCTTCTGTTGCATATTTACTATCGACGCTATTAATTTGTACATTTGTGCTGAGCTAGTACAAAAGAATTCCTCTCTGAGTTCCTCTATGTCTTTCTGCTGTTGCTTATATACTATTGATGCTATTGATTCATACATTTGAGCTGAGCTAGTGTCCTCTGCTCTTGTTCTGGGTGGGCATTTAGTTTCCTCCATATGTTTCTGCATTTGATTCTTTAATGCAGATCTTATTAATTCAGGGATTTCTTTTTGCATTTCCAATCTGAGTTTCTCCATACCTTTTTACAGCTGTTTCTTTATTTCAGAAGCCGTTGATTCATTGTTCTCAGCTGTGTGATTCCCAATTTTTTCTGTGTTAGTGTCCTCTGTGCTTGTTATGGGTGGGCTTGGGTTCTATGATTGCATTTTGTTCCTTCTCATTGGCATTTTGTGTAGCACTGTCTTCTGTCCTTTGTTGTTCATTTTTCGTTCAGTTGTATCCTTTGCACCTACTGAAGTTCAGGTGTACATCTACAAATTTTGAATTTATCCAGCTGTGTCTAGCCTGGGTCTTGCTGCTGTGCTCACCTCCTTCCTGCTGCTGCCCTTGGGAGTGAACCTGTTGTGCCCCTCTTTCAAGATGTTCTGCACTTGGACTAGCTGGGTGGTTCTGTCCCTTACTCTCTCTTCAGGAATTGCAGCTGCAGGGTTTCACCTCAGGCCTGTAGTCCAGGCCTGAGGTGAGTCTGGAGGTGACAAGGTGCAGTAGGGGGAGTGGCAGCTCTCCCACACAGTCACTAGGCCTGGGCTAGGACTGGATCTGGGGGTCCCTAGAACTCAGCAGATATTCTCATGCAGCGGGCAGGGTGGTGGGGTTCTGTAGAGTGTTGAGGTTGGCCCAAAGGGGTTGAAGAGGGTCTCAGCCATGCTGTGCCTGGGATGGGACCAGTAGGTTCCACTGGTGCAGGTTAGTCAGAAGCTCTCCCACACACTCACTGGGCCTGGGCTAGGACTGGGTCCAAAACATTTATATTTTAGTGGATGCCACTTGAAGATATATTCATAAGTGAAATAAACCAGACACACATGTGCAAATATCATATAGTCTCCCTAGTATAAGAACTCAAAAGTAGAAATATAAATAGAAAGGTATAACACAATTAAAAGGAATGCGACAATTGAGGATTGGATGACGAGGAGAAGGCAAGGAGAAAAGCTGAGAAACAGAACAGGGACAAAGGCAAACATTTATGTGCACAAGATGGGCAAGGGAAAGATCCTTAGAAACATCAGCAGGTTTTTGAAACTACCAGTTAATTGGTAGGAGTCTCACCCTGACTAACTGTACCTGTGAACCAAGCAGCTGCACTGAAGAAAGCAATGTGAAATACAAGGGTCACATTTGGAATATCTGTCTTTCTAGTCTTCTAAATGCGTACTTCTTGTCATGTCATACCAATTATTACCATACTGTCTCGCAAGTAAAAGTTTTATTGTTTATTTTTTAAATGGGTAATTAAAGAGAAATAGACACAAAAAAGAAAAAAAAAGTCACAGCACTGTCCTGCTACAAAGCTGTATATTGTTAGATTTCTATATTTCTGTGTAAAAATATGAAATTGTTTATTCATATTCTGTGAATATTTTTCATTTTTTAAATTTTTATCTCCGTATTCTGTAGGGACTTAATGTTTTAACATATCAACACTTGATAGAAAATACTTGTTCCATGTTATGCCTAAGATATTTGATATTCAGACAGATAGTGAGGTTAAACCCAACTGCATAACATGTAGGGTAATAATAACCTTCTCTTTCGGAGGGTCAACAACCTAAGTTTACAGACCAAAAATTAGAGAAATAAAAGGGCTGCAAGGACAGTTAACAATTTAACCATAGCCTTTCAAGTTCAGTGAAGACTCAGGACATAGAAGAACCTATACTATAACATCAGTAACTCAGCTGTGTCCCAAATTTTCTGATCAAGGAGATTATGAGGTCACAGAGCAACATGATTGATGATGTAGAGTGTGCCTAAGGAGAGTCACCTGGAGAGAAAACATTCTTTCAGGTTTTCACAGACAGCAAATTGGCCAAGCAATGGCTGTGACTCATCCCCATGGCTGACACTGACAAAGGATCTGCAAACTGAGGTACAGGGTTATAGGATAAATCCTGAGGGTACTTGACTGACCTTATCAGATACAAAAGTTACATTTCTTGTTATACAAGTCTTGTTTCATCTTGGTCTTAACCATCCAGCAGAAAAGTATAAAAACAGGGTATGTAAAGTAAAGCTATATTCATATGTTGATCTGTGAAAGGCTCAAGTCAACAACTTCTACGGATAGCCCACTACTATTGTGAACTGCTGGAGTCTGTTGGATTGTTTTGCTGAATTCATGCACCTATAGTATTTAGATCCCAGTGGAATACCCTTTTCTGACAAGACTAAACAAAAAAAGGCAATACAAAGGAAGGACCATTTTGCATCTGTATATGCAGAATAGTTAGAATAGATATACAGCTACTTTCACTTAATTCAAGGAGGAGAAGGATTTGTACTAATAGTGTTCAGAGAGAACATTCTGTGTGCACTTGTACTATGGATAATCACTAAGAAGATAACAATGTACAATGTATTAATTATTGAAACTGTCCTATTAATCAGTTTTAAATCTACCTTATTGATATTTGTTTCTCAATAAAATAAAGATTAGAATTAGACTAAGACAATTACATGGTCCTTTTTCATATGAATTCAACACCAAATATAATATCTTCCTAAGAATATGCCATGGGTGCTCTTTGGAATTCAGTCTTAAATATCATAATGAGGTAGATAGAATATCTTTTGCCAATTTTAATCATAGTATCTTAATTCTGTTCACTGAGCTTTGAGAGAGTGGCCTTTTATAAAATGTGATTGTTTCTCTTTTTCCTTTCCTTTCATTTCTTTCTTTTTTTTCTTTCTTTTTTCTTTCTTTTTTTTTTTTCTGGCTCTAGCCACTCTAAAGGAGGAGCAGAGGCAGCATGTGGTGCCGGGGATTTTATTCATCCCCCTGTGTTTGCCTAAGCTTGCCTAAGCAGCTTGCTGTTTTGTACCATTTATTGAATATAATATGAGGTGTTGAGTGAACATAAGTATGAGATCACCTCATTTTTAAGTAAAAGTTGAAAATTTATCATGAATTGTAATCCACACAGTATATCTAACTGGGAAAATAAAATATTGCTAGTGGTAACATATAGCAAGAATAAAGGAGAATATGTATGCTAAGAGTTTATAACAAAAATGTTTTTATGTAAGAAATTTTGGAAATTATAATAATCATCAAAAAGCTCTTAAGTGTTCACCTGCACCTGGACATTATTTTGTTTGTTTGTTTGTTTAGGCGGAACCAGAGATTGAACTCAGGCCTTTGTGCTTTCCAGGGAAGCACTTATACCACTGAGCCACCTCCCGGGCCCTCAAGTTTTTAATGTACCATATAATCATTACACAAAATTATTTACCTTGGAAACCTCAGCATAAATACTGTAAGATAACAATTTTATACGTTAACTCAGAAACGCTAATTTATTGTTATATTATTTAGGATAAAATGTGCACAAGCTGTTGAAATTCTTAATCTCTATACTCTTTCGCTGAGGTATATGTCAATTTCATGTAAGGAGAAGTAAAACTGAACTTGGAAACACTGTCCTCCACCTAATGTAATTCCCTAAAATCATTTTCTATTTATGCAATCATCATTCACTTCAATGTGCTACATTTACTAACTTACTCATCCACCCATTTGTCTTTGAATTTACTTATGACTTAATTATTTACTTAGCATCTACATGCCTGTATGTTACACATCTTGTTCATGAGGCTATACCAGGGTGCAGGACATTGAGTTCACTACAATTGTAGATCTTGTACTCTATGTAGGAGGCTAAGAAATTAAGTCATAAAATGAACAGACAACATAATTTTAGCTATGAGATTTACACAAGGTGTTAAAAACTATTCAGGCTTCCTTGCTATATGGGTCAAATTTAAGGCCTTTCTAAAAAAATGTTTTAAAGAGAGTATAAATTAGAATTAAAACACAAAAAAGTACAAGTGATACAGATTGTTACTGAACAAAGTAATATAACATCACAGTATTTGTCATAATAGTAATGTCTTCCTACCAGTTATTCATATTACCAGATATATGCATGTAAAATTGGAAGAAAAAAGAAAAAGAGAAAAAAAATGTATAAGAAATTAAGATGAGAAAAAGTACAAACAATTGAAAAAATGAAACAAACAAATTAAACATTATCTGTTCCTTTCCATACACCAGCAGAAATGAACAGTACAGTTGTCGTAACCATCCTTCTTACATACATAGATAAGTCTCTTTCTCCCACTACCTCTCTTGTCCTTCTCCTCAACTCAGTAACTCTTTCCTTTCGAATATGTTCATTCCCTTTACCTAGTATCTACTGTACTGTTCAGGTTCCATTTTCTCTTTCAGGTTCTCACATTAAGGAGAAAACACGATCTTTTTACATTCAAGGCCTTTTGCATGATAGACAAGCACTCTACTATGACTGAAACTACAACCTCTGAAATTCTTCCATGCTGTTCATTGATATCTAAACTACATTCATTTGGGAGATGTTACACATAGTGCAGATATGAGTGTTTTTGGATACATTTACAGGTGAACAAACAGTTGTATTTATCTTGGATATATAACTCAGATATTTTTGTAAATAATGTGAGACTTTTCCAAAGTGAATCGCCAATCTACCATATCCATAAAAAATATGTGTTTCCATCACTCTATATATTGTCTAAGAACTGATATTACTAAGTCAAGTTCTTTAATAGATCAGATATTTTTATGGGTACAGAGTAGTCTTGTGATTCTTAATAAGTGTAGTAAGTCTCCAACTTATGAATGAGTTCCAATTTGTATATCATTTTTAACTTGGGATTACTCCTAAATCTGACAAAGTGAGTCTTAAACTTCTTGACACAAATATACAGAGTGTATTGCTTTGTGCTTCCTAGAAGTCCCCTCCTAATTGTCACTTTGTTTCCTCTCACTCTGGACATCTTGGGCTCTGACTTAGCACTATCCTACTGTGCACTGTCATGTTGTATAGCAAGCATACAGCAGCAAAAGTGTGACAAATTCCATCAGACACATCAGCTACCCCTGCGATTTGTTCATATCTATGAATGTTCATAAGGCGAGGTCCCTTCCTGTCTGAAATTTTGCAACATGGTTGTTTATTAATCGTGGATTTACTGGATTGTATAAGTTTTATTTTATATATATTTTAATGCTTAACTGACTTTTAAGTTGCTATTTTTAAGTTAACAGCTTAATGAGTTCTCCCAAGTACAAGCCATTCTTCCAGCCACTACCACAGTCAAAATACTGTAGAGGGCATTTTCATTGCCCAGAACTACCTGTGTGTTCCCCTTGAGGTAATCATCAATCTGCTTTTGGTCACAAAAAATCAAGTTTACTTTATTTATATTTATTTACTTATTTTTGCATTTTAGGGAAGGGTCTAAAGGGTGTTCAGGGTCTCACTACTAGATTGGAGTCAGAGTGATCAGCCTGTTTACAGCCTCCCAAGAGCTGGGATTATAGGTGTGTGCTACCACGCCCAGTCTCAATTGCTGTCTCAGCATGTCCTGGGGTTGGGGCTGGCACAACTGGCCCAGGGATAGAACCCCCAGCCTATGCCTGCTTGCAGGCTCTTTAATCCACTGAGGTATTTGGTTGGCCCTAATTTCATTTTATACATGTAATTTCATATATGTGAAGTCATATTATGAGAGACTATTTTGTGTCTTTCATCTCTAGTTCTGCATATTATTTATGTTGCTTTATGAATGGTCTTTAATTTGATGAAAATTAGTATCCCAATATGTAGGAAGGCCACAAAATGTTCCACATTGTTTTCAGCCAAGAGTCTACTCATGGACATGAGAGTTTGTGTATTATAAAGATGTCACTATGAACATTCATGTAAAAGTCTTCTTCAGCATATGTGCTCCTTTTTCTACATACCTCATCATGAAATGCAATTGTTTGGCATTATACTATACTTAATTTTATTAGAAACTGCTGAACAGTTCAACATACGAGTATCTGGTCAATGTTCATTACATTTTTTCATAAGCATATCCCAGAGTATCACAACAATTTGTTGAAAAGACTATTTTGCCCATTTAATTTTCTCAGTACTTTTCAAACATTTGATTTTATATAGGTGTGTTTGAATCTATTTCTGTAAATTATATTCTATCTTATATGTACATGTCTGTTAACTTTACATCAAAGCCTTAATTATTGTAGCTCACTTACTTAGAAAATAAGTATGTTAAGTCTAACAATTTTATATTCTTCGTTCAAAATTGTTTTGGCACATCTGGATCATTTAACTTTCCATGTAAGTATTTAAAAGTAGCTTACCTGCCAGCCCCTTCCCCATGGTGCACTGAGACAGCAATAGAGTCTGAGTGTGGTGGCAGGAACCTGTAATCCAAGTTATTGGGAGGCTGAAAACAGGAGAATCATTACGAATCCAATCTGTGTAGTGAGACAATGCAGACTTTGCACTAAATACATAAAAAAAATACAAGTAGCTTACCAATTCCTGAGAACAAATAAACTTGCTTAGACGAAGATAACATTAAATGTTTGAATTAGTTTTAGAATTGACATTGTACAAAATTGAGACATTCAATCTGTAAATAAGGATTACCAGTCCATTCTTTAGTACTTCATTTCTACCATTACCATTTTCTCCTTATATGTATATAGGAATTTCATATATTATATTAAATTTATTTCTATATATGCAATGATTTTGATGCTCTTGTAAAGGAAATTTCATAATAAATTGCAGTCATGAGAACAGATATTTTGATTTACTATTACTTTTGATTTTTCTTTAGTTTTAAGGGAAAAGACCTTATCCAATTTAGAACATTCTCTATTATTCATTTGTTTGGTACATTTTATTTTATTTGTATTTTAGAGAAGGGTCTATAGGGTGTTCAGGGTCTCACTACTAGATCAGACTCATAGTGATCTGCCTGTTTACAGCCTCCTAAGAGCTAGGATTACAGGCCAATGCCACCATGCCCAGTCTCAATTACTGTCTCAGCATGCCCAGGTGGCAGAGCTGGCACAGCAGGCCTGGGGATCAAATCTCCAGCCCCTGTGCCTGCTTGCAGGTGCTTTAATCCACTGAGCTATTTGGCCAGCCCATTGCTTGGTACATTTTACAATAAGTGAACAAGAAATTTTGTCAAGTATTTTTCTGCATATATTTAATTTATATTTTATTTCCTTGTATTTGATTTTGCATTGAGATAGTCTTTTTCATTATTTTCTTCCAATTTCCTATTAATGTTCATAAGATCTATAAGTGGACTTCTCTTTAATTAGTATTTGTTGTAAGCTGGCTTAATCAACTCCATTTTGTAACAAGCTTTGTAACTTCCGTTTTGTAAAACCTTGATCTCTTTTGTAAATTCCCACCCATGCCTGACCGCAAAATGTGATTGTACAAATAAGAATGTGTTTCTCAGCAATCCAAGAGAAGATAAGAAATGTTCCTCAACATTCCACACAATAAATTAAACTGTCCTTCCGATTATGGGAGCAAACAGAACGCCTGAAAATGAGTGAAATTGTCATCATATGTCCTTCCAAGCACCAGAACAAAAATAATGCTTAAGCCAAATAAGGACATATTCCTGTAGGGTTTCTAAAATATGACCTTGTCTACAAGAACAAAAAGTTAACCCTCAGTCATGACTAACTCTGTAAAACTCTCCCCTCTTCACCCTACATTTGTGGTTTTTTCCTTTAAAAACTGTGCCTCACTTCAGCTAGGTGCCCATTCTTGTCAGTTTTCTGAGGAGAGTGTTGCCCCTGAGCTCAAAATGTCCCTTCGGTTTCCGTGTCTATTGGTTTTGCGGCGTGCCACATTTGGGGGCTTGTCCAGGATTTCTTTAATGGGACTCCCTAGGCTCCAATCCAACTCCTAGACCCCTATCTCTCCAGAACCATTGGCTGCTCCTCTGAGAGACTGGCTTCACTCTTGTCAGTTTTGGGGGAGAGTGTTACCACTGAGCTCAGCTAATAAAATGCTGCAAAATGTCCCTTTGTTTTTGGTGTCTATTGGTTTTGTGACGTGCCACACTACTATTGATCATTTATGTTTTATTTTTTCTTGATTAACTTAAATAGCTTTCATTGTTCTTCTAGGAAAAGTTTCCTTCAGCTTCCTTAAATTTCTATACTGTTTTCTATTATCCACATTCTTAATTTCAACTTTTCTTTTTTTTTATTTATTTGAGAGAGAGAGAGAGAGAGAGAGAGAGAGAGAGAGAGAGAGAGTGTGGTGTGTGTATGTGGCCAGCTCAGCCCACCAGGGGGCGGGGCTGGCTGGCATGTGGTGCTGGGGGATTGAACCG
>NW_004524617.1:9090688-9096494 GCF_000260255.1 Octodon degus | reverse complement strand
GGTGCTGGGGGATTGAACCGCAGTCCCTGATGCTTTGCTAAGCTTGTTCTAAGTAGGTGCTTTAGACCACTGAGCCATCTCTCCAGCCCCAATTTCAACTTTTCTCTTACTATTTTGCTTATACTAACTTTGGGTTTAATTTTATTTTCACTTTAACTTTAAAAAAAAATGTCCATCATTTAGAACCATTTCTTTAGATCAAGTGAATCAATGAAGATAGGAGGGCTGGTCAAATAGCTCAGTGGATTAAAGCACCTGCTTAGTTAGATGCAGGGTCCAGGGGATGGGAGTTCAATCCCCTGGCCTGCCATGCCAGCCCCGCCCCCCCGGACCCTGAGAGGGTGATTGAGACTGGGCACAGTGGTGTATGCCTGTAATCCCAGCACTCAGGAGGCTGTAAAACAGGAGGATCACTACAAGTATAATCTGTTCAGTGAGACCTACACACACTACACCTAAAATACAAAAGAAAATAAAAATAAAAGAAATAAATGAAGATAGGAATTGGGGAAGTATACATTTTTTTTTGGCGGGACCAGGGATTGAACTCAGGACCTTGCACTTGACAGGCAAGTGATTATTCTACTCAGCTATCTCCCCAGCCCTGGAAGCAAACACTCTTTCAGTCACTGAAAACAATAAGTTTCCTGAAGTATGTATATACAAGTTGGTAAATAAAATCAAGATAAAGATGTGTCATGGAGGAATTTGAATACCCAATTTGTGCATCAGAAGTTTTATTCTAGGGGCTGGGGAGATAGCTCATTGGCATAAGCACTTGCCTGGAATGCACAAAGTCCCAAGTGTGATCCCTGGTACAGCACACAGCAAAAGAAAGAGAAAGAAAGAAAAAAATTAATTTTATTCTATAGGCAAAGAAATTAATGAGGGTAATGAAATTACATTGCATACTATGGATTAGGCACTGAACACTGAAAAAAAAAAGTAGGAATAAGTAGTTGACTCATTATAACTCATCCGATCTGTAATTGTAAGGCAATGATGCACTTTATTCGAAGAAGAGTGGTTGACAATCAAAAAGACATTTAAAAGTACGTAAGGAGCTTAATGCAATCAGTAGGTTTTATTTTTTTCACTTATCTGTGTTAAGGGTCTATTCAGATATTCTTAACTGGGAATGGCTCTTCTTCATTCTGTAATTCAGTCAACAATCTCCTTCCATTCTGGGTCTTTTATCCTGACAGTAAGAAGCAATAAAAGCATGAAAGAGTATCTTTCCATAACCAATTTAAAAGCTGTTGTTTACAAATGACCCACATTTATTTGAAGGAACTATTTTGCAGCTGTAAATAACTTCAAGAAATACTGAAAAATATTACTTAGGGTTTTTTTTTACCTAGAATAAAGATACAAATTTGATTTTATCAATAGTTTTTTTCCTATTCAATTATTTTTATAATGTTTGGTATTTTTTCCTATATTAATAGCCTTCACACACCAGAAAGAGAAAAATGTCTGATGATCAAACCCCCATAACACAGTTCAGATGCAGAGTATACATTCTCCTCTGTTTCAGCTGTGGATGGGACTCCCCATGATCTGGAACCAGGAGGCAATCCAAAGGTAAGATATACTCTACCATCTTCCAATTCATGTCAGGCAGTAAGAGAAAAAGAAAAATCAAATCTTATATTTATAGGTACTTTTTTAAAAAAAATTGGCATTCAAACTCAGGACCTTATGTTTTCCAGGCAGCTTGTTATGTCACTGAGCTATCTCCCTGGCCCAAAATCTTATATTTATAAAATGAAAGAGTGGGAAATATTGAAATCTACTGATATACAGCAAGATAGAGACATGTGCCACAAATTCTATGATGAATCCCTGTCATGCAAAAGCCTTCAAATAGATTCTGATTCTGATCTCTGAATAAAACCTCATTTATAATTAGCTTCCTTGGCCATGTCTCCAAGAAGCTTTGGGGAATTTGCCCCCTTTGAGTGTTGCAGAATTTTCCAGACCAATTTAACATATAGGAAGCTCATAATGCAAAGATTCATTAATCTTCCAATTATTTTTCCCCAAAACTGTAGTACAATTGTAACATATCTGCTCTGTATACAGATACACACACACACACACACAATTTTTTTAATCTCTGTACCTTGAATATCCCTTGTATTTTTGCTTAAAATTGATCACTGAATAGCGTAATGTTTTATTTACAATGTATTACTATGTTTATATTTTTTTGTTAAACCAATATTTATTGAAGCCTTTTGTGCAAGAGAAAAGACAAGGATCAGTCTATGTTCCCTAAAATAGACTGATATTAATAGGTTAATAAATACATTGAGTACTGCAGTATAAGGCTGTAACATTTGCAGGGTGCTGTACAGAAAGCTATTCTTGGATTGTAGAGAAGAGATTGCATACCCCTGTCTCTGAGTCCACACCATGTGCTCAAAGTTAGGAATCTCCCCTGGAACTGGGATGAAGCCAATCATCACTAACTAGCCAACCAGAAATGTGTACAATCTCGTATCTGCAGATGCTGGACACCCTATTTAACCCCCTACAAATTTAACACTTTTCCTTTTTCCTCTTTATTTTTTTTCTTTCCAAAGTTTTATTGATAAACATATAGCAATGAGACAGTTTCAAATCAAATCGAAAGTACAGTTTCAACAAATAATACACTGCATATATTCTTCTTAGTGGTTAATTGCTGTACAAGATGCAGACTTGTGATCCTACTTACAAACACCATTAGAAAAAATCATTCTATTCATTAAGAGAATGCAACTATATATCTATCCCAACCACTTTGAATACACAGATACAAAATGGACATTCATAGTTATACCCCAATTTTTTTTAAGTTCCGTTGTTGAATATTATAGGTGTGTAAACTCAGCAAAATATTCTAAAAGAGTACAGAAGCCCATAATAGCATTGGGTCTTCTGTTTAATTGGCAATGTCAGAAATTATTGACGTGAGTCCCCCACAGCTCAACATAACAACATGGCTTTACTTCCTATATTTCATCTTCATACTTTTCTACTGGATGGTTAAGACCAAGGTAAAGCAGAACCTATGCAACAAGAGTTGTAGCTTTTTGGTCTGAGAAGGTCAGTGAAATGCCCTCAGGATTTATCCTGAGATCCTGTACCTCAGATTGTAGAACCTTTGTCAGTGCAGCCATGTGGATGAGTCACGGCCATTGCTTGGCCAATGTGCTCTCTGTGAAAGCCTGAGAGAGTGTCTTCTCCTCATGTGACTCCTTAGGCACACTCCACGTCATCGATCGATTTCCTCTTTGGCCCCATAACCTTCTTGATCAGAAAATCTGGGACACTACCGAGGTACATGACGTTACAGTACAAGTTCTCATATGTCCTTATTATGCCTAAGATGTTTGAAATGTAGTGAAATAGTGAGGTTAAGCTTGATAACGTAAATCGTTTGATAATAACAATAAGCTTGTCTTCTGGATGGTTAACAACCTAAGTTTGCAGACCAAAATTAGAGAAAAAGGAGGGCTACAAGGAAAGCCAATATTTTGGCCCTACCCTTCTAAGGTCAATTAAGACTCAGGACATATTACTATGTTTAAAATAGCAAACATTAGAAACTCACACTGATACCCTATTCCCAACAACCTTTCTGGACTCAAAAGAAAAGTACTCAATTTACTTTTTAAAAATGTGAATTTTACATTTGGAATTTTTTTAAAATGAATCCCGCCTAAAATTTATACATAAGTTATGAGTAGTTAAATGATATAAAGTTTTTTGTTTTGGGGGGGTATTTTTGGGCAGAACTGGGGATTGAAATGCCCTTGCGCTTGCCAGGGAAGCAGTTATTCCACTAAGCCATCTCCCCAGCCCTGATATAAAGTTTTTATTCATTTTAAATTTTAGATTCTTTAAAAAAAAACTATACCATGGCTTTGGATGAACTTGAAAACTCTTGAAACTGGGGGAAAGAAAGACTTTCTTCTTTTCTAGTATTTTTATAAATGAAAGAGCTGTCTACGTGTCTTAAGCTAATATCTATTGCTATAAGAAAATACTGGTGACTGACTCATGTAGAAAAAAGAGATATTTATAATTTCACTGCAAATTGATTCAATCTCATGGTAACTAATCCATCCCATGAAGAAATAACACATCCTCTCAAAAATAACCAGAAAGAGTTACTAAGTTGAGGAGAAGGACAGGAGAGGTAGTGGGAAAAACAGATTTATCTACGTATGTAAGAAGGAAGTTTTGGACAACTATACTGTGCATTTCTGCTGGTCTATGATAAGAAGTTAATCCCTAATTTGTCTTGTTTCCTGTTTTCAAATGTTTATACTTTATCTCTTCTAAATTTCTTATACAGTTATTTCTTTCTTCTTCCAATTTTATATGCATACATCTGTTAATACGAATAACTGGCTGGAAGACAACACTATGTGTTACAACAAATACTGTGAAATTCATAGTACTTTGCTAAGTGAAATTCTGTATCACTTGTAATTTTATATGTTTTAATTCTAACTAGTACTCTCTTTAAAAGATAAAAAATACAAAAAGAATAACCAAATCCCAAATGAATGCAACTTTAATCCTTTCATGAGAGTAGAGCTGTCATGACCCAAATACCTCTTAAAAGTCTTACTACCTCAGTATTATTACATTAACAATAAAATTTCAGCATAGTTTCAGAACAGATAACCTGATTTCAAGCCACAGCATAATAGTAAATGAATGAAACCACGTATGCTGTCAAAAGAATTGTTGCATATTCCAGTATCACATGTGCTTTTCTCTCTCTTCCAGAAAACAGAAAACTTTTTGACATATTTTTTTCAAAAATTGAAAAATCTTCAGTAACATAAAGTTCAACTTTGGAAAAAGCAGTTTCAAAACAAATAGTATAATAGGTAACATGGTGCATGTAAAAATAAACTGCACTTTCATACATAAAAGAAAATCATGTACTTCTCCATCAACCCCATTTTGCATAAATAATTATTAGTCCTATAAAATCAGAAGCAGTCTTTGCTCACCATGTTTCTATGTGTGAGTGTTGTGTGTGTGGGTCCATATGTGAGAGCGAGCTTATCAGAACTTCACTATACTTGTAGCATACAATGTATAGTCTTATATACACATGTAACTTCTATTTATGTATTTGTATGTGTGTACTATATTAAAACATATTGCATATATACATATAATTAAATTTTACTACTTTGCCCTAAAATATAGATTTTCTCTGTGTATGTCTATACAAAATGTGTAAAATTTGAGGAAAAATTGGATTGTTTGAAACATGTAACTGTATTCTGAAGTTAAAAGTTTTAGTTCTCATTCTCTTCCAAGAAAAATTATTTTTCAGTAACAAATTTATTGAAAGATAATTCTCTGTTCAGGCACCAAAATCTTGTGGAAGAAGAGACAATCAAATACATAAAAATAGTAATAGTTCAGGACTTTTATACCACTAATTGATAAATAAAATTTAACTAAAATAGTCTTCAGCCTTAAGTATAATATCATTTTTCTTCTCAAAATGAAATGTCTTAAGAATAATGAATTTCTATTTATATGTGGTACTTTAAACTTGTTATTTACTAGTTATATTGCAATTGCATATTATATATACATATATATATTTCTGAAAGGGTTATAAATATTGTAATACATTGATACATGCTTATCCAAGTTTAGAGCATCACTGTCCATCAAAAGATAAATTAATAGAGAGACCGTGGTAAGCCTCTATTCTGTAAAATGTTTGACAAGAACCTTCTTATAGAGGAAAGAAAGTTAAGCAAGACAAATACAATATATA
>NW_004524617.1:9073157-9090496 GCF_000260255.1 Octodon degus | reverse complement strand
AAAATTTAATAAAATAAAGATATATTGGTTTGGGCACTTCTATAACTGAATTATCTAATAGAAACTTCTCCTAGTTTTGTTTTTTGTTATTAGTTGAATACATGCTTCCACCCTTGTGTATTTTAGAAAACCCAGAAGTCTATTTGTTTAATTGACATTTCTAAATAAACATGCTTAAATTTAGCAATGATATTTTACTGATAAATATCTTTAACAGACAAACTTCTTATCATTATGTTTAATCACCCTAGCATAAAAGAAAAGATCTCATGGTGTTCAACCATTTTTAAATCAAATCTGGAAAAATGATCTGCTACTTAATTACTGTTACAGATGATTTTATTCATTCATTAAACATTTAAGCAGCAATGTAAAAGTAATTCACAGGAAAAATTAAAAACAGATGCAATTATTCTGAGCCACCAGTGCAAAACATTTTTCCCATCTATAAATCAAGTCTCAAACAGGATATAGTTATGTTAAGACAATAGAAATGATTCTTGTATGTGTCTTGTTTAACTTTCTTTCCTCTGATTGAAATAAGATGGCTCTTCTCAAATATTTTACAGAATAGTCTTATCACATTTTCTCTATCCATTTATCTGTTGATGGACAGTGATACTAAAAAATATGGGTACACATGTATCAATATAATACAATATTTTTAACACTTTCAGCAAAATCCTACTGTGGGAATAGCTGGGTGAAATGAACTTTGTATTTTTACTTTTGTGAGAAATCGTCATACTGGTTCCCACAGTGGTTTATTAGCTTACATTCCCACCACCAATATATGAGTTCACTAAAGAAAGGTGAACACTTCAGGAAAACAAATAACCTGTATAAAGTTTATTGAGGAATCCTGAGATTGACACAAATTACCTTTGGCTTCTCCAATTACAAGAGGTGCTAAAGTGTGCCCACAGGCTTCCAGACACTTACTGACACAACAAACTGCTGCTTGGGTAACCTTGGTCGTTAAGATTACTGCAATGCATTTTCAATTTCTTCTCTAAGGGCTGGCACTGCAGTGGGTTTTCTGGAATGCATAATATCTTCAAGGGTCCCTCATGTGAGGGTAACATACCATCTGTTGAAAAATCTCTTACTATTTTTCTTTTCCTGAAGTGTGTATACATTTTTGGGATATTCTATGGGAAATTACTTTGCTTCCCACAGCCTTGTCAGAATTTGTTATCATTGATTTCTTCATGATGGCAAATAGTCACAGGCAAGGACTTTCTGAGTAAAATCCCATTTGCACAGGAAATAGTACCAGGAATCACAAATGGGATCATATCAGGTGTAAACCCTTTTGTACAGCAAAAGAAACAACTGATAAAGTGAGTGAAAAATTGCACAATGGGAAAAATGTTTTGCCAGCTACTCCAGAATGTTGTTTTCTTCTTTTAATTAGGTTTCCAACTGTCTGTCTTTCACTGTGGCTAACATGTTTCTTAAAAACGTATATGAGGTGTCTATAATATCATGCCATGATATAGTTGAACTGTGTGATACTGAAATATGTTGAAGATTAAACTCGAGTTTCAATTCCATATTTGTAAGACAAGCTGTTTCTTCGTTTCAAGTGACAGCAAGAAACATCGATTTGTTTTTGTTTTGCTTTTGTTTTTCAGCTTAGTGCCAGGGTTTTTCTTTTTCTTGTTCTTTCTTTTTTGACAGTTTTCAGATTGACATTTCTGACCAGATGTCAATAGCTGCACAGACTGACTCTGGTAAAGCAACTTCATAAGAACCAACCACTTACTAAGTACAGTAAAGATTACTTACTGTTATTTTGTGAGACATACCCATTTTTGTGAGGTCATCTATGTTCTTTGAAGAAACTATGATACATAGACATCTCAATTTTTATTTTTCAATTATTATAGTTATACTTTGTAACTACTCCAAAACTTCTGGATTCTTTTTTATTCATTATTATAGTCCATGAAAAACAACTAAAGAATTTCATGAGGACAAAGCCAAGCCTACACAGACTACTAAATGATGTTCTAGAGGGGGAGCAAATTGATCACAGCCCCGTGAATGAGAATGGAAAGAACCCACCAAATAGTGCAAACAAACACAGGAGAATAAGAGGTATACAATAGTAATCTTTCAGTTATTCTTTTGTGTTCAGCAGCAAAATATTTCCATCAGCACACTCTACAAATGGATTTCTCTTCCACCCTATGGGTCATAATTCCATCTGAGTCTACAGAGTGGATTTCAAAGAAATAGCTGTTCCAAAAGTGACTCCTGGCCAACAGTAACTGTCATGGTCATTATGCATGTTCACAACATACTAGAACTTTGTGCAATATCCTATCCTCAAACTGTTAGAAGTGCTGGTCATTTACTTGCCATTCCAGTATTTATCTTATGTTTTACTCTTAGTACTTCTTTGCTATCATGAAAACTTTTTCTTAGTTCAATTGTTTTGAAACATTTAATTTTTAATTAAGTAGTATTTACTTTTCTGAATATTGCTTAATCTTAATTTTTGTTCTAAGATTTATAATATATCTTTGACTTACTATTTATTTAAAAGACACCATATGATATATTCTCCTAGTATTACAAACTTTAAGAAATTTATTTCCATTTTCTGTTGACATTAAAAAATAAATAAATAAATAAATAAAAAAATATAGTCCATGAAGGTGAGAGTTAATACAATTCAGATATCCATGCAGTGCCTATGTCCTAGCTGCCAAGGCATAATGAACAGCCTAACAGTTTAACGCAGGCCAATTTCAATTGTATTTCTTTAGAGGAAAGACAAAATTGTTCAGGTATCCTTTCATTCCACTGTCATGAAACTCATCAGAAGGTGGGGCTGCTTGAACTATTAATAATCCGATGATCTAATGTAGCCATTAAAATATAGGGAGAAGTCTGCTTGTGGACTTATGAAAACATTTTCTTATTAAGACAATACAAAGCCAGTTCTCATGGTTCTTGAATCTCTTCTTCATCTGGGCATTGTACTTCCAAATCATTGTAGCTATCAATGTCAAAAAGCAGCCAACTTTGTGACATGAAAGTAAAACAATTTGAGAAACTGGGTCCCTGATGACTTCAATGAGCCATTTAAATACCTAACTACCCTTGACAGTCGCCCTTATCACTCAGATTTGTGAAAGTCATAATTAACATGCATGTCTCATACTCGTGTGAGATAGACACTCTGCCACATGGATGAAAGTATATTACTGGATAGAATGGAAGGTGAAATATCTCATTTGGGTTTATAAGTGAAAGCAAATTGTTGTCTCCAGATCTTCAGTATTAGTCATAGGGTATATGTATTATCAATTCAAAATTTAAGCTCCTGCTATGCATATGATTTAAAATGAATATCTCAGAGAAGAACGAGAGATTCCTTTCATGTAAATAGCCTATCTTCTTCATACTATCCCTACAAAACATGAGTGAGAGGTTCTTTGAAGCTCTTGGCTCAATAGTAGGCTTGATTAGTTAATATAATGTAATATTAGCCACGGGCACAGGGACAATTTTAGGTTGAATTTGAAGAAATATAATTATGTACAAAAAGTAATGTGATAAATTATGCTCATTTAAATTATTAATTTTAATTAATTAGTAATCAACAAGCAGAATTTACAAGGGTATGCTACTATTTGTCATCCAGAAATCGACAGATATTTCCATTTAAAGAAAACATGAGAATTAAATAGTACATAAGCATATTTCCTTAATAGGCCCACTTCATATAATTGGGTGAATTTCTCACTTGGGAACTGTGGAAGTAGCAGGTAACCAAATAGAGCTGGAGAAATCACTCCCTTTTACTCATTTAAGTTTGAACAAGCACCCAATATCCATGTTTCCTTCCATTCTCCTAAGAGAGGTATAAAATAATGCAGCAAAAGTCCGGGAAGTCTTTGGTGCTCTAGGACAGATGTGGCAAACCTCTGGCATGATGCCACAGTGAGCTGTTTGCATCATTGAAAGCTCTAAAAGGTTTGCCATATTCGGGACCTCTCAGCCTGACCTTCAATCACCTTGATTCTACTCAAGCTTTATTAAGGGTTCATGAATATGTACTACATCTCACAAGTGTAACTAAGAGCTAAGCAAATTCCAAGGCAGGCATGCTTGTCTCAAGCCCATTAGATGGCTCAGCACTCTGTCAGTCAGTCCTGTCAATCTTACCCAGATATTCAGTGGAAAGCACCTAGAATGAGGTGTAGATCCTTTAAATTTTGAAAGTCTGCCTTATGTGTGTGTTATATACAGCGCAGTGCACTGTGTTAGGTGTACAATACTTTTTGCTTTCCTGTCATGCCAGCACTTTTTTGTTTGTGCCATATTCTAATAGGCACAGGTTTGGCCTGAACATATCTTCTTGTGATCTTCAATTAATGTAACTGATTTTCACTGAACATCAGGTGTGTGCTTGCAGTTCATTGCTCGCACAAAACAGGCTGATTTTTACCTACTGAATTCATCACAAGAGAACAGGAGAAAAGCTAAGTATAAAACTGTATAGAACAGCTCTATATGTAATTGATGCAGAAAATTGAAGATATTTTTATGACAGTAGGTTTGCAAGTTAATAATAATTAAGATATATTATAAATTGGTAATACTCTGCACAAGATTAAAACATAGACAGAAAATAATCAGCCTTGAAAATTAGAGATCAACAATGCCAACCACGATCAGCCTGTCCTTGCCTCACCTGCCATCGCTATTCTCTTCCTCTGTGGCTACTCTGTAAGACCGGTGAGGCAAGGACAGGCCAATTGGGACTGGCTTTTGATCTCTAGTCTTCAAAGCTGATAATTTCCTAATTAGGTCTTATTTTCTGGGAAATATGGTATATATCGAACTTAAAATGGAGAGAAAAGAGCTGTATGTAGAATTAAGATATATTATGTATATGTACCAACTCTGAACAATGAGTGTAACCATTTTGCCTAATCTAAGATGCTTAAGATTTTGAAGATAAAATTTCTTAATAAGAAAAAAATCTTTGCAAAATCTTTAATATTTAGCCTAAAAATCTGTGTAGTGGATTTCTAACTGGTGGTCAACTTATTACACCCACCTGAATTAAACTAGCATGGTGCTGAGTGTGAGAGGCCCACCTGATGGTTGTTGCTAGCAGCATAAAGGCAGAACAGGAGAAGCTGCCCAAACACTGTTGGGGATGCTGTTTGGAGAAGCTGTCAGAAGCTGCTAGTTTTCTTGGGTTGTTCTGCTGGAGGACCTTGTCATGCTGGTTTCCTGGTAAACTTTGGAAGATCTTTGGTCCTCATCTTGAGCATGGCTTCCTGGCTCCAGAGGGGAAGATGACACACTGCTTACCTTCATGGAGAAGCTTGTAATGTTGATTTTTCTTGATGGGAACTCAGTTTGCTCATTGCTGGAGGAGCTCAGGATCTCACTGCTGCTGAGGATGGCTGCGGTACTTTTGGGGGAGGTCTGGTTCTCACCTTGAGCATTGCTTCCTAATATGGAAGCATTCCTTCCCCCCACACCCACCATCACCAACATTTGTTATATTTTGATTTCTTAATAATAGCCTTTCTTTCCGGAATAAGATAAATCTCAGGGCTGTTTTACTTTGCATTTTTTTCTAATGGTCAAAACTGTTCAACTTTTTTTTTCTTGTATTTGTTGGCCATTTTGATTTCTTCTCGTATTATCTCTTCATTGAAGTTGCATTTTTCTTTCTTTTCCTGTATTTAGTACAGGGTCTATAGGATCCCTCTACATAGATTAGATTCATAGTGATTCTCCTGTTTTTAGCCTGCCAAGTGCTGGGATCACAGGCAAGCACCACCAAACCCAGTCTCAGTCGTGTCTCAGCATGCCCTGTGGGTGGGGCCAGCACAGCACATCAGGAAAGGAAGCCCAGCTGATGTGCTCTGCCTAAGCAGTGGCTTTAGTCTGCTGAGCTATCTGGCCAGCCCTAAGTTGCATTTTTCCTTGAGTTTTATTTTATGGGGGTCTAAATTTTAGAGGTCTTTATATAGTCTAGAAAATAGCTCTTTCTCTCTGAGGTGTAGGGGCCATAACTTTTTGCCCATTCTTTGTTTTATCTTTACTCTGCTGGTTGTTTTCTTTGTGGCTGGTGTAGAATATTTTAATTAGATGCAATTACATTTTTTGATTCTCTGTGTTTTATTTTAATGTGATACAAGTAGACATTAATAAAGAAAATATTATAAGAACTCTTCTTCTATGAAGAAAACAACTTTCATAACAAAACAGAATAGCAACACTTGAAGCATTTGTGGCCTTATGGATGAAACTTGAAACCATAATGTTAAGTGAAATGAATCAGATACACGAGCAAGCTTAAATATGACATGTTTAAGAGAGAGAGACAGAGAGAGAGAAAGAGAGAGAGAGAGAGAGAGAGAGAGAGAGAGAGAATAGGAAGTATGATGAAATTGAAATTATTCCCCTAATTATCTATTACATTGTTTCAAAAATATTTTAAATTATATGTTAATTTGTTTTATTTATACTATTAGTTGCTCTCTATTGACTGCAGAGAGTTTTATCCTTTTATTTGTATGTTTCTTCCTTGCAACAGTGAGTCGTTTTTATCTATTGACTTGTACTGAGTAAAATTTTGGACCTTCATTTAAGATCATAATAGACTATGTATTAACCATTTGTTGATTCTTGATGTTATTTCTTGTGTTATTGTGGTTCTGTTCAGAAAATATTTACTTGTATCTGTTTTCACGTGATTCATGTATTTAATTTTATGACAGACTAAGTGTTTCTGTTTCAATATTTAGATCGTTTGCCTATTTTTATTTTGTTTTAGTAGAGGTGATTGATGTAGGTCTAGGTTCAACCTTCTGCACGTGGATAGCCAGTTTTCCAGCGCTATTTGTTAATAATGCTATTTTTCCTCCAGTGTATTACTATTTCAGTTTTCCTTTTTTTTTCCTTTAGTACAGGAGTTCACATTCAGGGCCTTGCACATACTGGGTAAGCACTCCACTACTGAACTACATGTCCCACCCATGTTATTTTTTCTTTATCTCATTTCATATAATGCTATTCAACCAAAAACAAACCATAAGAGCCAACATAATTTGTTAAACATATCTAAGTCCAGTGGGACAGAATTAGCTTATTCTTCAAGCCAATATTATCAGGAGAAGTATTTATATCTATTCATTTCATCAATATACATCTCTTGAAATTTCAGTGCAACCAGAGGGATAACCAAGATAATATGTTATATTTAATTTTTATAATCAATTTCTATATTTATCTCCACTATTCCTTTCTTCCTCAAGGTTCTCTTTCCTTCACTAGCCTCATATTAGCATTGAAACTCAGAAACATCTTTAAATATGCTAAAGTAGCATGACTATGTTTATGTTTTGAGCTTCTGGCCTGAAAATTTCTCAAGGTAATTTTATACATTAATCTGGTCCCTTACGCTTGAATTATCAAACTGATTTCTGTGTCCAGCACTGACCTCAATAAGCGGATTTACAGGTTTTCATTTCTAAGTACAATCTCTCATGAGCCCTTATTTCAGCTACCTAGAGCAAGCAGCTCCTGGGGAATGGCTTATAATTGAAGATCTCTTCCCACAGCAAATTTAGAAACTCAAAGTTTAGAGACAACTTTCAATGCAGTTTACTGACCACATTCTTTATATTCTTTATTTTGTTTCAAAATTGAGATCATATTCTAAAAGTTAGGAAAATTCTACTTGTAGTCAGAATTTTCTCCAAATGTATATACAAGGGTAAAAACATTGAAGGTTGGAATCTTTTCAAAAAAATCATACTATCATAAAAAGTAAACAGTTGTCAAAAATCTTGTCAAGGTAAATCAATTTAGCAAAGTTGTGAGTGCCATAAGTTCAGGCATCATGCATATTTTATGACTACTATTTCTATATCTACATATGAAGAATGTCTGGCACAGATGTACCAATGAAAATTTGTGTAATGAATGGGTAGGTAAATAAAACAATGTTTACCACTAACACTGCACTTCATTTCTGACACAGTCTAATCTATGTTAGACTCAACATATACCTATCTCCACTTCTCTATTAGCTGTGAAGCTATTTCTTCTAGAATATTATTGTATTTAATAACCTTCAAGTTGATTTGTGTCTTAGTCTCATGTGATTTTATGGTGCTGCACATATATAGTAGTAGATACTAAAAACTGGTAGTTGGCAAAACAGAATAAATCTACAACATCTCTTCCTGGCTCAGAGCTGTTAGTGGACTTACTCTAAGCAAGTTTTGGTTGTCTTTTTTCCTATTCATCATTCTCAGGCCATAGAATATAATCAGTAGATGTTCGTTTCTTAATTGAAAACAATCTGAAATTGTTCAACACTTTCTACTTTTAGAAAAAAATGTTCTTTTTTTTTACCTAAACTGGCACAGTTGAGTCATTTGCTTTCATCATTATATTCTGAGCTTTGTGCAGATTTCCTGATTCTATACATGAAGGCAATTAAAAACAGTTGTAACTTTTCTCTCTTGTTTTCAATTTTATGAAAGCCATTCTCTTTAGCCTGAAAATTTAACATGATATATTTTATTTTTAAAGCGTACCTGAATTTCAGATCTCCCCTCCTACAGAGCTAATTTTAAAGCCTAATAATATTCAAAAGCAACTTGCTTTGTTGTTTACTTTCAATTTGAGGGTTTTTCACTTAATATGCCATCACAGCAGGCAGTTGAGTTTGACATATTGTATCTCAAAGGAAGACGATATTGAATAAATAAAAATAATTGTAAGAATAAATATATAACATGCTTAAAACAGTAAGCAGCATGGAATAACTATTATGCCACAGAAAAATAAGCATAAAAATAAATCCATAGAATCATAGTATAACCTCAAAAATATCAAACAAATTGAAATAGCTCCCAAGCATAGTGGCACACATTTGTAATCTTATGACTTTAGGAGGTTGACATCAGAGAATTATAAATTCAAGCCCAACCTGGACAACTTAGTGACATGCTGTCTTAAAATTTGAACCTTTTCAAAAAGAGCTAGAGGTTATAGTTCAGAGTGAACGCACTTGATTCAATCTTTCATCTGACCACACATACACAAAAAGAATGTCACTTATAATGATATAGACACCATAATGTATAAACTATAGCAACATATACCATGAGTTGAAAACTAAACAACAATGTAATAAATTTTACAGAGGTATCAATATAATCTGTTACAAAATTCAATATTTTTAAACTAATGATATTGAAGGTACAAGTAATGTTTGTTAGTTTTTTTCAGTTCAGGTTGAGATTTTTATGCTAAAATTTTATTTGTTAAGGCACATTTTATTGCAATTCATTATTACTTTCCTACAATCTTTTTTCTTGATGATAAATATATACATATAAATCATAAGATCAGTAAGTGATATGTGGGGATAAATACATTAAAGATAAATACATTTATATATCATATATATTTCTTTACATACATGTACATACTTTGTTTTCTCACTTGGAATAGATAATTCTTTTTATAGTTTTATTGTTAACCACATTCTTTTCTTAAATTTAGAAATTTTTATGCTGTAAGGTGATGTGCTAGATTTGATATAATTTTAAATTAAAACACTAAAAAATTTCACTAAAACTCATCTTTCCATTTTCCGATTAAAATTTTTATTCAATCAACCAATATTAGTAACATTTTGGAAACACTTAAAACTGTAATACACAAAGATATTTTTCAATAACCATTTAAAGTAGCTAAATTTTCAAATCATTTTTATGACCTGAGTACTATATTACATAACCTCTCCAATTATCAGAAAATCCGTGATATGATTCTTTTCTTTCATTAGTAAACTGTTGTTGAACATTAAATACGTATTATATTTTCAATCTACAATGTCTCCTAAAGTCTCAGGTGTTCAGAAGCGGGATTTCCAAAGGTAATTGGATCATTGGTGTTCTATTGTCATCATTGATGTTAGAAGGTAGGGCCTAGTTGGAAGAGGTGTCACTGGAGATGTGACTTTGGAGGCTATGTCTCTCTCTCTGGCATCCCTATCCTTTTATTATTTCTGGGGTGTCAGGAATATAAGCAGCCTTCCTCCACCATCCCGTTCTACCATAATCTTTCTGTGTTGAAGCCAGCCAAATACAGAATGAATCCTCTAAAAATTGTGAGTCAATATAAAGTTCTCCTCCTGTAAGTTGTATAGGTTTTGTGTTTTGTCCACTGACAGGGTGGCTGGCTAATACAATATGTTTACCTAATCACATTGCTATCACTTGACAGAATTAACACTCAAATTTTTATTGGACTGACTCCATCATTTCCAGACATGCTATTCAGTTCAGATCATGAGTTTCTGTGATCAGTCTTGTAGTCATACTTTATTCTATTCTAACTACTTGAGTCAAAGCCAAGTAGACATGTACTAGTACTAGCATATTCTTCTACTTCAAAATGATTTAACTTTATATATTTAAAGTGCTCATATGTGTATAAGAGGGAGGGAAAGAGAGATTAACCATAAACAGGTAAAATATTGATAGTGACAAACCTATTGAATGAAATATTTTTGCTTCAAATTGCTAGTAAGATGAACACTATATATTTTTGTGGTTCTTCTCAGAAAGAATACAGCTTTCAGATTAATAGACAACTGAAATAATCTGTTCCACAATGTACTTGGAAAATATGTGTTTACATTATTGCTCCAAAAGTGGATGCTATTACCAACAAAATATTTCTATTTTAAGCAGCATAACAATTTAAAATTTTATGTTTTATTTTGGTCATCGGGAAAATCAGAAGTTGTTATCTACTTCATAAAATCATTCAAGAATATAAAACAGCTACACATACATTGCAAGTGTAGTTTATTTTATATATCTAACTATGAAGGTAGTGTTTCCTCTTTTGAAATTTAAAACCTGAAAACATACTTAAGTATGTTTCAATACAAAACTTTTATCTGCTTATATCATTCTAATTTTGTCTTGACTGTACTGTATAACATTTATTTTTTTCTTTCCTCCCAGTAACACTTAAAAGTTAGGTAGGTAACAACACAATAACATCTGATAGTGAAGCCACCCTTACTCTTGATGTCTCATTATCTTCTCTAACTGCAAAATAGACTTGCATGGGTCTAACTTGAGAATAAATGAACACACTGTTACTCATACAAAGCTTTCCAGAAAAGAATATGCAACTAAATAAAGCCTCAGCACATTTAACCCTAAACAGAGTTTAAAGTTAACCATTTATCAATCACAATGGAAAGATTAAAAAGTCCCTAGCTTCCTTTATTTACTGCAGGAGGAAAAATCACTGCAAAGATCCATAGACATTTGTCTCTGTCCATATGAATCAAGACAATGTGAGTCCCAGCAACCCACAGATGTTGCTGTGCAGAACTTTCTCAGTAAATAGCTTTATCAAGGAGAGCTATCAGAGACAAGGTGAGGAAATGAATTATCAGAAATGAGCATTGAAGACTATCTTAAAGTTTTCCTCTCACAGACCAGTCTCACAATACAATACAATACAATACAATACAATACAATACAATACAATACAATACAATACAATACAGTGCATAGGTGTAAATGGGCTGGAAATTGGTGAGTAGATAATGTTACCTAAAAATAATGGTTACACAAAGTTGGAGAATGAAAGAAACAACATAGCATAATCCTATGGAGAATATCAGTATAGCTCACTTGGAAAGCTACATTCAAATTAAACAGTTACCCATAACACAGTTTCAATCCACTAATTCTTAAGTGGTGATATAGTGGAAGAAATAATACAGTAGATAGAGTGGGGAACAAAGAAAAGCTGACAGAGGAAAAGTGTTTCCATTTCCTATCCATAATGTTCTGCTGTTTTTACGAGCGTTTATAAATGAGAAAATATATCATCAAGAAGCTGGGAAAACATGCCATCTTCTCTATAGGTCTGATATTTTTGTTTGGGTATCAGCAAAAAACAATTCAATCCCTCATTGCTATTCATCAAGACTACATTTCTCTAATCTTATGTAGAAAGCATCATACATTGTTTTTCTCCCTCACGAATCTATATCTTATCTTTCTTATTTGGTCCCAAATGTGTGATAGTTCTGCTTCTAAAATATATTCATGTAAAGTGCATTTTACCAAAAAAAACATAGCCCTTCATCTCACCAAACTAAAATGCTTTGTAATACTTCGCTTCACTCTGCTACTCTTATATCATAAAAAATAAGCATGCACTCAAAATGAAAAGGATAATAATTGGCCATGTATTGCCAGTGTTTTATGAAATCTACTGACATTGGACATTTGACATTTCAACTCACCTCTACTAGATCCAAGAGGAAGTGTTTTATTTTTGTTTGATGATATTTAAAAAAAACCTTAAGTGAATCACTTTTTGCAAAGCTACTTCTCAAAATAACAGACCACTGATCTGAATACAATAATTTTCTCTGGTTCTTAGATGTTCTTAAATCATAATTTTAATAATAAAGATTTCAACATATCTTTATTGTAGTTTTTATGTGGATTAGATGAAAATATTTACTAAATTGTTTTGGTTCCTTTAACATTGATGAGATGTAAGTACATGAAATATGATATTGCTATGCTTCTCTTTTTTTTTTCTTTTGTATTGGCGATTGAATGTAGGGCCTTGTACTGGACAATGATGTCTCAGTTCATGAAAGCTTTAGTTTACAAACAATTTGGTTAGCAAACAGCAGCATTTGGTAAAATTTTGTGTGGTTTTTGCAAGCTCTGCATTGGGTGACAAACATGACCAAATCCATCTTTTCCAGATGAAAAAATATAGCCATGTTTTACAGAATTGCAGAACAAATTAAGTTCAAAAGGTACTGCTGTGTATCTTCCAGGTCATAAATCCTACCCTTTTTTGCCACAAGGTCTTAAATTGTCTAGGTTGGACTCAAACTTGCAATCCTACCACCTCAGCCACATTGAAGTGTTGAGCTTACAGTTGGGCATCACCACATTAAGATATTTTGTTTCCTACAATAACTTTTCTTCAGTTTTTTTGTACTGGGGATTGAACTCAGGACCCTGTGCTTGCCAGGCCACTGTCTTTTCTACTGAGCTATCTCCCTGGGCCCTTCAGTTGTTTTTGCTTCTTTGTCATGATAGTGTTTTTTACACTGCTAATATTCTTGAAAAATATTACAAAGAAAGCCAATAAAATATGTATGTCTATATATCATTTTCTATAAATAGAGATATTGACATTAATATAATATATAAATATTTTAAGAGATCAAATATATAAGAAAAATTATCTATCAGAGAATTATTTGTATCTCACAAGCATAGAGGTTTATTTTCTTGAGTGACAGGGAAAAAAGGAGAGATAGCATTCAGGGATGATGTAATTATTTGAGAAAGATATGCAGTCTGCAATATTTTTTGTTGTTTTTCCATTATCCTTATAGTAAGTTCATGACTTAATGAATGACTTCCATTCCTAGAGAACACTTATAAGTTAGATTCATTCATAAGTTTGACGAAGTGAGTCTTATACACTTATATCCCAGATATCCAATGTATATTGCTTTGTGCTTCCTAGCAGTCCTTCCCACACACCACTGCTTTTTCTCCTGCTTCCAGACTGCCTGGGCTCTGAATGAGCACTGTCCTACTGTGTATATCTCACTGTTCATAAGCACACAGCAGCACAACTGTGACAATGTCCAGCAGACAGACTGCAGACTTCCGCAATCTGTCCACATCTATGAATGTTGGCAACGTCAGGTCCGTTTACATCTGTGAAAGTCCACAACTTGTATGCTTGTAGTTGAGGACTTACTGTGATAAGTTCTTTTAAGTCATGGTTCCAAAGTGCCTGCTCCACTATTAGACATCAAGCCTTAGCTCAAGGCATGAAGAGAAATAAAAAAAAACAGCATAGTGTGCAGAACTAAAGAAAGGGGAACTGTGGTACACTGTTTGTGGGAATACAAATTCATGGATCCATTATGTAAAGCAATATGAAGTTTCCTTTAAAAATTTAAAATACAACTACCATATGACCTAGCAATCCCTCTTGTGATTATATAAACCCAAAGATATCTTGGAACTCCTATGTTCACTGAAACATTATTCAGAATAGGCAAGATTTGGAATCAAACTAAGTGTCCACTGACAGATAAATGAATAGAGAGAATGTGGCACATATATAAAATGCAAATTATTTAGCAAAAAGGAAGAAAATCCTACCATTAACAACAATGCACCTGAAATGTGGGGGAAATAGCAAGATACAGGTTAAAGGATACAAAATTGCAGTTATATAGGAGGAATAAATCTAGAGATATAATATGCAGGCTGAGGAATAATGACATGCTCTACACTTGCATTTGCTATGAGAGTAATTTAGTAAATTATCTATCTCACATAGATAGTGTGAGATTATACATATGTTAATTGGCTTTGACTGTTGTAATAATTTACAATAAGATTGTACACCATACATATATACAATAAAACATTTTTTCAAAAAAAGAAAATAGGCTGGCCAGATAGCTCAGCAGACTAAAGTGCCTGCTTAGGTACACTGCAGCATCCAGTGTTGGATTCCCAGTGTGCAATGCTGGCCCCATCCCTGGGGACAGCAAATGAGACTGGGCATGGTGGCATGCACCTGTAATCCCAGTGCTTCAGAGGCTGAAAATAAGAAAATCACTATGAATCCAATCTATGTGGTGAGACCTTATAGACCCTGTACTAAATGCTAAATAAATAAAAAAGATAAACATTTAAGGCATGCCAAATCTTCCTTTTATTCACTTAGAAAATTACAACATTCTCTCAAGACTAAAACACCTGATTTTTTTTTATTTCACATTGGTGACTACTTACCATACCAGCTACAAAAGACCTGTGCAGAAAGGTGTCGTTTTATCTGGATACATTTTTACTTCAATGAGAATTAAAGTTATTAAAATAAAAGAATTATTATTGACTAAATAAATTAAAAGGACAGGAGGATAGATATGAAGCTCAAAATATCTAAAGTAATTTTCAGATTTCTCTTGAGATAATTTTAACTAAATACTTTTCAGTTCGTGGGCATATCAGCTTTCTCACTGCTGGGACTCAGTACCCTACATCCATGGCATGTAGAAAGGGAGGTTTAATGGTTTCTAAGATTATTAATCAATGGTTGCCTGGTTCCAAGGCAGGAACATCATGACCAAAAGTTGTGAAAGGGCAAAGCTGGTAGTTCATGGTGGCACGGGAGCAAAGCAGGAAAGCAGTGCTTGAGAGGAAACATTCTGGGACCATATGTACCACCAGGGGTCATAGTCTGTGACCAATCCAGACACACCTAGCCATGTACTTCACTAACCCATAGATGTTTATTAATCCAATAAAACTGATACATGATTAATAGTCACAGTTAGAAATTTTAAGTCTTATTAATTCAGAATTTAATTTTCCAGCTCAATAATAATCCCAGCAATTTGTAATGCACTCTAAGTATTACAAACATTGCATATTTTCTTCTTTCATGAAAAAAGTTATACTTCAGTCCTAGAGATAGTTGTTTATAATGTTTTAATATCTTGTATATCATATAGAACCTAGTGCATTTCCAAAAATGTATATATGTGTAAAAAGAGAGATTGACAGAGAAATAGACACATACAGAGAGATAATTTAATGGAAATTATCATTTTATGGGTCTGGGGAGATAGCTTAGCAGTCTGAGCACCTCCATGGCAAGCACAATGACCCACGTTCAATTCCCAATACCAAATGCCCTGCTGGCCTGCTGTGCAAGCCCAAAACTAGGTGTGGTGGTGCACGCCTGTAATCCCAGCACTGGGGAGGCTGAGACAGGATGATCATTATGAGTCAGATCTGTACCAAATAAATAAATAAAAGATTAGAAAAAAGAAAATTATCATTTTAGATGTGTTAGAATAAGCTTATAGGTTCTGACTCGGCTAGCAGCCTTTGTTAAGTTATGATAGTTGGATAAGTCTTACATATTTGAAGAAGAAAACGTAAAATCACAAATTCATGAAATTGTACCCAACATTTTAAATGTTCATTTTCTTGATTTCTCCTTTTGTTTAGTATTTCCATTGTGCTGTAATATACGCATCTTTTAGGCTTGACAGTGACTACATTTATGGCTTCCATGCATTAACTATATTATAGATTTTATTATTTATTTCTTCCACTTTGACCTGATGCTAGTAATGAAAAAATGACTATGATTGCCAACTCTTTATGTCCCTTGGGGTACATTTTCTTTTGTGGATGTCTGAGTCTATCAGTAGTTTTATTTTAGCCTTAGTTAATCATAGATGATGAGAAATTAACAAAAAAAATAAAAGAAAGCTATCATGAGAAAATTTAAAAGTTAGTTATTGAATTGCTCTATAGAAAAACATTGATACAGCAAGAATTTTTGGTCTTATGAATAACTTTACTTCTAATATGGCTTTATCTCACTCACTTTTGGTTTCTATATATTAGGCATTAGTGGTCATACTTTCTTTTTTTCTTTTTTTTAATGTATTTAGTACAGGCTCTACAGGGTCTCACTATGTAGATCAGACTCATAGTGATTTTCCTGTGTTCAGCCACCCAAGTGCTGGTATTACAGGCACACACCACCATGCCCAGAATCAATTTCTGTCTCAGCTCCCCCCAGGGTCAGGGCCGGCAAGGCATGCTGGGGATGAAACCTGGCCACTGCACTCTGCCTAAGCAGGCACTTAATCTGCTCAGCTATCTGGCCGGCCCTATACTTTCTTGATATACCATTCATTATTAATTACTGTAGCCATTATACTCTCCAGAATTTCTAAACACCTCTCCTTTTCTATATTTTTAATTATCTGCTTCTCACTTTATTCAAGAGAATGATGCTTCAAGATTGTTCTTAGGCTCTTGTTTTCTTTTCTCAGTTACAATCTCCATATGACATATCATTCATTTGCAGTCTGTCTACAAAATGCCTGCTAGGGACTCTATAATTCGTTTATGTGAATTTCTTCTCAAATACTAGGAATTAACTTGTCACCATCATCTACGGAAACTCTAGAGCCAATATGGGTCCAGGGATATTTTAAATCCCAAACAGTATGGTCCCTGAAGTAATCTTTGTGTAAAGGACACTGAATTAAAAGACTGAAAATTCCCACTTGCTTCAATTACTCTCCAGGGAGCTAGTTACACTCAGCTTTGAAATTTAATCTGACATGTAGTTGCTGAGCAACATGGCCTGGAATCAGCCATGGGTGTAAAAAAAATTCCATAAAACTATTAACAATACCTTGGAGATATATATATATA
>NW_004524617.1:9070788-9072267 GCF_000260255.1 Octodon degus | reverse complement strand
AGAGAGAGAGAGAGAGAGAGAGAGAGAGAGAGAGAGAGAGAGAGAGAGAGATCTGCTCTACAATTCTTAGGCAGAAAAATAATTTATTTAAAGAAACATAACAGTTCCCATACCTTCCTTAAAGGCTACATAAGAAGCATAACTCAGGGACACAAGATAGCCCACCCTATGCTGTAGCATGGTTCACTGAAGATATTACTGGTATTAACCACCAACAAAACAGCTCCTACCATGCCTTCTGCAAACCTCCTCTATGATGGTAAGTCCTCTAGCTGCCCCCCCAAACCTGGGCCTAACTGTCTTATTGCACTCTCAATATCACTGTAACTTCAACATATAATCTGGGATTTACAGTCCCTTGGGTGCTGATCTCCAGATGTAGCCATTGACGGAGTACATGAAAGACAGCCCCAAAGCCATTCTACCAAACACTAGTCTCTACTAGTAACAAAAGGTCATATATTGTATTATCTCCATTGGGTTTCACTTATGCTGGAGGAGTAAATTGATCTTTTACAATACAATGCTAAAAATTTTACTTTTTGTATTCATTAAGCAGTATATTTTTTCAAAAACTTAACTTGATTTTGTACATTTAAATTTTTTGTTTCCTTCATAAAAAAATCAATGGTCCTTATGATATTATTCTCAAAACTATTTTGACTTTTAACTTGTTTCTGAGAACTAATATTTATTGATGAAGAAATTAAATTTAGTCTTTTAGTATGTAGCAAAAATCTTACTCCTTAATGACTCTTCTGCTTACAATCACAAAAAATACAACAGCTATTTCAAATAGCAGATCTGACATATACTCACAATCCCATTAACTACTATATAGCATATAATCAGATTAAACACTGTGGGATTTTATTATGTTATTATAAGTTATATGCACTCTGAATGGATAGACAGTATGCTTTTTTCAAAATTTTATTGATAAACAGCAATGAGACAGTTTCAAATTAAATCGGAAGTACAGGTTCAACAAATAACACAGTGCATATATTCTTCTTAGTGGTTAATTGCTGTACAAGATATGGACTTGAGATCCTATTTGCAAACACCATTAGAACAAATCATTCTATTCATTAAGAGAATGCAACTATATATCTAACCTAACCACTCTGAATACACAGATACAAAATGGACATTCATCTGTATACCCCATTTCTTCTAAGTTCCGTTATTGAATACTATAGGTGGGTAAACTCAGCAAAATATTCTAAAAGAGTCCAGTAGCCCATAATAGCATTGGGTCTTCTGATTAACTGGCAATGTCAGAAAATATTGACCTGAGTCCCCCACAGCTCAACGTAACAACATGGCTTTATTTGCTATATTTCATCTTCATACTTTTCTATTGGATGGTTAAGACCAAGGTAAAGCAGGACCTATGCAACAAGAGTTGTAGCTTTTTGGTCTGAGAAGTTCAGAGAAATGCCCTCAGGATTTATCCTGAGATCCTGTACCTCAGAT
>NW_004524617.1:9049234-9067927 GCF_000260255.1 Octodon degus | reverse complement strand
CCTGTGGCAAGATGTTCTGCTCCTGGACTACCTGGGTGGATCTATCCTCTACACTCTCTGTAGGGATTGTAGCTGCAGGGTTACGCCCCAGGCATGTATGCCAGGCCTGAGCTGTGCCTGGAGGGGGCAAGGTGAAGTAGGGGGAAGAGGAAGCTCTCCCACACAGTCACCGGACCTGGCCTAGGACTGGGTCTCGTGGTTCCTTGAACAAGGCAGAAATTCCTACTTGGCGGGCAGGGTGGTGGCGGTGCTGCAGGGTGGTGGGGGGCGGCTCAAGGTGGTGGGAGAGGGTCCTGCCCACGCTGCACCTGGGCTTGGACTGGTCCTGCTGGTCCAGGGTAGCAGGAAGCTCTCCACACACTCACTGGACTTGGGCTAGGACTGGATCTGGGAGTTCCCGGAATGCGGCAGCGATTCCTACTAGGCGGGCAGGTTGGGGGAGGTACTGTGGATTGGTGGGGGGCGTCCCAAGGGTGTGTGAGAGGGTCCGGCCCACGCTGCGCCTGGGCTGGGACTGGTCCTGCAGGCACAGGGTTGCAGGAAGCTCTCCCACACACTCACCGGACCTGGGCTAAGACTGGGTCTCGGCAGTATGCTTTTTAACATACTATGTTACGCTTTTTTTCTTGATCTAAAACTTAACTGTTTTCTGCTTAGTAAAGTAAAAATAACTTTGTAATCAGGTACAGAATTATTTGTCTCGGCCCCACCAGATAGCTCAGCAGACTAAAGCACCTGCTCAGGCAGGCACAGGGACCAGGATTCAATTCCTGGTGTGCAGTGCTAGTCCCGCCCCCGGGTCATGCTGAGACAGGAAGTGAGACGGGGAGTGGTGCACACACCTGTAATCCCAGCACTTGGGAGGCTGAAAACAGGAGGATCACTCCAAGTCTGATCTGTGTAGCGAGATCCTGTAGACCCTGTATTAAATATATTTTTTAAAAAAGAATTATTCATCTCTTCTAAAAGGTGTGATTTTACTAGCATGTTCTATTAACTTAGTTTTCTATTAACCAAATTCTTAGATTGTTGTATTTTAGGGAAGGGTCTACAGGCTGTTCAGGGTCTCACTACTAGATTGGACTCATAGTGATCCACCTATTTACAGCCTCCCAAGAGCTGGGATTATAGGCACTGGCCACCGGGCCCAGTCTCACTGCTGTCTCAGTGTGCCCCAGGGGCCAGGCCAGGCAGGCCCAGGGATTTAACCCCCAGCCTCTGTGCCTGCTTGCAGGCACTTGAATCCACTGAGCTATTTGGCCAGGCTAGATTTTTTAATCAGTATAAATTTAAATTTCCAATGCAAGTTATAATTGATAATAATTGATACATTACAGTGTTATAATATAAAATGTACATTTAGAATTCAATTGCTTCTCATTCTATGAATAGAAAATATGAAGAACAGTTACAAAGTGGAAATAAAAATATACTAAAAGTGCATATTTATTTGCGTTTAAATGTAAATACTATTTTCAAATTTTTGAAAAATTGAAGATGGGGACTTTTTACATATTGCTGGATAAATTATATATATATATATATATATATATATATATATATATTCACAAATACAGTCTATCTATAAGAAATGTCCAAAGTATTGTGCAATTGATATACAACCTTACCTTCATACTTTTTGCTCTTAATTTTAGTTTCTTTACTAAAATTACTGATTAAAATTTATTGCACATGATCAGTTAGCAATTTTGTATTGCTCATCCTGAAATAATATAATCATTACTTTTTAAATGATTTTTACATTTGTCTATATAATTGAATATATTATAAAACAGTACGGTATAAATTATAGGTTTCTAATTTTTGTTATTTCTTTCACCATTTGGTGAAGGGTCTTGCTACACATCTCAGATGTATAGTGATCTTCCTGCCTCAGCCTCACCAATGCTTGGATTACAGGTGTGTACCACCATGCCTGGTTTCAGGGCCAGCACAGCACACCCAGGGTAAGGGCCTTCATGGCATGTGGTACCCAGGATTGAGCTCAGGAACTTGGGTTTGCCAGACAGGCACTCAGGCTTCTGAGCTCTTTCATCAACCACAATTATAGTTTATGTTATCTTTAAATATGTACAAAATTTATATAAAATTATCAGCATGTAAAAGATTAGTATAACACTGTCCATCTCCTTGGCCAAAGTTTATACAACTTCTAATGCATTCAAATTAGGAGTGTGTGGTATCATAAGAAATAAATATACATAATGGCATCTAACTTTATCCATCATGACCCAGATATAAATTCTGTTTTAATAAAGGAAGAAAATAACAACCTTTATCACTGAGAGTATTAATTTTCATGCTAAAATGTACCATGTGAAAGATGACCCACTGAGGGAAATAAAATTGAACTTAGTTTTTTCACAGATTAATTGGCCTCTGTGTACATTCTGGCCTTCAGAGGAGGAAGTTAAAAGCCTGAAACAGTATCAGCGACAGTCAGCAAAAATACCAGCTTCTTACTTTAGCCCTTTGCTAAAAATTATCCCTTGATGATTGAATTATGGTAATTTGAAGCTACTGATTTTCAAGATGAAAGGGACAACACATATCACAGTTGAGGCATCATTGATAAGATATGCAGCCTAGATTCCCAATAAAATTCTGTTTATTTCAAAAATAATATCTCCATGAAGATTCAAAATATTTTATGCCATTGACAGTGACATATGCAAACAAAAATAAAAATTGCACCATGAACTAACTTAGAGTCAGGGAAAGAAAATTTTAAATTTTTATTCATTAGATTCCATATTTTTAACTTAAAAATGTTCTTTGCACAACTTTTATAAAGGTGCTACTAGGAAATGATGTTTTAGACACTTCATTTTTATTTTAGCACTACACAAGTATTTTCAAAGGCATTAATAAATAATAGAATAAATAACTCTAAAGGCTCTTTATGATTTTTTGAAAAACTAACATATGACTGTGTTGTACATAAAACTATGTAAAATACATATTTAAATGTTCAGTATAAATTCATAATTCTATTATTTACCCAATGCATTTTAATGAATATCTTATAAATATTGACAATTTGCCAGGCATTGAGCTAGGCACTAGGGATATAATGATACATAGGTAACAGTAAAAAGCATAAATCTTTTCCAATTTTGATTGAACCTAAATGTTCATATCTTAAAAATTTTATCCGAAAGTGAAAATAAAGGCATTTTTATAACAATGTCTCAGTCTATCTTCTGTTGTTAAATCATTATACCACAGACAAAATGTGTTATGAATAAAACCAGCTTGGGGGCTTATGTTTCTGGTCCACTATCAAGGGGCTGCATCTGGTTATAGTCTTCTTGCTGGCAGTCCTAAGATAGCAAAGAGATAAGAGATAGAACACATGAGTTGTCCTGATTTTTTCCCCTTCTTTCCATAAAGCCACCAACAATCATGTGAGTTCCACCCTGATGATTATTTTTATTAGCACTACGTTTATTAGCACATATTTGTGAATACATATATGTCTTTTTAAAATTATTTTATTAAGAATCAAATATAAATGAGACAGTTTCACAACCAATTACTTGCACATTTGCAGTAATTAATACATTGCATATTGTTGTCTTAGTGGTTATTCATTCTACAAGATGCAGACGTGATAACCTGTCTCAAACATTATTATAACAATCCTCTCTATTCACTAAATTAAGAGAGTGGAGCTGTATATCTATCCTAATTGTTTTGAGTATATAGATACAAAAGCGTCGTTCATTTCTATCCCACTTTTTGTTTAGCTTTGTGAGAGAAGGGAATTCCATTGTCATTGAAATATTGTAGGTGCTTGAGTTCAGCAGAACCTCTTGAAAGAGTCCAGTAGTCCATAATAGTAGTAGAAGTAGCAATGTCAGAATTTGTTTACTTGAGCCTTTCACAGCTCCGCATATTAATATGGCTTTACCTTATATAACTCGTTTTTAAACTTATCTGCTGGATAGTTAACACCAAGATAAAGCAAGACATATATAACAAGAAATGTCACTTTTGGATCTGATAAAGTCAGTCAAATCCCCTCAGGATTTAACATGAAACCCTGAACCACAGTTTGTAGATCCTTTGTGAGTGTCAGCAATGTGGATGAGTCATAGCTATTGCTTAACCAACTTGTTCTCTGTGAAAGCCTGAGAGAATGTTTTCTCTCCATGTGACTCTCCTTAGGCACACTCTACGTCATCGGTCATGTTGCTTTGTGGCTCCATAATCTCCTTGATCAGAAAATTTGGGACACAACTGAGTTACATGATGTTACAGTAATAGTTCTCCTATGTCCTGAGTCTTTACTGTCTTTGACAGGCTAGGGCCAAAATGTTGGTTCTCCTTGCAGCCCTTCTTTTTCTCTGATTTTTGGTCTGCAAATTTAGGTTGTTAACTCTCTGGAAGAGAACCTTAATTTTACCCTACAACATATGCAGTTGGTTTTCACATATGCAGTTGGCTATATAATTAGTCAGGGTTAGAATCCTATCAATTAACCGCTAGTTCAAAAACATGCTGCAGATTCTCGGAATCATTGCCTTACCCATCCTGTGCCTATAAATGTATGGATTTGGCCCTGTCATGTATCCCAGCTTTGCTCCTTGCCCTCTCCTCATTGTCCATTCCTCAAGTTCTCGCTTTCCTTTTAATTGTTATAACTTTCCAGTAGTATTTTTTCTTTTGAATTCTTATACCAGAGATACAATATGATATTTACACATGTGGGTCTGGTTTATGTCAATTATGAGTATATCTGCAAGTGGCATCCACCTCAATATAAAGGCTTCGAGTTTATCATTCTTTATAGCTGAGTAATACTCCTTTCTATATAAATACCACATCGTTTTCATCCATTCCTCAGGTAACGGGCATCGTGTTTTTTTTCCAATATTTAGCTATCACAAATTGTGCTTCTATAAACATAGGTACACATGTATCACTATGATATATTTTCAGTACCTCTGAGAAAATTGGTAGTAGGGAGATAGCTGGTTTCAATGGGTTTCCATTCCTAGTTTTTTAAGGTGTCTCCACACTGATTTCCATAATGGTTGCACAAGTCTACATTCCTACTAGCAGTAGAGAAGGGTTCCTTTTTCCCCACATCCTCTCTAACATTTGTTGTTGGGTGATTTATTTATGATACCCATTCTTTCTGGGGTGAGATGGTACCTCAGTGCTGTTTTTTTTTTAATTTTTTTTTATTTTTTATTTATTTGAGAGAGAGAGAGAGAGAGAGAGAGAGAGAGACAGTAGTGTGTGTGTGTGGCCAGCTCAGCCCACCAGGGGGCGGGGCTGGCTGGCATGTGGTGCTGGGGGATTGAACCGCGGTCCCTGATGCTTTGCCAAGCTTGTTCTAAGTAGGTGCCTTAGACCACTGAGCCATCTCTCCAGCCCCCCTCAGTGCTGTTTTAATTTGCATTTCACGGGTGGCTAGTGATATGAAGCATTTTTTCATGTATCGATTCATTTCTTTAATTTCGTCCTCTGAGAAGCATGAGTTACTCTCAGATGACCATTTCTCGATTAAGACTTTAAATTTTGGGGCCCTAATGGTTTTTAGTTCTTTATAAATTCTAGAGAGCAGACGTTTGTCTGAGTGCTTATTAGTCAATATTTTTGTGAAACTGGTGGGTTGTCTTTCATTTTGTTGGTAATTTCTTTTGACATGCAAAAACTTCTCAGAAAGAGCAGGTCCCAGTTGTTAATTCTTTCAAGTATTACCGGTGCGACTTAATTTTTGTTCATGAACCTTTTGCCTACCTCTATGTCTTCAAGACTTCCTCCTCCTTTCTCTTCCAGGAGATTTAGTGTTTCTGTTTTAATGTTTAGATCTTTAATCCACTTTGACTTTAGCTTAGTTCATGGTAATAGAACTGGGTCAAGTTTTAATTTTCGGCATGTAGAGAGCCAGTTTTTCCAGCACCATTTGTTAAAGAGGCTATCTTTTTTTCCAATGAGTATGTTTGGCCCCTTTGTAGAAGATCAGGTGGCTGAGTGTGTTCATAGAGGCCTCTGCATCTTGAATCTAATCTATTGATCCTCAGGTCTATTTTGTTGCCAGTATCATGCTGATTTTATCACAGTAGCTTTGTAGTATAATTTCAAGTTAGGAATTGTAATACCTCCTTCCTTGTCTCTGTAGCCCAGGTTTGTTTTTACTATTCGAGGGCTATTCTGATAACAAATAAATTTCAGGAAAAATTCTCTAGGTATGTAAGGTATGTTGGTGGTAGTAGGATAGAGATTGCATTAAATCAGTACAGCCATTTTGGGAGTATGGCCATCTTCACAATGTTTGTTCTTCCTATCCAGGAGGAGGGAATATCTTTCCATTTTGTGAAATCATCTACGATCTCTTTTTTCAGAGTACTGTAATTTTCTTTTTAAAGATTTTTGACTTCTCTAGTTAGATGAATTCCAAGGTATTTGACTTTCCTCTTTGCTATTGTAAAAGGTATTGTTTCTCTAATTTCCCTCAGTGTGTTTGTTATCTGTGTAGAGGAATGCTACTGACTTTTGAGTATTGAGTTTGTATCCTGCTATGCTACTTAATTTGTGTATCGAATTTAGTAGCTTCTTGGTAGAGTTGTTTGGGTCTTCAAAGTAGAGTATCATGTCATCTTCAAATAATGATAATTTAATTTCTTCTTTACCTATTCTTGTGCCTTTTATTTTTCTCTCTCTCTTGTCTAATGTCTGTAGCTAATGTTTCCAGAACTATATTAAATAGGAGGGATGATAGAGATCATTCTTGTCTTGTACCAGATCTGAGAGTAAAAGACTACAGTTTTTCCCCACTTAGAATTATGTTAGCCTTTGGGTTGTCATAGATGACTTTTTTGAGTTTGAAGTAGTCCTATTGCAATTTTCTGTAGGACTTTGTACATAAATGAGTATTGGACTTTGTCTAAGGCCTTTTCTGCATCAATTGAGATGATCATGTGGTTTTTAGATTTCAGTCTATTGATATAGTATATTACATTTACAGATTTTTGAATATTGAACCATTCCTGCATCCCTGGGATGAATCCTACCTTATCATGGTGTATAACATTATTGATGATTTGCTGTATTCCATTTGCTAGGATTTTATTAAGGATATTTGCATCTATGTTCATAACAGCAATAGACCTGTAGTTCTCTTTTTTAGGTACATCTTTCCCTGGTTTGGTATCAGTATAATTCTTGCCTCGAGGATGGCTTCCTTTTCAATTTCCTTGAAGAATTTGGGAAGTATTGTGATTATATCTTCCATAAATTTCTTGTAGAATTCAGCTGTGAGTTCATCAGGGCCTGAACTTCTCTTTGTTGGTTGGCTTTTTTTTACATTTCGTATTGCATTGGCTGTAACTGGGTTATTGAGAGGTGTTATATCTTCTTGATTCAGTTTTGGTAATTTTTACCTTTCTAAGAATCTGTCTATTTCTTCTGTGTCTTCCATTGCGTGACAGTAAGGGTTCTTAAATCGCTATTTATAATCATCTGAATATCCACTGCGTCTGTGGTAGTTACAGCCTTTTCATTCCTTGTTCCTTGTATTTGAATTTTTTCTTTCCTCTTTTTGATGAGGTTAGCTAGGGGCTTATCAATTTTATTTAATCTTTCAAAGAACCAGCTTTTTGATGCGTTAATTCTTTAAACTGTTTTCTTCTTCTCAGTTGAATTAATTTCTGCTCTATTCTTTAAGATTTCTTACACTCTTTGGGCACCGCGTTCAGTTTGCTCTTCCTTTTCTAGATGTTGGGGGTGAAGCATTAGGGTATTTATTTGTTCTTACTCTGTTTTCCTAATGTGTGTGTTCATAGCTATGAATTTCTTCTGAGAACTGCTTTCATAACATCCCTTCAGTTCCACTAATTTGCGCTTGAATTTTCATTGAATTGTAGATATTGTTGAATTTCTTGCTTAATTTTATCTGAGACCCATTGGTTGCTGAGTAGGGTGTCGTTTATTTTCCATGTATTTATAGTTTTTTGTTTGTTTTCTATTCTCATTTATTTCATTTCATTGCACTGTGGTCAAACAATATGCATGGGATAATTTTTGTTTTCTTGCATATACTGAAGCATGACCTGTGAACCAATATGTGGTCTATTTTAGAAATTGACCCATGTGCAGCTGAAAAAAATTTTATGTTCAGCTGTTGTTGGGTGGAACACTCTGTATACATCCACTAAGTACATTTGTTCCAAGATCTAGTTCAGTTGTGCTACTTCTTTGCTAATATATTGTCTGGTTGACCTATCTTTTTGGGATAAGGGCGTGTTAAGGTCTCCTGTTAATATTGTGATATTGGATATTAGACTTTTCATGTCCATTAAGATTTGTCTTATATACTTAGGTGCTCCTGTGCTTGGAGTGTATACATTCATGAGTGTTACCTCTTCCTCTTGAATTTTTCCCCTAACCAGTATATAGTGGCCTTCTTTGTTTTGTTTGATCATTCTTGGTTTGAAGTAGAGACTGTCTGAGAATAGGATTGTTACCCTTGGTTTTTTCTGAGGTGCTGGGGTGTGTAGTATTGCGTTCCATCTTTTGCCTTTCAGCCTATGAATTTATTTTTGAGTTAAGTGTGTTTTGTGTATACAGCATATTGTTGGATTTTGATTCCTAATCCATTGTGCCAATCTATCTCTTTTAATTGGTGAATTGAGTTCATTAAACTGATGGTTATAATGGGGAAGTTTTGATTTACATTCCACATGTTATTTACATGCTATTATTTACCCCTTTTTCTCCTGTGTTTAATTCTTTGCACTATTTAGTTGGCTGCTTCTGATCTCATTCATGGAGTTCTGCTCATTTTGGTCCCTCTCTAGAACATCTTTCAGGATCCTGTGTAGGATTGGCTTTGACATCATGAAATTCTTCAGTTGTTCTTTGTCATGGAAGTATTTCACTTCTCCATCAAACTTGAGAGTTTTGAAGGGCATAGTAGTCTGTGCTGGAATTTGTTTTCACAGGGGACTTGAAGTACTCTGCTCCATGCTTTTCTTGCCTTCATGATGTATGAAGAGAAGTCAGCCATAATTATTATGGGTTTTCCTTTGAATGTGATCTGCTTCTTTTCTCTAGTGGCTTTCAGTAGATTATTCTTGTGCTGAATTTCTGGGATCTTGACTATTATATGTCTCGGTGCATTTTTAATTGGGTTGAGGTTACTTGCCTTTCTGTACGCTTTGGTTACCTGAATGTCAGATTGTTTCCTCATATGTGGGAAGTTTTCTGCTATTACTTCTGCCCATATTTTTTAATGTCATTTGTTTTGACTCCTTCTTTCTCATTGATGCCTATTAGTCACATTGTTCATCTTTGCATCATCTTGCAGGTGATGAATTATTTTTTACTGCATCCTAGTTGTTTTTAAGAGATCTTTTCTTACCTTTTCACTAGCTGCACCAGCATCCTCAAGATCAGGAACTCCATCTTCACTTTCACTCAAATGGTTTTGCAAGCTTGTGATTGAGATTTTAAATTCCTATGTGTCTCTTTGACTCTGCTTAATGTGGTCTATTTCTTTCCTGTATTGCTCATTCAAAGAATCCTTCAATTTTCTAATCTCTACTTTTGCTATCAATATCTTCTTTAGAATCACTTATTAATTCTTTTACTACAGAGATTTTTTCAGATCGGGTTTCCTCCATATGTTTCTTCATTTGATTCTTAACTTCAGATACTATTAATTCAGAGATTTCTTTTTTTTTATTTCAGAGACTAATTCTGCTCTGAGTTCCTCTATAGCTTTTTGCTACTGTTTCTTTACTTCCAATGCTATCAATTCAGGGATTTCTTTCTTTGCTTCAGGGATTATTTCTGACCTGAGTTCCTCTATAGCTTTCTGCTGTTGTTTCTTTTGTTCAGATGCTATTAATTCATATATTTCCGCTGAGCTAGTGTCCTCTGCACTTGTTTTGGTTGGCTCGAGGCCTGAGATTGCATTTTGCTCTTCCTCTTTGTCATTTCATTTAGCACTGACCTCTGACCTTTGGTGTAGAGCTTTGGTGCAGTTATAATCTTACCACTTACTGAAATTCGCGTGCAGATCTATTAAGTTTGAGTTTATCCAGTTATGCCTGGCTTTGGTCTAACTGTTGTTCTCAGGTCCTTCCTGCTGCAGCTCTTGGAAGTGAACATTTTTTGCCTCTCTGGCCCAAAACTGAACCTGTTGTGCCTCTGTCCCAGGGATACAGGAGAGTGCAGAAGCTCCTCCACACAGTAGCTGGGCCTGGTCTTGGGCTGGGTCTGGGGTGTTCTGAGAGTACAGCAGAAGTTCTCACTCACTTGGTGGGTTTGAGACATGGTCTCTGGAGGTGTGGAGGGGTCGCAAGGGCGCATCAGAGTGTCTCACTCACGTGGCATGCATGAGTTTTGGTCTGGAGAGTTCCTGTGGGCAGGCGCACATGAGGCAGAAACTCTCCTACACACTCCCTGGGCCTGAGCTTGGGCTGGATATTATATGTCTTAAATTTTTTCTTTCCCTTCCCTCCACAGCTCCATACATCATTGGTTCCTTTATCTGTATGCTAAAGATCTACCTCACTAAGTTATTCACACTTTGAGTTTAGGTTTGGGTTTGAGATATAGGGGAATCTATATGATGTTTAACCTTGTGTGTGGCTCATTTCACTTAAATTTGTTGTCTCAAGGTACGTCTGTCTTCCTACAAATGAATTACATTCAGCTTTCTTTGTGCGTCAGTACTAGTCCATCTCTTGATGGATGTACAGACCATTTCCAAGACTTAACTATCATGAATTATGGTGATATAATGGGTATGTTTGTATTAGTGTAATTTTGATGTCTTGAACTATTTTTGGTAAGACACCCAGAAGAAGTATCCCTAGGTTGAATGGAATTTGTTTGTTTATTTTTTGAGAACACCCTGATAATTTAATCTTGTACTAATCACTTTTAAAAACCTCCACATTTATTTTTTTTTATTTTATTTATTTGAGAGAGAGAGAGAGAGAGAGAGAGAGAGAGAGAGAGAGAGAGAGAGTGTGTGGTGTGTGTGTGTGGCCAGCTCAGCCCACCAGGGGGCGGGGCTGGCTGGCATGTGGTGCTGGGGGATTGAACCGCGGTCCCTGATGCTTTGCGAAGCTTGTTCTAAGTAGGTGCTTTAGACCACTGAGGCATCTCTCCAGCCCCAAACCTCCACATTTAAACAGGAGAGTTGGATTCTTTCCATGCTCTTAATACCTCACAATGGAGATTAAGTTTTTCTATGAGTTTTTGGATAGAGCAAGTCATATTGAAGCCTAGCAACATGAAATAATACCATCAGTGGTGCCAGGGAGATGGCTCAGTGGAATAAGCGCTTCCCTGGCAAGCGCAAGTGCCTGAGTTCAATCCCCAGTTCCGACAAAAAAAAAAAAATAATAATAATAATACCATCAGACATTTAACTGTTGAGATGATCATCTATTTGATGCAACTATTCAATTGATACATATCACACTTAATATTTGGATTAAATATTTTATGTATCAAACAATCACGACTTCACATGATTAGTAAAACAGAAATTAAAAAGACAAGCTAAGAAATACCTAACATTTATTTTCATAGCGTTCACTTTCACGTTGTGCATAACTTTCTCATTTTGATTCATATTGTTCATTTTTAATGAAAATTTATGGAGAGTTTTTATTGTGCTATAATATTATATATACTTGGTATATTTATTCTTCCTATTTTTATATAGTTTAGTAGAGGGTCTACAGGGTCTCACTACACAGATCAGACTCATAGTGAGCCTCTTGTTTTTCAGCCTTCCAAGAGTTGGGATTACAGGTGTGTGCCACCATGCCCAGTCTCACATGAGTACATTTAATGATCAAGATATTTTGAGAAAAATGTAATAAAATTGTATGTTTTACAATTGAGAAACTGATGCTCATATGACCTTGGTTACTGCCAAGGTCATATGAGTAAGAAGTATGACAATGACGTGAACTCTGCTTGGCAATTGCTCAAGCCCTGGTTATGGTAAATAAACTACATGATAAATGTACTGTGATAAATATGCTGATTATGATTCTTTTTTAATTTTATGTATTTAGTAAAAGGTCTGCAGGGTCTCACTACATAGATTGGACTCATAGTGATCCTATTGTTTTCAGCCTCCCAAGAACTGGGATTACAGGCACCTGCTACCATGCCCAGTTACAATGGCCATCTCAGTGAACCCTGGGGGTGGGGCTAGCACAGCATGCTGGGGGTCAAAACCCAGCCCCTCTGTCTGCCTAAGCAGGTGCTTTAATACACTAAGATATCTGGCCAGCCACTGTTTGTGATTCTTAAGGAGATGGTAAAACTATAGTTAGCGTGCTAGGTCAAACTGTTGCTTGTTACACTGTAAAAACATGAAATAAAATTGTCAATAAAGCATAATTATCCACCTATAATATATAACAAATCTCCCTATCAATTTCTCTAGCTGGTCATGTATATTTATACATTGGTTACATACTCTTGCCCCCACCCTTGACTCTAGAGTGTAATTTTTGAAGAGATCCAGTAGAAACACAATGTGACTTTTGAGGGAAATAAGTCTAAGTTTGAATAGTCCTGGCTCTATTATTCATTAGGATATTTTTAACATAACATGTGGGAGAAGAGTTATTATTAAATAAGGTAACATATCTTTGGTACTTAGCGTAGGGACTGCAACTGTCTACATAATAATAGTTCTCATAATTAAAAGGTTGTTTATTTCTTGTATTCTATTTTATTTTTTGAAGGGTAAAAACAAAAGCAAAAACAAATAGTAGAAACAAAGACAGAAATAGGACAGCATATAGGAGTACATATGTTACAGATTTTCAAAATGAGAATAGCTAATTAACAAATGTTGTTATATTATCTATTTTTATTGTCAGATCTGTTGCTCAGATTAACAGAAATAGTTGTACAAGATTGGACAAATAATTATTACTGCTTGCTTTCAAGAAACTTTAACTTTTTCTATTTTCTTGTCTTCTTTACTTTTTAAAAAAATATTTTAGTTTTTATTCATTTTAATGAGAAAAAATAGAATAGCAGTGAAACGGTTTCAAAGAAGTTTAGTAGTACACTTATAATAATTAATATGTTGCATATTCTTTTCTTCATATTAGTTATTCAGAGGACAAGATGCAGACATGATATGTTGTCTAAGCAATATTAGTACAAGCCTTTCTACTCAGTGAACTCAGAGAAAGTAGCTATATATATATATATATATCCTATCTTCCATATGCATATATATCATTTTTCATAACAAAATGGTCCTTTATTTATTTTATTGAGAAATAAATAGTAATGAGACAGTTTCAAAATAGGTTAGTAGGACAGGTACAATAATTAATACATTGCATGTTGTTGTACTTGTAGTAGTTATTAAGAATACACAGAGTACAAGATGCAAACGTTTATTTAGTTCCCCCTTTTTTGCTGTGTTTTGTCAGAGATGTATGTTCCATTGTAGCTAGAGAAACTGTATTTGGAATAGTCTTTAAAGGATCTTTTCATACTTGATGCCAGACCAAAGATTATAGGTACTTGAATTCAGCAAAATAACCCAATATAGTCCAATATTCAATAGTAGTAGTGAGTTATCAGCATAGCTGGCAATTGTCTAAAGTTGTTGACTTGAGTCTTTCACAGATTAGCATAATATTATAGCATTACTTTTTTTTTTTTGGTGGTGGTACCAGGGATTGAATTCAGGACCTTGCACTTGCCAGGCAAGCAGATATTCCACTGAGCTATCTCGCCAGCCCCAATATAGCATTACTTTTTATACCTCGTGTTTACACCTTTCTGCTGGGTGGTTAAGACCAATGTAAAGCAAGACCTGTATAACTAAAAAGGTAACTTTTACTACCTGAGAAATGGGCATCTGAGATGAACACACACTTCTCAGAGGAAGAAATACAAGATGCAAATAAATACATGAAAAAATGCTCCACATCACTGGCCACTCGTGAAATGTAAATTAAAACAACATTGAGATACCATCTCTCCCCAGAAATAATGGCTGTCATAAAGAAATGAACGAATAAAAAGTGCTAGAGTTGTTGTGGTAAAAAATGAATCCTTCTCCATTGTTGTTAGGAATATACAGTGGTACAACCATTATGGAAATCAGTGTGGAGACTCCTCAAAAAACTAGGACTGGCCTGAGTTCAATCCCCATTTCCGGAAAGAAAAAAAAAAACGTAGGACTGGAAATCCCATTCAATCCAGCTATTCTCCTTCTGGGTATTTTCCCCAAGGAACTGAAAACATGATACCATACTGATAAATGTGTGACTATGTTTATAGCAGTACACTCTGTGATAACCAAATCTTGGAAAGAACCAAAATGCCTCTCACCTGAATGGATGAAAAAGATGTGGTGTTTTTATACAATAGAGTATTACTCACAGCAATAAATAAAATAAACTCGAAGCCTTCGTAGGTAAGTGGATGCAACTTGAAGCTATACTCATAAGTGAAATAAACCAGACACAACATGTGTAAATCTCATATTGTCTACATAGTGTAGGGACAAAAAAGAAGAAATAAAAATTGAAAGGTATAACACAGTTAAATGGAAAGAGACAACTTAAGGATTAAACAACAAAGAGATATAAAGGGAAAAAGTTAGGAAATATGGTAGGGACAAAACATACACTTATATAAACCAGATGGTTAAGGCAATGGGCCTAAGAATTTCCATCAGGTTTTTGAAAATAGCAGTTAATGAGTAGAACTCTCACCCTGACTAACTCTATATGCTAATATCTGTGAACTAAGCAACTACAGTACAGACAACAATGTGTAATACTAAAACCATGCTTAAAATACCTGTCATTTTGGTCTTTTAATGTGTAATGATTCTAATGTCATATAAATTATTTCTATACTCTCTTTAAAGTAAATGTTTGTAAACAAAAAAGATAATAAAAGTAAACAACAGAAAGTAAAACTAAATGTCATAGAATTGCCCTGCTACAATGTTGTATATGGTTTGGTTTCTAAATTTCTGTGTAAAAAATGTATAATTGGTTTTATAACATTCTATATGGATTTAAATGTTGTATATTAGTTTGAAGAGTAAAGACAAGCAAAAACAAATAGAAAAAGAGGCAGAAACAAGGTAACTTACAATACATATGTTATAGATTTTCAAAACATGAATAGCTAATTAACAATGGTTGTTATATTATCTATTTTTATCATCGAATCTTTTGCTCAGATTAAAAGATATAGTTATCCAAGATTGGAGAAATAATTGAATATTGGTTGTTGTTATCAAGAAATCATAATTTTTCCTTGTCTTTTTTATTTTAATTTATTTTAGAGAGAGTATAATAATTGATAAGACATTAGAAACAGTACACATTTAAAAGACCAAGATGAGAGGTATTCAACCATGTGTATTGCTGTCCTCGATGTAGTTTCTCAGATCTTAGATACCAGCATATAGATTTAGGCAAGGTGAAACTCTTAAAAACTGCTATTTTCAAAATCACTGATGAAAATTATGAGTACGATCATCTCAGCCATCCTGTATATATAGTTGCATATTTTTCTTGCCTTCCATTTTTCCTATTTTTTCTCATTTCTCTCATCTTTGTTTAATCCTTGAGTTCAGTTTCTTTCTGTTTTGCTATATCTATTACAGTTATCAGGTTTTATTTATTCTTTCAGGTTCTTACACTAGGGAGACAATATTATATTTACACATGTGGGTCTGATTCATATCACTTATGATTATAGCCTCTAGTTGCATCCACTTACCTATAAAGGCTTCAAGTGTGTCTTTTTTTATACCTGAGTAGTAGTACCCCATTGTAGAAAAATACCATACCTTTTTCATCCATTCCTCAAGTAATGGACATTTTGGTTGTTTCCAAGGTTTGGCTATAACTAAATGTGCTGCTATAAACATGAGTGCACATATATCACTATGGTAGTATGTTTTCAGTTATTTGGGGAAAATACCCAGAAGGGGAATAGCTGGATTGAATGGGATTTCCAGTCCCAGTTTTTGAGGAGCTTCCACACTGATTTACATAGTGATTGTACACTGTTACATTCCCACAAGCAGTGAAGTGTTCCTTTTTCCCCACAGCATCTCCAGCATTTGTTATTAGTTGATTTCTTTATGATAGCCACTCTTTCTAGGGTGAGATGGTATCTAAATATTGTTTTATTTTGCAATTCTCAAATGGCCAGTGCCATGGAACATTTTTTCATGTATTTACTGGCCATTTGTAATTCTTCCGCTGAGAAGTGTGTATTCATATTACATGCTCATTTTTAGATTGGGTCTTCACATTTTGGGGTTAATTTTTTTTTAGTTCATTATATAATTTATATAGAAGTCTTTGTCTGAGTGATTGTTGGTTAAGATTTATTCCCAAAATGTGGATTGTCTTTTCACTCTGTTGGTGATTTCTTTTGACATGCAGAAACTTCTCAGTAAGATAAGATCCCAGTTGTATATTCTTTGCAGTATTTCCCATGTAGCCTGGTTTTTATTCATGAACTGTCTACCTAGTCCTACATCCTCAAGATTTGCACCTAACTTCTCTTCCAGCAGATGTAATGTTTCTGTTTTAATGTTTAGATCTTTAATCCATTTTTATGTTACTTTAGTGCATGGCAATAGACCCAGGTCTATGTTTAGTTTTCGACATATGCAGAGCCAGTTTCTCCAGCACCATTTGTTAATGAGTCTATCTTTTTTCCAGTGAGCTTGTTTAGCCCTTTGTCAAAGATGAGATGCCTAAGTATGGTAGTAGTTGCATTTTGATCTTCTAATCAATTTCATTGATCTTCAGGTCTGTTTGTTTGACACTACCATGCTGATTTTATCACAGGAGCTTTGTAGTGTAACTTCCAGTCGTGGATTGTAATGCCTCCTGCCTTGCCATTGTTGCCCAAGATTGCCTTTGATATTCTAGGTCTTTACTGGTTCCAAATAAATTTTAGGAATATTTTCTCTACCGCTGTAAGGTACATTGATCTTATTTTTTTTCAGTGTTAATTTTATTTTATTGGGAAACAAATATCAATGAGACAGTTTGAAAACAGATTAACAGGACAGTTTCAATAATTACTACATTGTACATTGTTATCTTCTTAGTGGTTACCCATAGTACAAGATGCAGACAGGATATCCTGTCCAAACACTATTAGTACAAATCTTTCTTCTCATTGAATTAAGCGAAAGTAGCTGTATATCTATCCTAACTATTTTGCACGTACAGAAAAAAATGGTCCTTTTGTATCCCCTTTTTTTGTGTAGTCCTGTCATAAATGGGTATTCCGTTGGCATCCAAATACTATAAGTGTGTGAATTCAGCAAAACAATCCAACACAGTCCAGCAGTCCTCAATAGTAGTGGGTTATCTGCAGAAGTTGTTGACTTGACCCTTTCACAGCTCAGCATATTAATACAGCTTTACTTTATATATCTTGTTTTTATACTTTTCTGCTGGATGGTTAAGACCAAGATAAAGCAGGACCTATGTAACAAGAGTTGTAGCTTTCGGATATGATAAGGTCAGTGAAATCCCCTCAGGATTTATTATGAGATCCTGTACCTCAGATTGTAGAACCTTTGTCAGTGTCAGCCATGTGGATGAGTCACGAAAATTGCTTGGCCAATGTGCTCTCTGTGAAAGCCTGAGAGAATGTTTTCTCTCCATGTGACTCTCCCCAGGCACACTCTACATCATCAATCACTTTCCTCTTTGGCCCCATAATCTACTTGATCAGAAAACTTAGGACACAACTGAGTTACATGATGTTACAGTATATGTTCTCCTATGTTCTGAGTCTTCACTGACCTTGAAAGGCTAGGGTCAAAATGTTGGCTGTCCTTGCAGCCCTTCTATTTCTCTAATTTTTGGTCTGCAAACTTAGGTTGTTAACCCTCCAGAACAGAAGCTTATTATTACTCTAAATATTATGAAGTTGTGTTTAACTTCACTATCTGTCTGAATATCAAACATCTTAGGCATAACATGGAACAGGTATTTTCAATCAAGAATTGATATGTTGAACATTAAGTTCCTACAGAATATGGAGATAAAAATTCAAAAAATGAAAAATATTTAAAGAATATGAATAAACAATTACATATTTTTACACAGAAATTTAGAAATCTAACCATATATAACAATGTACCAGGACAGTCCTGTGACATTTTTTTCTTTTTCTTGTGTCTTTTTTTCATTTATTACCCATTAAAAAAAAGACTATTACTTGTGAGACAGTATGGTAAGAACTGGTATGTCCTGACAAGAGGTATATACTTAGAAGACCAGAATGACAAGAATTCCAGGCATGATCCTTCTATTACACATTTCTACCTTCAGTGCAGTTGCTTGGTTCACAGGTGTCAGCATGTATAGTCAGTCAGGGTGAGAATCCTACCGATTAACTGCTAGTTTCAAAAGCCCGCTGATGTTTCTCAGGATTATTGCCTTGCCCATCTTGTGTGTATAAATGTATGGCTTTTTCCCTGTCCTGATTTCTAGCTTTTCTCCTTGCCCTCTCCTCGTTTTCTAATCCTCAAGTTCTCGTTTTCCTTTTAATTGTGTTATGCCTTTCTATTTGTATTTCTTCTTTTTAAGTTCTTATATTAGGGAGACTATATGGTATTTACACATGTGGGTCTGGTGTATTTCACTTGTGAGTATA
>NW_004524617.1:9019319-9020737 GCF_000260255.1 Octodon degus | reverse complement strand
AGGAGTGGTGATAGAGGACATCCTTGTCTTGTACCAGACCAAAGAGTAAAAGATTTCAGTTTTTCCCCATTTAGGATTATGTTAGCTGTTGGGTTTTCATAAATGGCTTTTACGAGATTGAAGTAGAGGCCATCTATTCCAATTTTCTGTAGGACTTTGAACATGAATGATTCACTCATCTTTCTAATGATGCTATGTAATGATATAATTCCCATGTCACAGAATGAAGAGACCTGAATGAGACACTGTGACATATCATTAGGCTACTATTAACCCTGTGATGATATGTCGAAAGAAGGATCATCTGTTTTATTTATTTTTTAAAAGTATTTGGTTGTTACAGGCTCTCACTAAGCAGCTCAGACTCACAGTATTCCTTCTGCTTTCTGCCTCCACAGTACTGGGATTAAAGGCCTACGCCACTATGATGGGACTTTGTGGCTGGCTTAGCCTCCCCTGGGGCTATAGTCAGTGTGGCATGTGGTGCCAGGGATTGAACCCAGGTACTTGCACTTGCCTAAGATTTTCTAAGCAGGTGCTGTAGTCCACTTAGCTATCTCACTAATCTCCTCATCTGCTTCACTGTGGAGTGGAACAACTCAAGATTTCATCATTCTACTCAGAAAAGTACACATTAAGGTTGATGGATTAAAAAAATAAATAAATAAAATTGATGGATTATTTTTGAAACTCCCCTATTTAATATTCTTGGACCATAGTTAATCTAGATTAACTGAGACACCATAAAGAAAAAAAAAAGAAAGAAAGAAAATCATGAATAGGAGAAAGCTATTCAATGTATCACATATTTGTTGCATTAATTTTGAGTCAATGTCATTTTTACTGATATTCCTTATTACATTGAGAAATATAATTGCAATTAAATGATATATGTTGCACTTTGTTAGTATGAAAGTACTATAACAGTACATTGGACTGTTAAACATCCAATCAGTTTTTGAAGAATATATCATTTAACAAGTTGTTTCCCTATAGAACAATAAATCAGTACTTAGTTGAAATGGTACTTTGACTAGTAATTTTATATATTTAAGTATAATTGGTTAGGTTTTAAACATCAGAACTTTGTTGCCATCTTAATTTTTGTTTGAACATCATTTATTTATTGGAAATGTACCTCTGAATTCCTTATGTCACACATATAGTCACGTATATAGCGATCGATATCCATCCACAACTTCTCTGCATTTTAATTTTTATTTGTGAACTGCTGAAGTACTAAATACAAATTTATTTGAATTTGTTTTGGCAGGATCCAGTTCTAGTTAGCATATTATACCAACCTTTGAGTCTTTATATTATTTAAAATTATGCTAAAACTATAGTTGGTTAGACTTGGGTAATTCTCATTCTCTCTCTCTCTCTCTCTCTCTCTCTCTCTCTCTCTCTCTCTCTCT
>NW_004524617.1:9010659-9019219 GCF_000260255.1 Octodon degus | reverse complement strand
CTGCCCTTAAGGGTGAACCTGTTGTGGCCCTGTGGCGAGATGTTCTGCTCCTGGACTAGCTGGTTGGATCTATTCTCTACACTCTCCCCTGCAGAGGTTGCAGCTGCAGGATTACACCTTAGGTGTGTATGCCAGGCCTGAGCTGTGCCTGGAGGGGGCAAGGTGAAGTTGGAGGAAGAGGAAGCTCTCCGCACACTCACCGGACCTGGGCTTGGATTGGGTCTGGGGGCTCCCGCAACTTGGCAGAAAATCCTACTTGGCGATCGGGGTTGGGGAGGCACTGCGGAGTGGTGGGGGAAGGCCCAAGGGGCTGGGAGAGGGTCCGGACCATGCTGCGCCTGGGCTGGGACTGGTCCCGCCTGTCCATTGATGTTATTTTGATAGGAGTTGCTGTATAAAAATTTTGGAAATGTGGCTATTTTCACAATATTGGTTCATCCTATCCAAGAGCAAGGAATATCTTTCCAGTTTCTGAAATCCTCTTCATTCTCTTTTTTTAGATGCTAGTAATTTTCATTGTATAGATTTTTTACTTCCTTTGTTAGATTCATTCCTATGTATGTTATTTTTTTGGGTGCTATTGTGAAGGGTATCATTTTTGTCATTTCTCTCTCAGTGAGTTTGTTATCTGTTTAGAGGAATGTTATTGACTTTTTGGTATTTACTTTGTATCCTGCTATGCTATTGAATTTGTGTATTAATTATAGTAGCTTCTTGGTGGAGTTTTTTTTCTTTTTTGATCTTCCAAGTAGAGTATCATATCATGTGCAAATAATGATAGTTTAACTTCTTCTTTTCCTATTTTTATTCCTTTTATTTCTCTCTTGTCTAATGGCTCTAGCTAATTGATCCAGAACTATATTGAATAGGAGTGGTGATAGAGGACATCCTTGTCTTGTACCAGATCTAAGATTAAAAGATTTCAGCTTTTCCCCATTTAGGATTAGATTAGCCCTTGGGTTTTTATAAATAGCTTTTACCAGATTGAAGTGGAGGCCATCTATTCCAATTTTCTGTAGGGCTTTGATCATAAATGAGTTGCAGACTTTGTCAAAAGACTTTTCTGCATCTATTGAGATGATCATGTGGTTTTCAATTTGGGCTCTATTGATATTATGTATTACATTTATAGATATGCATATGTGGAATCATCCTTGCATCCCTGGGATTAATCCTACCTTGTCATGATGTATAAACTTCTTGATGATTTGCTGTATTCTATTGCCTGGTATTTTAATGAGGATTTTTGGTTTTTTGTTTATGAGGGAGATTGGCCTGTAATTCTTTTTTTTTTTTTTTTGATTGACTCCTTCTCCAGTTTTTGCATCAATGTAATACTTGCCTCCAGGAATGCTTTTGGGAGTATTGCTTCTTTTTCCATTTCATTGAAGAGTTTAATGAGTATTATGATAAAATCTGCTCTAAATTTTTTTTGACAATTCAGCTGTGAATCCATCAGGACCTAGGATTTTCTTTGTTGCTAATATTTTTATTATGTTTTCAATTTCATTGGCTGATACTGGGTTATTCAAAACTTCTGTAGCTTCTTGATTCAGTTTTGGAAATTTGTACCTATCTAGGAATCTGTACATTTCTTCTGTGTCTTTGATCCTGTGAGAGTAAAGATTTTCAAAATAGCTATTGATGATCTCAATTTGCTCAGATTCTGTAGTAATTTCTCCCTTTTCAATCTTTATTGCATGAATTTGAGTGCTTTCTTTCCTCTGTTGAGGAGATTTACTGGGGTTTATCTATGTTATTTAATCTTTCAAAGAACCAGCTTTTGGGTTCATTAATTCTTTGTATTGTTTTCTTTATCTCAATTGCATTAATTTCTGCTCTATCTTTAAGATTTCCTCCCCTGTTTGGGCTATGGGCTTGGTTTGCTCGTTTTCTCAAAGCTTGAAGTGCAGCATTAAGGCATTTATTTGTTCTCATTCTGTTTTCCTAATGTGTACATTCACAGCTATAAATTTCTCTCTGAGAATTGCTTTCAACATATTATTTAATTTCTTGTTTAATTTCATCTGTAACCCACTGGTTCATTGCTGAGGAGGGCGTTATTTAATTTCCATATGTTTATGGGGTTTTTGTTTTTTCTTTTGCTGTTAATTTGCAGTTTCATTGTACTGTGGTCAGATCCTATGCATGGAATAATTTCTGTTTTCTTGCATATACTTAAGCATGATCTATGGACTCATATGTGGTCTGTTTTAGAAAACATCCCACGTGCAGCTGAAAAGAATGTGAATTCATTTTTTTTTTGAAGCGAGGATTGAACTCAGGCCCTTGTGCTTGCTAGCCAAGTGCTTTTTCTACTGAGCCATCTCCCACGCCCCAAGAATATGAATTCAGATGTTGTAGGTTGAGGGGCTGGGGAGATGACTCAGTGGAATAAGTGCTTCCCTGGCAAGTGCATGGGCCTAAGTTCAATCCCAGGTTAACAGATGTTGCAGGTTGGAACACTCTGTATATGACCACTAAGTGCATTTCTTCAAATGTTTGGTTCAGTTCAGTTACCTCTTTGCTAAATTTTGTCTACTTGACCTATCTTTTTTATATAAGGGGGTGTTAATGTTCCCTTTTATGATTGTTATATTGGTTATTAGAGTGTTCATATACTTTGAAATTTGTCTTACATAGTTGGGTCTTCCCATATTTGCTGTATACATATTTATGACTATTATCACCTCCTCTTCATTTTTTCCCTTAACTAGTATATATTGACCTTCTTTATCTCATTTGATCATTCATGGTTTGAAGTCCAGATTGTCTGTGAATAGGACAGCTACCCCTGCTTTTTTCTGAGTTCCTGAATCATGTAGTTTTGTTTTCTATCCTTTGACTTTCAGCCTGTGAATTTCTTTATGGGTTAAATGTGTTTCTTGAATATACCATATTTTTGCATTTAATTTATTAATGCAGTCTGCCAATCTATTTCTTTTAATTGGTGAACTGAGTCCATATGCATTGGTGGTCATAATAGATATGTATTGACTTATATTTGTCTTATTTTCCTGATATTGGTTCACTACTTTTCTCCTGTGTTTAATAGTTTGTTGTGCTTGGTGGGTATTTTCTATTATTGTCCTTGGAATTTTTTTTTTGGTACCAGGGATCATACTCAGGACCTTACACTTTACAGGCAAGTACTTATTCCACTGAGCTATCTCTCTGGCCCCAAATTGTGAGTATTTTGATCCATTTCTAGAATATCTTTTATTACTCTGTAGTACTCTTGTTTGGTATGCATGAATTTCTTTAGCTGTTCTTTGTCACACAAGTATTTCACTTCTTCATTAACCTTGAAAGAGTTTTGCAGGGTATATCAGTCTGGGTTGGAATTGGTTTTCTTGTAATACTTGAAGTACTTTGTTCCATGCTTTTCTTGACTTGATGTTTTATGAAAAGAAATCTGCTGTTATTGTGATGGGTCTCCCTTTAAATGTGATCTGTTTCTTTTCTCTAGAAGCTTTTAGTATTTTGTTCTTGTGTTGAATTTCTGGAACCTTGATTATTATATGTCTGGGAGTAGTTTTAATTGAGTTGTTATTATTTTTTATGAGCAGAATATGTATATTGAGGGAAAGAAAGCTCCTGTCCAAGAGATGGACAGGAGGAGGCCCCAAGTGGATATTCCCTGGGAAGCTGTCTCTTCCAGGGACTTTTATAGAATAAAACCATGCAGTGAGGTGGGTCTAAGGTGGTAGAGAACATGGAAAATTGCTTAGGTGGATGTAGGGTGGGACAAAACTATGGCCACTCAATGAGATTACAAGCACCATTGCTCAAGAAAAATTTATTAAGTCCAGGACCAAATGGGGAAACGAGTCATGTAGCAAGTGAACATGAATGTAGAACAGGACTTTATCAGGTAGCCATCCAGTAGTAGTCTGATTAATAATTCTTCTGGCTCTCTCAGGGTGATGATCAATCTTAGAAGCCAATCTTTAGGGAGGTCGGCATTTGTTCGATCTTTGGTCTTTAGGTCTGGCCCATGGTGGGAGCATACATTCCTTCCAGAGTTGCAAGATATCTTATCTTCTGTGGTATCTCCTTTGAGAGCCTGGCCCTGTGTGACTGCCTATAATATTTCCATTTAACTCAGCAGCCTGCAACAAGTTTATCTATTATTTTATTTTTTTAATTTTTTATTGAATTTATAGAGAAACAGCAATGAGACAGTTTCAAAACCAATTAATAGGACACTTTCAATAATTAATACATTCCATATTGTTGTCTTCTTAGTGGTGAATCATAGTACAAGATGCAGACAAGGTATCTTGTACACAAACACTATTAGAACAAATGATTGTATTCACTGAGTTAAGAGAATATAGCTGTATATCTATCATAGCTATTTTGAATATACAGATACAAAATGTTTGTTAGGGGCCAGGGAGATAGCTCAGTAGAATAAGCACTTCCCCGGCAAGCGCAAAAAACTGAGTTCAATCCCTGGTTCCGCCAAAAAAAAAAAAAAAAGTTTGTTAATTTGTATCCCCTTTCTTTGCCTAGTTTTGTCAGAGAAGGGTATTCCATTGTCATTTATATATTAAATGTGCATAAATTCAGCAAAATATTCCAATATAGTCCAGTAGTCCATAATAGTAGTGGGTTATCCATAGGACTGGCAATGTCAGAAGTTCTCAACTTGAGCCTTTCACAGCTCAGCATATTAATATGGCTTTACCTTTTATACCTTGTTTTTATACATTTCTGCTGGATGATTAAGACCAAGATAAAGCAAGACCTATGTAATAAGTAATGTATCTTTTGTATCTGATAAGGTCAGTCAAGTACCCTCAGGATTTATCCTGTAACCCTGTACAGCAGTTTGCAAATCCTTTGTCAGTGTCAGCCTTGTGGATGAGTCACTGCCATTGCTTGATCAATTTGCTCTCTGTGAAAGCCTGAGAGAATATTTTTTTCCATTTGACTCTCCTTAGGCACACTCTACATCAACGATCATATTGCTCTGTGGCCCCATAATCTCCTTGGTCATAAAATTTGGGACACAACTGAGTTTCATGATGTTACACTATAGGTTCTCCTATGTCCTGAGTCTTCACTGAACTTGCAAGGCTAGGGCCAAAATGTTGGCTGTCTTTGCATCCTTTCTCTTTCTCCAATTTTTGGTCTGCAAACTTAGGTTGTTAACCCTCCAGGAGAGAAGCTTATTATTAACCTACAACATACGCAGTTGGGTTTAACCTCACTATCTGTCTGAATATCAAACATCTTAGGCATAACATGGAACAGCCACTTTCCATCTAGTTTTAATATTTTGAACATTAAGTCTGTAGAATATGGAGAAAAAATTTAAAAAATAGAGTATTTTAAAAATATGAATAAACATTTACATATTTTACACAGAAATTTAGAAATCTAACCATATACAGCATTGTAGCAGGACAGTCCTGTGACATTTTTTTCTTGTCTCTTTTTTCATTTATTACCTTTTTTTCTTAAAAAAATATTTCCTTGAGAGACAGTATGGTAATAATTTGTATGTCATGACAAGAAGTACATATTTAGAGGACCAGAATGGCAGGCATTCCAAGCATGACCCTTCTATTGCACACTGATATCTTCAGTGCAGTTTCTTAGTTCACAGGTATCAGCATATATAGTTAGTCAGAGTGAGAATCTTACCAATTAACTGCCAGTTTCAAAACCTGCTCATGTTTCTCAGGATCATTGCCTTACCCATCTTGTGTGTATAAATATATGGCTTTGCCCCTGTCATTTAGAAAGATATAACACAATTAAAAGGAAAATGAGAACTTGAGGATTGCACAATGAGGAGACAGCAAGGAGAAAAGCTGGTTTGATATTATTTCTAGTTCTACATTCCTCAGTTACCTAAATGTCAGACTGTTTTCCCATATCTCTGAAGTTTTCTTCTATTACTTCTGCCTATATTCTTTTTATATCATTTATATTGACTCCCTCTTTCTCATTTCTACCTGTTATTCTTATGTTGTTCATCTTTGCATAGTCTTGAAGCTGTTGAATTAGTTTCTTGGATCCTAGTTGTTTTTAAGAGATCTTTTCTTACATTTTCACTAGCTGCAATGTCTGAAAGTCTATCTTCATGTTCATTCAAACGGTTTTGCCAAGATGTGATGGAGTTTTTAATATCCTTTATCTCACTTTGAATCTACATCATGCATTGTATTTCTTTCCTATATTGCTCATTCAAGGTTTCCATCATTTTCTATTCTCCTCTATTTTTATCATTGTCTTCTTTAGAAACACTAGTAATTTTTTCATTGAAGTCATCATTTCTCTTTTACCTCTAAGATTATTTCTGATCTGATTTCCTGTGTACTCTTTTGCAGTTGTTTCTTTACGTGAGTTGCTATTATTTCAGAAATTTCATGTATGTCACTTCCAATTTCTTCTATGCTGATTTCTTCTCAGTTTGTTCTGAGCGGCTTGGAGCCTAGGAATGCATTTTGCTCCTTCTTTTTCAGAGAGAACTTTTTATTTTTGATTTCTGAAATACCTTTTAGTGAAAGTTTGATAGTAGGTAGCTGTATCACTGCTGTCAGAGTCTCTCTGTAAAAACGTCTGTTGTTTAAGTACCTCTCTGTGTCTGAGATTTTTGTTTTGTGTGTGTCCCAAGATTTGACCTTTTTTACTGATTGAGAGTGAGTTATTGGTGTATGTTTGGCACTGTTCTCTGTCCTTCAGTGTAGGGCTTTTGGGAGGTTATTACTCCAGAACCTCCCAATATTAATACCCATGCAGAAACATGTGATTAAGACAGATATAATTCCCTATTTATAGTAGTACAATTAGGAATAGTAATAACAGCTAGTGAAATTCAGAAATTGACAAACTTTTGTAACTAATGGATTTGTGCTTTAGACCATAGGAGCAAACATTATAGATGTATAACAAAGCAGATCTTAAATTGGTAATTTGTATTTAAATTATTTCCCTTATTTTGTTCTGTCTGGTCACCTTCCCTTCATGCTCCTGGAGTCTTCCTGGCAGACTAGCTTACCACAGTTACCTGCTGCCACCTCTGTGTATTGAGGATACTCCTGTAGTTCTGGTCCTTGGTCTGGGCTCAGTACATCTCAGCTCACTGGGCCTAGATCTACTGAACTCAGACTCAACTGGCAGGACCTGGCTTGGGTCTGATTGCTGTGTTCAGCTCCTTCAAGCTGAGCCCTGTCTTTGTGGGCCTTCTGCGCTCTACTGGCTTCTGGTCCTGAGGCTCCTTCCTGGTAGGCCTGATGAGGTAGAGTGTTCTCACTGTGCCTGGTAGCTTCTGGTCCCAAGGATGTTTATTTCTACAAGGGCCACCAGATCCTCATGGTCTGGAGCTAAGTAGGGAGGCTGCTCTTCTTTGTAACTGGCTCAGGCCACATGCTTCAGACATCCTCTTGATTCCAACACATCCCTGACTTCCACAGTATCACCATTGTGTAGCTTCAAGATCTCATGAAGTACTTGTCATGCAGCATGCAAGCAATAGAAGTCACAGAAAGTGGCAAAGCAAGGCATGGGGCTCTTGGCAGACTGCTTAGATCAGGGACTTTAGTACTATGACAGGACAGTCAGTAATAATTTTTAAATGAAGCTAAATTCAGGTATGCATTATTGTAGAAATGCAGAGAAAAGTTCAAATGACATCAATTAATTTGTCATGAAATATTTAATTTACTTGAAAATTAACCTATGCTCTTTTAGTAGCAAAAAAGAAATCTATCTTTTGTCCTGATTATTTCTAATTAATTTAGTGGGAATATACCTACAGGAGCAATGACAAAAAGGCACTAAGACAATAAGAAATGCAACATTAAAAATGAGATTTAGTGTAGTCCTTGGTTTCCTACAATTATTTAGGGACTATGAGACTAATCAATTATTTCTCTGCCAATTAGCATCTTTTTTCTTATTTAAACCTTAAGCAATCTGAAAGGAGTGATGCAGTCCCCATATGGTTGGGTCCCATTCATCTGAAGGGAGTACATTGCAAGACTCTCAGTACATGCATGAAGCCACCGATAGTTTTGAATACTATGAATGCTGGGGTTTGGGGTTTTATGTTCATTTGTTTGGTAGTTTTGGTGCTAGGAATTGAACCAAGCCTGACAGATTCTAAGAACATTATCCATAAGCTACTCCTCCAGCCTCAAATTTTTATATAAATACATAACTATGCTGTAGTTTACTTAAGAAATCACAAACAGAAAAAGATTTATAATGATAACTAATAATATAATAGTACATCTTATAAAAATAGTACATATAATAAAATAAAATAGTATAAAATGATGACAAATACTATAATAAGGGATATATAATTTAAAAAAATCTTATTATACTGCATTCACTCATCTTTCTTTTTTTTATTTTTTCAAAGTTTTATTGACAAACAGATAGCAATGAGACAGTTTCAAATCATATCGGAAGGACAGTTTCAACAAATAATACACTGCATATCTTCTTCTTAGTGGTTAATTGCTGTACAAGATGCGGACTTGTGATCCCATTTACAAACACCGTTAGAACAAATCATTCTATTCATTAAGAGAATGCA
>NW_004524617.1:8995429-9006179 GCF_000260255.1 Octodon degus | reverse complement strand
TCTCTTTCTCCCTCTTCCTCACTCTCCCTCCCTCCCTCCCTGTCTCTCTCTCCCTCCCTCCCTCTCCTTCTCTTCCTCATCCCTCTCCTGCTCTCCTTCCCTCTCCCTCTCCCTCTTCTTCTCTCTCTGTATTGATCTATATGATAGATGGATGAATAAAAATATATACATGATAAATATTTCATATATGCATATTTATTGATCTAATCTTATCCATACGCACTTCCACCCCTGGGCTGAGGGATTATTCTTTAAAACTACAAGTTAACCACAGCTTAGGTTGAAGATATAAAATCAAGTTTACTAGAAATATCCTCATTTTTTTTTACTTCTCAATCTATTCCCCTTTGGCTTTCATTCCATTTGTATTAGCCCTCTCCATTGTCAACTACTATATTGTTTATGTAAGAACTGATCAATATGGGAAGATTTCTAATCTCTTTTCATGGCTTTGACAACTACCTTCTATTTTCCCCAAAAAGAATTCAGGGGCCTATAGGTATTTTCATACCACCATTCCTTTACTCTGTGTCCTAATTTTGTTTGTTGCTATTAAGCTAAGACTTTTTTACATTTAATAATGCAAAACTGTCATTGATCTATAAAGCTATTACCTAAACTATGGTAAATCACACTTTTACAATACAGCAGACCAGCAATGAAATTCATCTGCAGGGCCAGGGAGATAGCTCAGTAGAATAAGAACCTGCCTGGAAAGCGTCAGGGTCCTGAGTTCAATCCCTGGTACAAAAAAAAAAAAGAAAGGAATTCATCTGCAATGACTTTAAATGCTTCCCTAAATCATGTTCTTTTATTTGGAAAAAAATCTTTTTGGTTATGTAAGTGGCTCAGAATTGTGAAATTATTTAGTTGCAGAGGGGCTTATTTTTTAACAGTGTAGCAATTACATCTTAAAATAACTATTATTCAATCCATTCTGCCAGCATTGGGAGACTAAGCAGATGTCAGATATTCTAAAATACATGACTCTAGGTGAGTTTGAGATGTTACTATTCTTCTGTAGAACAGATCTGCTACATAAAGGATGCCAGTAAGTTGTATACTTACATAATGATGTAACAGCTCTCAGAAGCTCTCATTTGAAGCATAATTATTAAGTCTTGGAATAATACTATTTTAGAACTAGATAAAGAAAATTTAGAACTCAATTTTTAGTAGATGTGGAATCTCTGTCATCAAGGACCTACCTGAAATCTCATATTTAATTAAAGGACTTAAAGTCATCTTGGGAAGATATCTTCTCTTTCAATTGTGATTCCAGTTAAATTGATTTTCTATCTTCTCACTCTGAGGCCATACTTACTGCTGAGGGTGGAAAGGGTGGAGATAGGAAGAGGGGGAGGAAGGAAGGGAGAGAGGGAAAGAGGGAGAGAAGGGCAGAGAGAGGGAGGGAAGGAAGGAGAGAGAAAGGAATAAGGAGGGAGGGAAGAGAGAGAGAGAGAGAGAGAGAGAGAGAGAGAGAGAGAGAGAGAGAGAGAGAGAGAGAGAGAGAGAGAGAGAGAGAGAGAGAGATCTTAATATTATACTTTAATAGAAATAGAATATGCTTGGACTTTAACATCAGAATAACCTAACTTTAAAACTTGCCTAAACCAAAATTTCCGCTTGTACATATGCTATCTTCTAGAATTATTTGAGTCCTTTACAGTCTTTCTGTGTTATCACTTACCTTCTGTCGTGGACCATTTTCATCATCTTCAGAAGTGAAAAGAGGGGCCGGGGGATGGCTTTCTGGAATAAGCACTTCCTGGCAAGCTCAAGGACCAGAGTTCAATCCCTGGTTCCACTAAAAAAAAAGTGCTATCACTTCTATCATTCTAAAAGAAAATTATTTTCACTCCATATATTCCTCCAGATATTTCCTTATTTCCTACACCCTATGTATAGAATACTGTACAGAAAATTGTGAATTTTATAGAAATATATTGTCTAATCATTTTTTTCTGGTCCTCCTTGGAACTTTCTTTAGTAAAGTTCTCTATCCATCACTGCAATGAAAGAAAATTTCAATTGTCACATGTGTATTATTTTCAAACTAATATACAAATCATAAAATATGCATGTCCAATACATATATATTTTTACAATGCTTAAATCATGTCAGACATATTTATCTTCTCAGTTAACATTTCTTCATGCCAAGAATTTCCAAAATTCTATCTTCTAGCTTAGTACAAAGTTGTTATCCATCAACACCATATCATACAACAGAACACCAAGTGGTTCTTTCTTTTATTTTAAATTTTATGTATTTGGTACAGGGTCTCCCTACATAGCTCAAACTCATAGCACTCCTCCTGTTTTCAGCCTCCCCAGTGGTGTGATTAATGAGGTTTACCACCTCCCCCAGACTTGGTTGCTGCCTCAGTGTGCCTGGAAGCAGGCCGGCATGGCATGCGGTACAGGAGATGGAAGCCTGGTCACTGCTCTTGCCAAAGCAGTCACTTAGTCCCCTGAGCTATCTTACCAGCCCTGCCATTAATTGATCTTATGTAACTGTAAGAGTACCACTGATTAACATTTTCCATCTCTCCATGACTGCCACTCTCCTTGGCCTTTTCTAACTAGCACTCTGCTCTCAACTTCCATGAGATTGCTTCTTTTCAATTTCACACAAGTATACTATAAGTGCTGAACAATATTCCATTATGTGCATGTACATTTTCTGTATTTAATCATCAGTTGATGCATACTTGGTTTGTTTCAGTTTCTTGGCTGTTATGAATCCTCCTGCAAGCACATGAAAGTAGAGATGTCTCTTTGACATACTGATTTCATTCCTTTTGGACATATACCCCAAAGAGCCATTGCAGGATTATGTCATAGTTCTATATTTTGAGGACTCTCCACAATTTTCCAAAACTGATGTACTAAACTTAGATTGCCATCAGCAGTTTGCAAGAGTTCACATCTATCTACATCCATACCAGTCCGTGTTATGTTTGTCTGTTGCCCGAGTAAGGTGATAGCTCATTGTACTTTTGATGATTAACGATACTGAATACTTTTACATGTACGTACAGGCTATTTGTATCTCTTATTTTAAGAAACATGTACTTTAATCTGCTGCCCATTTTTAAATTGATTTATTTTGTTTTTCATTAGTGTCAATTTTTTGGAGGTGCTTACATATTCAGGATATCAATCCATTTATAATATTTTCTCCCATGAAGTAAGTTGTACTTGCACTCTGTTGGGTATATCCTTTGTTGTGAAGAATATTTTTGTTCTGTCATTGTCTTTGTTTATTTTTGCTTTGGTTTCCTGTGTTTTGGAGGCTTATGCAAAAACAAAACAAAAATCTTGCCCATGCCTGGTGTTAAAATGTTTTCCTTATAACTTCAAGAAGCTTTATAGACTCAGGTCTTATAGTTAAACCTTTGACCCATTCTGAGCTGTTCTTTGTAACAGGTGAGAAGTAAGCACCTAGTTTCATTCTTCTCTATAAGGATATACAATTTTGTCAACACCATTTCTGGAAGTCTTTCTCCAAAGAGTGTTCTTAGCAACTTTCTTGGAAATCAATTGCCTGCACATTTGTTGGCTTACATTTAGTTGCTTCTTTATTTTATTTATTTATTTATTTATTTTTGTCTTTTTGAGACAGGGTCTCACTATGCAGCTCAGGCTATCCTAGAGCTCACTTAGTAAGCTAGGCTGGACTCACAACAATCCTTCTGCCTCAGCCTCCCGAGTGCTGGGATTACAGGTGTACACCACCATTCCCGGCCCTCATTTAGTCACCTTATTTTTTCATTGGTCCCTCTGTGTGTGTGTCTGTGTGTGTGTGTGTATGTGTGTGTGTGTGTGTGTGTGTGTGTGTTTATGTAAATACCATTTGTTCTGATCACTACAGATTTGTGACAAGCTTTGAAGTAAGGTCGTATCATTTCCTGCTTTGTTCTTTATATTTAAGATGGTTTACACTATACAAGATTTGTGGTTCCGTATAAATTTTAGAATATTTATTTCTCTGATGAATACTATTGATATTATAATAATAATTACATTGAATTTATAAGTTGTTTTGAGTACATTTTAATAATACTGATTATTCAAATCCAGGAACACAAGATTCCCTTCTCACATTTTTATGTTCAATTCTCTTAATTAACATTTCATAATTTTCACTGAAGAGATCTCTTTATTTTGGTTAAATCTATTTTTAAGGACCTTTTGTAGCTGTTGTAAATGGGATGTTTGTTTTGCTCGATTTCTATTTTCAATAATTTATTATTGAGAAATAGCAGTGTTACTAATTTTTGACTGTTGAAATTGTATACTGAAACTTTTCTGTATTCATTAGTTCAAACAGTTATTTTGATTTAGTATTTGTGTTCTTTATTTACAACATCATGTCATTTGAAAATAGCGACAATTTGATTTATTTTTCTATACTGATCCACTTTATTTATCTCCCCTGCCTAATTACTATGGATACAACTTGCAGCAGTATTTTATTTTTGGTTATTTATTTATTTTTTGTGGTACCAGCGACTGAACTCCAGGACCCTGCACTTGCCAGACAAACACTTATTCTACTGAGCTATCTCCCTGGGCCCCAGCACTATTTTAAATAAAGGTGATGAGAAATTCATTTCTTCATCAAAATGTTAAAGAGAAAATGGCTAACTTCTCACCATTCAACATATTACTGTTTTATTATAAATTTTATTATTTGAAGAATGTTACTTGTATGTATAGTTTGTCTAGAATTTTATGAGGATGATTAATTTTATTATATATTTCCTTTTTCATTAAGTGAGGTAACTGTATGCTTTTTGTAATTTATTCTGTTGATATAGTATACCATGCTTATTTTTATGTATATATTCTATTACCATTCCACTTGTAGGATGAATCTCACTTGATCATATTGAGTAATCTTTTTAATGTGTGGTTGGATTTAATTTATCAATATTTTATTGAGGATATTGTCATGAAGTTTATTGTTTTTTTCAAGTTGTGCTTTTCTGGTTTGGGTATCAGGCTAACACTAGCCTCAGACTGTGTTTGGGAAATATTCTCTCACTGACATTTGGCATGACTTAAGCAAAATTAGTATTAGTACCTCTGTAAATGTTCACTAGAACTCAGGAATAAAGTCATATAATTCTGGGTATTTATTTTATGGGAAAAATTTTATTATCAATTTTGTAACTTGACTAGTTCTATTCTTTTCAGGTTTTCCATCTCATTACACATTGTTCATAAGGTTTATATATCTGGAATTTTTTTCTATTTTTGTACAGATTATCAAATTTGTTTGCAAATATTGTTCATAATAATCTCTAATTACCTCATGTTTTGTGGTATTATTTTAGTGTTTCCTTTTTCATTTCTAATTTGTTGTATTCCTCTCCTGTCTTAGGTAATCTATTTAAGGGTCTGTCTATTTTGTTTATCTTTTTGAGAACTAGGCATTCACTGATGATCTTCTGTATTTTGTGTATTATTTCATTTATTTCTCCTCTAATCTTCATACTCTGATGAGAAAACTGTGCATCTGGTGGCTGTTGGAGGGAACGTTCTATAGGTGGCTCTGATTCATTTGGGCTAAGGTGCAGTTATCTCTCCTGTTCCCCTGCTGATTTTCTATCTAGATAATCAGTGAATTGATGAAAATAGAGTGGTGAAATCCCTCATTACTGTATCAAAGTCTATCTTTGCTTTTGAGTAAATTAATCTTCACTTTGTATGTTTTGATGCACATTTATAATTTTCCTCTTTATGAATGTATCTTTTTATTATTATGTAATAATCTTATATTATCTTTGTTATGGTTTTTAGATCATCCTTTTTATTAGGATATATATTTGTACAAATATGTTTATATTCCTTCTGTGGAACTGGTACATGTATGTAATATATCTTCTTTTAAAGAGGAAAATAGAACAAAAATAAATAACAAGAACAAAGATAAAAGCAAAGCAACATAGAACAGACAAGATGGTATAGCATTTCAAAACAAAACCAGAAAATTAACAATGGTTGTTATATTATATATTATCATCAAATTTGTAGCTCAGATTACCAGATATAGGCATGCAAGATTGATCAAGCAATTAAACATTAACTCTTCCTTTCATTAAACCTTAATTTTTTCCTTGTCCTTTTTACCTTTTTCTTCAATCACTATCCTATGTCACCCTTATATCCATCTCTTGATACTCTCCCTTTTTGCTACATGTTTGCAGTACCTAATATTTACAATGCTTGGTCAGAGTTGCTACAAGTATGTAGCACACCTTAACTCCTATTTTTATCTCCTTTGTACTCCTCTTTCTCCATCCCTCCATCTCTTGATCCCCTCAAACTTTGAGAAAGACCTCTCTACTTATTTACCATCTTTTATTTTGCTCTTTATTTATATTTTGGGTTGTGTGTACAAGAGAAACATGCAATATTTAAGCTTTTGTGCCTGATGTATTTCACTTAAAATAATGGTCTCAAGGTGCATCCATTTTCTTGTACATGACTCAGGATCTTCTTTCTTTATGGCAGTGTAGTACTCTGTCATCTATAAAATCCACATTTTTTTATTCATGCATCTGTTGATGCTTGTTATGGTTTGTGTATATTTGTCCCCCAAAGCCTCCTGGAGTCATGGAACTGCTTCTGGAGTTTGTGATTAAGTTCGGTGTGGATGCTGCTCCTGCCCTGGGGCAGGTAATTTACATTACAGTGTAAGGAGGGGAGAGAGGCTAGCTAGCTGCCTGAGCTGCTGCCCCTCCCTTTGCTCTCTGCTCTTTGTAGCCACCATGAAAGACTGATATCTGCCATGTGCCACTCTGCCTTGGAGCCAGCTGAGTATGGACTGAAATCTCCACTAACTGTGAGCTAAATAAGCTTCCTTCATTTTAGGTGTTGGGTGTTTGTCCTAGCAATGAGAGAAGAGTAACTGAGACAATGCTCATATAGGCTAATAAATTTACCTACAATATTGTAGCAATATTTACCTACATGGATATATATGTATTAATTTATTGTCATGTCTTTAACTCTTTCAGGAAGATAATTTCCAGATGAATAGCTGAGTCAAAAGTAATTTCTAGTTTTAGTTTTTGAAGAAATCCCATACTGATTTCCATAGTACTGTACTACCTTATATTCCCACCAACAATGTAGAGACGTTTGTTTACCTCACAGTTGTGTCAGTACTTATTTTTTTATGAGCAGAATATATTTATTGAGGGAAAGAAATCTCCTGTCCAAGAGAGGAACAGGAGTGGGGCCCGAGCGGGTTGTGCTCCGACAGTATAATTTATTTATTTATTTATTTATTTATTTATTTATTTTGGTGGAACCAGGGATTGAACTCAGGCGCTTGCGATTGCTAGGCAAGCACTTATTCTACTGAGCTATTTCCCTGGGCCCTCGTGTCAGTACTTATTTGATTTTTTGTTGCTGGACATTTTGGGGGTGGTGACATGGTATCTCAGTATTGTGGGGGCCATGTTGGGAGGAAGAAGGGTCTACAAGGTGTCAGGGTCTCACTACTAGATTGGACTCATAGTGATGTGCCTGTTTACAGCCTCCCAAGAACTGGGATTACAGGCGTGTGCCACCACACCCAGTATCAATTGCCATCTCAGTGTGCCCCGGGGGGCAGGGCCAGCAGGGCAGGCCCAGGGATCGAACCTTGGGCTCCTGAGCCTGCTTGCACGTGTTTTAATATGCTGAGCTATTTGGCTGGCCCTTCTCAGTGTTGTTTTAATTTGCATTTCTCTAGTGCAACATTGAGCATTTCTTTATGTGTTTATTAGCCATTTGTATTTCCTACCCTGTGGAATGTCTATCCATTTCACTTGGTCATTTTTTGATTGGGTCTTTTGAGGAATCTAATATTTTTAGGTTGCTTATTAATTACAAGGAATTAAACTCAGGACCTTGTGCTTTCCAGGTAGGTGCTCTGCCTCTGAGCTATATTCCTAGCCCTTGAGTTCTTTATATATTCTAGGTACTAGTCCTCTGTATGAGACAGGAGCTGGAAATATTTTTTTTCATTCTGTAGGCAGTCTTTTCACTCCATTGGTTGTTTCTTTTGGTTGCACAGCTTCTTAATTTGATGTGATTCAACTTCTTAATCTTTGGTTCTATTTTCTGTGCAACCAGGGTTCTGTTCAAACAGTCCTTGCCTACATTGTGACTTCAGGAATTTTATGTATTTTATCATCCAGCCTGTTAAGTGTGTCTATTTTAACATTTAATTCTCTGATACATTTTTTATTTCAGTTTAGTACATGTCTACATTCAGTTTTCTGTATTTGGATAGCCAGTTTTCTCAACAACATATTTATTGATGATGCTATCTTTTTCCAGTGCATGGTTTTTTTTTGCCAGATTGTGCAGGATCAAATAGTTGAATGGTGGGGTTATTTCCACACCCTGTATTCTGTTCTATTGATCCTCATGTCTATCTTTGTGCCAGTACCATGCTGCTTTTTTCATCACAGTTTCTTTGTAATAAAATTTCAAGTCTGGGATTATGTTCTCTCCCAATTTGTTCTTTTTATCCCAGATTACTTTTGCTACTCTGGGCTTCCTCAGGTTCACAATAGCACTAAAAATAATTAAATACTTAGGAATTGACCTAACTGAAGAAATGCAATAACTTTATAACAAAAATTACAACACTGTAAAAGAGGGAATCAGACAGGCCATCAGAAAATGGAAAGATTAATTTTAAGACTGTTTTCTCTAGTTCTAAGAAGAAAGCTGCTTGAATTTTGATCAAGATTTCATTAAATTTGTATATCAATTTTGGAAGTATGATCAGTTTTGACTATTGGCTTTGCCTATCTAGGAACAGGGTATATCCTTCCATTTCCTTGTATCCTATTTGATTCCCTCTTGTGTAGTGATGTAGTTTATGTTATAGAGGTCTTTCACCTCTTAAGTTATTTAGTATTCACAGTGCTATTGTGAATAATATTTTTTCTGATTTTCTTTCTCAATAAGTTTATCATTATACAGGAATGCTTTTGATTTTGGTGTGTTGGTTTTGTATAATGATACATTACTAAAATCTATTTTATCTGACATGCATGGCTAACCATGATGTCTTTTCCATCCTTTCAGTATGGATGTAATTTATTTTATCCCTTTGATTTTCAGTCCACGTGTGTGTTCAAAAGTGAAATAAGTTTGTTGTAAGCAACATAGAGTTAGGTCATCCATCCAGTCATTCCACATCTTCAAATGAAGAATTTAATACATTTATAGTTGAAAGAGTATAAACATATTTTATCTTCTTCAAATACAGTAGTTTCATCTCTTTGAAATATCGATATTTCTTTGCTCATTTTAAATACATGTTAAAGCCTAGGTGAATTTTCAATGGTTTATGTTACTTTAGGCATGCTTATGTAAAGTATTACTGATTGCATTATGAATATTGTTTCATCAACTCAAATTTAAGTATTTATTTAAGTATTTATTTTTACTCCATATTTCTAATAAATTACCAGTTATTGTTTTTGTAATGGATCTATTTCTAGCTAAGAATTTAAATGAGTTCATGTTATTAACCTTTCCCCGAAAATTTCAAAATACTCAGTTTATTTTTACTTAAATATTGTTCTAAAAAGATTACATTTTCAAATCATGAATTTTTTTTTAAATTTGGGGGATGTCATCTAGTTTTGAGTTGCTATTCTTTTTAACAAACTAGTTATATTTTATTTTTTTGAAATTTTATTTCAGGAAAGGAGAGAGAGAGAAAGAGAGAGAGAGAGAAAGAGAGAGAGAGAGAGAGAGAGAGAGAGAGAGAGAGAGAGTCTTGAGTGATATTGCTAATTTCTTTTCTATCCATGTGATTTTTACCCAACTTTTCCTCTTAGAACTAACCTGACAAACAAAATGAGTTCACAAGTCCTATGTATCATTGTGTATTGTTTAACCACATAGTATAGTTTGACATTTTTTTAAGCTTATTAACATCCACAGTTTATAACTTTTAGAGACCTTTTATCAGAAAACAAAGTAAATATGAAGGAAATGTTAGTGCTTGGCTTCTCATCTTCAACCCAATTCTCATCACACAGATTTTTCTGTATAATGCTTTAAATATTATTTTATGATTTCCACTATACTTTCTTCTGTATAGTTTTCTAAATATAGCTTTGTCTTTACAGTAAATTTATACTTAGGCATACAATTCATTTTCAGTTCATGTTTCAATATAAAAATCCAGAGAATGTAGTATATATAATTCTTTTCAATAGAAAAACATTAGTTTTCTTTGCAGCTGATAGTATAGACAGTTTTTAAATGTGTTGTAGAGCATATAAGAATATATATTTCTTTTCCTTTAATATAATTATTTCTATGGGAATACTTGACTAAGATTGTAAATTCTGCTACTCAAAATTTCTATTTTAATTTGCTTTATTTAATATGTCAATTTCTCAGAGGAAAATATTAAGGACTCTATAACTGTAGATTTATCTATTTTTAGTATTTTTAGAGGACTTTTTACTAAATACTTTGATATTACTTAGTTCTTTAATTATGTTGAACATAAAGATGTATATATACACTTAATATATATTGTTTGAAAATACAGAATATTTCCATTTATATTGATGAATGCCTTTAAATTTCACTTTGTCTAATTTTACTAGTGATAGTTTTATCGTAATTATGTCTTATTATGTTTCAGAAACTAGCATTTTTTTTAATTTTTTTATTTATTTGAGAGAGAGAGAGAGAGAGAGAGAGAGAGAGA
>NW_004524617.1:8984725-8995234 GCF_000260255.1 Octodon degus | reverse complement strand
AGCACCTACTTAGAACAAGCTTGGCAAGGCATCAGGGACCGCGGTTCAATCCCCCAGCACCACATGCCAGCCGGCCCCGCCCCCTGGTGGGCTGAGCTGGCCACACACACACACCACACTCTCTCTCTCTCTCTCTCTCTCTCTCTCTCTCTCTCTCTCTTTCTCTCTCTCTCTCTCTCAAATAATAAATAAAAAAAATTAGTAATTTTTATTACTATTGCGCTAATGTTGTACATCCTGTTTTCTATTTGTGACTTATTTTCCCATTATTTTCTCCTTTTCTTGCTTGCTTTATCAAATTTTATATTTTTGATATAAAATTTATATTTTATATTTCTTGTTCCTTAGAAATTATAGTTTCATTTTTATGTTAAACAATCAGTATATAGTTAACTGTCATGCAAATTTGTGGCTCTAACCAGAATTAGACAATATGAGTATTATAATATGGTAATTGTCCTCAAATGTCTTACATTACTTTCTTTATTTTTAAAATGATATTCTTGGATTAAACAAGGTGTATTATCAGTCTACTTTATGGTATACTTCCTAACCCTCTTTGAACTCAGTTGTGGTTACATAATCAAATTCTGCAAAGTTGTGTAAGAAACTGCAATTTACTTCCTAAAGACAAAAATACTTGTCCTAGATACCCACATGCACGATGAGATGATTTAGAAAATAGCTGTAAAATTTACAGAGGAGTAATTACTATATGTATATAAATTCCTTTGCTTCTCTGTGAAATATGCTTATGTAAATTAAAATTGTGAACAATTTTACAATTGAAACAAACAAAAATAGATGCTAAGCTAGCTATAGGGAATTGTCAAATGTTGGTTGTTTTTGATTAGGGAAATGGGCAATTTTATGTTTGCACTTAATAAGGAGTCAAAATTTATCATAGGCATGAGTAATTTCATCATTTTCCATAGAAGGAACTAAAGCAAAAAGTCTTAGTCTGAAAAATCAAGAATTAAATTGTTATTATTTAAAAAGTAAACATTATAGTGTCTATGATGTCAAATATAAAAATAATTGTCAGGAAGTAGGCACAGAAAGAAGCGAAAACCTAATATCATCTGCTAAAGAGATAGCTTGGCGGTATAAACCCCTGCCTGGTGAACACAAGGACCTGGGTTTGATCCATGTACCACATGCTGGGCCGGTCCCGAGCCATGCCAGCCACCAAAACCAGGCGTGGAGGCACACGTCTGTAATCCTAGAGCTGTGGAGACTTAGACAGAAGGATCCCTATGAGTCCGTACTGCATAGTGAGACCCTGATATCCTCATCTTTCATGTTGCAGTGATTTTTACAATATTTATTCTATTTATTATAGTTTGCTTCAGTGTCATTGATTTTAAGATGCATCATTCTCATATATGTAATTTACATTTTAATTCAGTCATCAATCTATTTTTCATTTTCATACTTTACACTACTGTGTTTGACAATGAGAACTTATGGCGCTGCATTTCTTTAAAAACTTAAATAGGAATGCTAAAAACCATCCCTGATAAACTCCTAAGCAACCACTGTAATGATTTCAAAGTAACCAACTTTAAATTTTTGCTTCAGGACTGTTGAAATTTATCTGATTCAACACTACCACTCCTATAAATGTCTTTCAGTATTCTAACATATTATTTGTATTATAATAAACCAATAGGATACAACTTCAGGCACACTTCTGAGCTATTAAAAAATAGAAGCATATGAAATAATTCTAACAAGAAAGGGAAATATTAAAAACAGACATAATAATATGGACTAGGAAGGAGCAAGATCAAATTCTCTAATGCAATAAATATAAAATAAAACATCCCATTAGAAAGAATGAATTCTTGGATGAAGTCAAAATTGATAGTTCAACAATGCAGTATATAAATAACATTCATCTAAAACAAAATTATTTATTATTGAAATAATAAAATAAAATATTTATCAAAGATCTACCAGGCATATTATTAAACAGAGACTATTGTGTCATTAAATATATGAATGATTTCAATATAAGATAAAATATTAAAAACTGATGTGTTATTTTGAAAGATTTTTTTTCTTTTTTTGTCCCCTGTACTAGAGATTGAACCAAAGGCTTTCCCTCTGAACTACATCCTCAGCCTCATCTTTTTTAAAAAATTGAGAAAAGGGTAAATTGCTAAATTGCCTTCATGGAATTTAAACTTACTATCTTCTTTCCTCAGCTTCCCAGAGTACTGGAATTATAGCGCTGTGCTATTATAGTAGGCAAGTGATAAACATATTTTAACATTTTAATATATAAAAAAGTCAATTAGAATTCCAAAAGCATGAAATACAGAAATGCAAAAGTAGCTAAGACAATATCATACTGCAAGTTTCTAACTATTTCAAGACCATGATACCACATTATAATAAAACTAGATAGGGGTGATAAAAGCATATACGAATAAAAGCAACAACATAAATTTTAAAATTTAATTTAAATTATCACTGTTCCAATTTTGTGGACAGAAAGAAACATCAAAGGTAAAGTCTTATTATCTATAAAGTGAAAATAGAAATAAAAGTTATAAGATATATGAGAAATAGCTGGGGTTTACTGAGGGAAGGATAAAATTTTAATGTCTAAATAAATGAATCAAAAAAAATAAATGAATCATACACTTAAATGGTTAAAATATGTGAGAAATCATGGGAAAAAAAGCTATAGTTTCCAGAACTTACTAGGAAGTGAACTAAAGCTCTCATACCAATGTAATTAATGAAATAAAGTGAGAATTTTGAACATTATATTAGTATAGCACTGATTAGAGGGCTCTTTCTTTCTTTCTTTCTTTCTTTCTTTCTTTCTTTCTTTCTTTCTTTGGCAGAACCAGGGATTGAACTCAGACCTTTGTGCTTGCCAGAGAAGCACTTATTCCACTGAGCCATTTCTCCAGCCCCTAAAGGCACATACTTTTGCTAAATATAAAAATCAAACTGAAAAATAAACAGAGAAATGAAAGAATTTAAAAGAATTTCCAGCAATACAATATCATAAAATTAAAATGCAGTATAGAAGGGTGGTTTGGGGTAAAATAAATAGTAAAATTAACATCTTAATAGCTACATGAGTCAATACATTGATATTTATAATAGTAATGTATTATAAATTACATAGCTACCCTGTACACTGTAAGTATAGATACTTTACTTATTGTCAGAAAATTGTGTTCATTTTCTATCAGTCTTATTTTCATTTTGTTTAAGTGTCTACAGAATGTTTACAGATCACTCAGTGGTTTTTCCTATGCATTCACTGGGAGCTGTGGTCCAGTCCTCAGCAGGCGGCTGAGCTTCTTCATCTTCAGTCAACTGCTGAAAGAAAAAGAGATACCCACATGCCTTCACACCAACCTGTCGTCTCAGTTTGAGTAGTAATAAATTCAGAAGCTAGAGTAGTTCTTTCAGTCGAAAGGTTCTCTTTAAACTTTTGAGTGCTGAGCTGTCCTTCCTCTTCAATCTTTTGAAGGTTGTTGTGAAAATAAAGATCATCCATGGCTTTCCATGAGTAGATGTTAGCACATACTCACAGAATTTCCCAGGCCTGTTCCTACCCATTAGAGCCATTAAATGAATTATTTTTTGTTTCACAGGTTAGAGATATCCACATAATGCAGAGGAGAACTTGTGTAACACTAAGAAGCGGTAGGTAAGTTAATATAAGCTACCTCATAAGCTCTGGGACAAGTGGACCAGTAAACACTAGAAAAAGGTGGCTCTCAGAAGGATTACTGGGTCTGCTTAATTAATGTTCTAGAAAAGAAGCTACAATCAATAGGACTGGCTTGAGTGGCAGCAGCTAATGTCAACACAGTCCACTGTGTTGCAGGGTGTGCATTGACATAAGCAGGGTTTTCAATGGCCCAAGATGCCAGAAGAAGCTTGTCTTCCAGCTCTTCTTGAGATTTATAATATAGATATACCACTTTGCCTTTTGTAGATGTATTGTTCTATCTAGAAATAAAAATGTTTGTCACCAAATGGGTTCCTGCCCTAACAAATATTAGGATTTCCTCCTCCTTTTTTGGTGGGATACCGAAGTTCTGGACATCATGCAAGATGTCTTTCATAATCACTATAGGAGTTTTAATAAGTAATGCACAATTGATTCTTCTGTGAGTGTCATGGAAAGGGTATCTCCTATTCTACGAGGAGAGAGAATGGTAAGTATGTCATTTGTACTTCCAGCAATCAGGAAATCCAGCAATGAAGAAAAGAAACTATTAACTGTTCACTGGAATATATCATTTTAATTATCATAAATTAATACATCCCAGTGAGAAATAAAGATCTACAAGGAAAAATACCAGCACACAATGTAGAGAAGCTAATACTGTGGAAAAGGGAAGGAAAATAAACTTTTATTTAAACACCTACCTTGAATGAAACACTGTACTTCATTATTTACCCCAAAGCTTACCAACTTTTAGTACTGGTTTTAAGAATGGCTGTAGTGAGGAGATAGAATTTAAAAATACAAAATAGTATTACTGCAAGCAACAGTAAGAGATATAAAATTCATAAATGTGAGTTCAAAATCTACATATTTCTATCTGAGCTCAACCCTATAGAGATACTTATGAGTGTATGCCAGTGATTTAAAGATAACCTGGGAAGCAATGATGGCTAGCCAATTTTAGACACACTTGAGGGCTATAACTGTGTATAAGTTAGGCCATTCTCCAGAAGGGAGCAATTTTCTGCTCTGAATTTTTTATTGTAAAATATTGTGAGATTAAGGCTGAATTTTCCTTAAGAATTTCCTTAATAAACTAAGTTATGATTTTTTTATATTATGACTGTCACCTGAAAAAATCAATATTAAACTCTAAGAGCTAGGGAGATAACTCGGTGATCTAAGTGTGTGCCTGGCAAGTGCAAGCATCAGGGTTCGATCCATGGTACCACATGCCATGCTGGCCCTAGAATCCTGGGCACACACCTGTAAATCGCAGCATGAGGAAGGCTGGGATAGGAGGATCACTATGAGTCTGAGCTCACATTGCAAGACCCTGTACCAAATAACTAAATAAAAGATTTTTGGGCTGGCCAGATAGAAGTGGACTAAAGTACCTACTTAGCCAGGCTCAGGGACCATGGATCGATCCCCAGGATGTCTTGCCAGCCCAACCACCAAGGGGGAACTGAGACAGCAATTGAGATTAGGCATAGTGGCACACATCTGTAATCCCAGTACCTGGGAGGCTGAAAACAGGACGATCACTACAAGTCTGATCTGTGCAGTGAGACCCTGTAGACCCTGTACTAAATATTAAAAAGAAAAAACTCTAACGGTTTGATTTATATAGAAAAAGGAACAGAAAAAAAATAACAAAAAAATGTGAAAATATCCCTATATGGTATTTTTTGTGATTGTTTACTGTGAATAGGATTCAATAGTCAATGAGCTGAACATTTCCTAGTACTTGTACTTTTACTCTTTCTATATAGTTCTGTTCTTTTTAATTTTTTTTTATATTTTTGTTTTTTTTTGTGTGTGTGCTAAGACCTGGAAAATAATTCCTGAAAAAGATATAAACAACTCATTGTCTCCAAAAGGCCAAGATGGATCAAAGTTAAACTAGTAATTTTAATGGGATTATTATTATGGTGTGAAAATTGGTGATTGATTTGGGATTGCATACATGATCTAAAAATGGCAGGTCAAGAAACATTCCAAGAGAGATAGAAATTTCTTTGATGCACTAATAGATTTTTCTTGGGTGGGATTAAAGGATCCTGTTAACTTCACTTTAGAAAACACATAATCTCTAACTTTTGTCTTTAGCTAAATTATGAATATAGATACATCATAATAATATTAGAAGTACCAGTGATATATTAATGTTACAGGTTATATATAATCTCTTGTCATATCTTTGCAATTACTTGAAGGATGTTAGCTATTAAATCTGCCTCTAGATCTCATTTAATGCAATGAAAGACCTAGAATAATATCACATATTTTGTGTTTTAATAATTCTATTTCAATATAAATACCTTTCTTTGTGACATTAAATATTTTGTTTTGTGTTTAAAGCATTATTCTCAGAAGAAATCCTTGGAATTCACCCGTTCATCTAAGAAATTCATGTGATAAGCATAAAATTCTCTGGAGACTGGACAATTTCATGAGCAAATGGTAATACAAAATGGAAGATTGCTTCAGGCAGAGACAGCATTCCATTAAAAAGAAAAAAAGTGGTCAACAGAGGAGTATTGTCCAACTGATGAACACAAAATAACTTTCAAAACTCTTTTGTCTGGGCAAATACTTACAATGCTGATATATAAGAAGAAAAACAGGCAAAAAGAACAGAGGCAATGTTTTCAAAGAGCACTGTAAAGATTGTAAAACTAATGATATATCATCAATAATTTATAAGGAGAGATATGACCAGATTTCTTTTTTCTTTTTTTAAGGTATTTAGTGCAGTCTACAGGGGCCAGGGATACCAGTCCCAGGCCTGCTGTGTGGGTTCCACCCCCGGGGCACACTGAGATAGCAATTGAGACTGGGCATGGTGGTGTGAGCTTGTATTTCCAGCTCTCAGGAAGCTATAAACAGTCCAATCTAGTAGTGAGATCCTGAACATCCTGTAGATGCTTCCCTAAGATACAAAAATAAAAAGAATAAAAATAAATAATTTTAGAAAAAGAACATAGATGGAGAAAATAGCAGAAATCCTTGCAAACTTTCAGGCTTATCTGAGCTAGGTATGACTGTGTTTCTTGACCTTGAACAGTTTAATTCAGCTATACTGATGATTAATCTTGAGTTGTTAAATCAAATTGGTATGATTTAATTGAAGATAATTGTGAGTGTTCCTATATAATAAAGATACTGAGTTATTTCTCATTTTCTCCTTGCAACTTGTTACCACCTCTCTAAATTTTTTTTTTTTTCGGAACCAATAAGGCCCTTGCACTTCCCAGGGAAGCACTTATTCCACTGAGCTATCTCCCCGGCCCCACTTTAAACTTTATAAAGTAACCTTATACAAATTTTTCCACAAAAATATATACTGATTTTGAGTAGAAGTTAGCATTATTTTAAAAGTTTGTACAAGCACTAATTGAAAGTTTAAGGCAAGAACACTGGCTCATAGTATGAATTCTGTAACTATCATATATGTTTCATGAATTTATGCACAATTTTACACATGAATTTTTAAATGCTTTTGTTATAAAAGATGCATATAAAATGTGTGGCTTCTAAAATGATAAGAACTACCGTACTCTATAATGAATTTTTTTTGTCATATGCCTCACCTATATTCTTTAAACATGAACACACTTTCTCTTTTCTCCAGTTTAGCAAAAAGCAAGACTCTTAACCATCAAAAAGTCTCTTAAATTGCCCCCACATATATAAACAGCATACTATCTCCCTTGTGCAAGAACATGAAAGAGTAAATAAAATTTGAAAGGTACAATAGATACTATGAAAAGAAAAGAAACTGTTCAAAGTGAAGGAACAACTGGGATGAGGGAAAGGAGGAGAGAATGAAGAAAGCATAAAAGAGATTAGATAGATAGATAGATAGATAGATAGATAGATAGATAGATAGATAGATAGATAGAACACCTTAGATAATTGTACTGCTGATTTCTGCTGGTCTACTGAAGGGAGCAGTTAATGCTCCTTAAATAGATGTAACAAAATGATATGAAGTATCCTATCTACCTGCTCTAATTTTTCTTATACACTAGTCACAGTTACGTCTACTTAGGTTTCACATGTGATCTCATATCCATCTTGATTAGTGATAATTTTTTTCTTTCTTTTCAATTTTGACCAATTTTGCATGCTTATATGTAGCAATACAAACAATTAATTTGAAGACAACAATATGTAATTTAACAACCATTGTTGAATTCCTATGATTTTGTTTACCAAATTCTGTATTGTTTCTGAGTTTTTAAAATATTTTTATTCTCTTTAAAAAAGACTTTTGTCACACTCTTCAAAATGCTTTGATCCTATCTCTTCAAATAGCTATACAAGAAATATTTATTCCCTAATTATGAAGTTATAACCCAGATTTGATGAGTTCAAACAGTGAAAGAAGTAAATAAAATACACTCTGACAGTATTTCTGTATACATGGAACACTTCCTTCAATCTTCGTCTTATTTTCTTTTCTAAAAAAAATTAATCATCTATTTATGTATTTGGTGCAGGGTCTCACTACACAGCTCAGACTCATAGTGATCCTCCTGTCTCAGCCTCCCCAAGCACTGGGAATACAGGCATGCACCACCACTCCCGGTTTCAGGGGCCAACCAGGCATGGTATGTGGCAATGGGGATCAAACCTGGGTCCTTGGGCTTGCCAGGCAGATATTTAGACCACCAAGCTGCCTTCCCAGCCCATATGTCTTATTCTCTATACTGCCTCACCTTTTCTTCCAATGTGACAACCGAGTAAACTTTGTTGCATCAATATGAATTTTAATTACGACTAGGTAAAAATGTGTGGAATCACTTAAAATTATCAACATGGAACTGAATTGGCTCCTATCTACCTGCCGTAATTTTTCTTCTACACTAGTCACAGTTACATCTCCTTAGGTTTCACACATGATCTCATATCCATGTCAATTAGTCATAAATTTTTGAATGAAGAAGAAATTACTTTTCTAAAATAATTTCATAATTTTCTGTGATATGTGTTAGGCTGATGACTCTACAACGTCATTTCACCATCTTTCATCCCTGTAAGTTTTAAGGAAAAAATATTGTTTATTATCTACCATGCAGTTATAATATACTTCAAATGTAAAATAAGGTAGCCTTTAAATTTCAGGGTGTCTTAAAGATAAGAAATGAACAGAAAACTTGAAACAAGATCTGGAAAATGAGTTTCTAATCCATGACTTCCACAGAGAACAGTGCAATTTCATAACCTGAATTGCATCAGTCTATTCCCAACTGCTGAGTCTTCATTGGTGTCTCTGCTTCCCAAGCCATTATATTTTCATGATGAAATGTACTATTGTGCACTATTTATTTGCTCTTAAATTCTTTATAATCATGATTGTAAGTGGCATAAGTAAAACAAATAATCATATTTAAACCTTGGCAATATTGAACATATCTAGCAATATGCTGGGAACTATTAATAATTTGTTACAGTGAAAGTCTGATTTGTGCCATCCCATCTATGTCTGATTTGAAGCCAATATCTGGTATGATCGAATATGGTACTGGGAAGAGATGTACACAAACCGTTTTACTGAGCCGCTAAAAGACAGCTACAGTGCATCCTTGATTACATAGGTTAGACAAAGCAGACAGATTAATAAGACAACTGTAAAATAATTCCAGTTTATCTTTACAGACTCCCTGTCATCTGCTCTAGAATATTCCTTTCCAAATTTCAGAAACTCTTGCCATTCTTGAACACACACATACACACCACACACACACACCGAGAGAGAGAGAGAGACAGACAGACAGACATATGTGATAGTTAACTATGTCAATTTCAGTAAGAAACATCAAACTAAATTGACTTAGAATCTTCTGGGTGTGGAAGACTCACCCTTGGGAGGGCTAGGGAGGATTGTTGTCAAAAATGGCATAAGAGCAATGCAAAGAAAGGCTACTACTTCTGTTCTTTCAGAGGAGTGCCAGTCTTTGACTTCACCTTGCACATAATCTTTAGCCTTCCAGTTCAAACTTTTTAGTCTCTTGATATGGACTCGTACAGGATACTACAGTGATCTCCAGGCCTTAGAGTGAATAGATCTTTGGGATCTCTAGTGGACAGACCGATATTTGCACTTTTGTATATCTGACACTACAGGCAGCCATTGGAATCCAATCTTGTAAAGTGTTATTTTTGTACCTAGCATTAAATCTGTTTCTTTAGTAAGCATTAACTGATAAAACATATGTATGAATGTATTTGTAATACTACATGGAAATAATATGCTTTTATTGATTTCACATTAATATTGATTAAACTGACTTTTACCAAAGTTTACATTACACCAAGTTTCTATGTCCATAACTTGAATTAAAGCTATTTTATCCAAATTTCAAAATATAGGGGATGGGGAGATAGCTCAGTAGAGTAAGCGCTTGCCTGGCAAGCGCAAGGGTCTGAGCTCAATCCCCGGTTCTGCAAAAAAAAAAAAAAATTCAAAATATTATTTTATATTACATAATTAAGGTTTACAATATCACGGAAGTATCTATATGGAGAAATTTCTCAGATAGTTTTCCTGAGATAGTGTTAGAAAAATTCAACAAAGCAAAATATCTAGGCCATCAAGATAGCTCAGTGGACTAAGTGCCTGCTTAGGCAAGTGCATAGACTGGGCTCTATTCCTGGCACATAGGCCATGCCGGGTCCACCCATGGGTGGGGATGGTGGTGCATACCTTTAATCCCAGCACTGGAGAGACTGAAAACAGGAGGATCACAAGTCCAAGCTATATAGTGAGACTCTGTAACAAATACATTATATAT
>NW_004524617.1:8968555-8984625 GCF_000260255.1 Octodon degus | reverse complement strand
GTACAGTGTGCATGAATATCTAGCCCTTGAGGGAAACAATATATTTAATCCAAACTACCATGGGGAGAAATAAAGATATTAGAATTATGAATGGAGAGTAGAAAGCATAAACACATCTGTTAAATTTTAATGAAAAGTAAAAAGGTCTTTTTATATCACAGACATTAACTATATTTCTCCGATTTTAAGGTAATATGTAAAAGTAAATATGGGGTAGCTGTAAACTTGTTTCAACATTATATTTTGAAAGTATTAGTATGGTGTTGTGGTCAATGTATTGTGTCAATTTGGCTGGATTGGCTGGGCAGTTCCACACTCAGGGCTGTGGAGGCCCCAAACTGCAGGACAAGAAGAGGCCTGCCTTAGTGCAGGGAGGGCGGGCCGGCCCCAGAATGACTCAACACAAAAAGGGTATATAAAGGGGTTGAGGAAGGAGTTGGTGTTACACTTCCTTAGAGGAACTTCAGTCTTCCCAGTCAGCTTGGACTTCATCTCCTGGCTTCCAGAGCAGACTCTTCAGCCTCAGGTTTGGATCCTTCAGCTTCTGTCGTAGACCCATCAGCCAACTAATAGAGACTTGCACAAAGTAGTGCAGTGAGCTTCAGACCTTGGGATTGAATCCTTCAGTCTCCAGTGTGCAGATGCCCTCTGCCTACTTCCTAATCAGACTCAGCAGTTGACAGTTGTAAGCCAATCTTATAATTTCTTATACTTTTGTACATCTTGCATTATGTGCGTTCCTCTGCTAAAACTCTGACTACTACATATGGCTATAAGAATTTTTCATATTTTTGTTTCATGTCAGCATTAAAATCATATTAATGAAATTGATATTCCTAAAGCAAAAGATTTTTTTTTCTAATCCAGCAACATGTATGAACTAATATGATAGCAAATTTTGTATTTTAGGAAAAGTTTTATCGTGGACTTACATTCTAGAATAACTTTGACAGTAAGTCATTAAAATCCTGATTTAAAAAGTAATGTGTACAGTTATAAGAAGTTTCAAAGAAAATACCTTATTTATATAAATATAAAATAAAATATATGTATATTCAGGTGCATTAAAAGAACAACTGGGGGCCGGGGAGATAACACAGTACAATAAGCATTTCCCTGGCAGGTGCAAGGGCCTGAGTTCAGTCCCTGGTTCTGCCAAAAAGAAAAATAAAAAAGAACAACTGAAATACACTTTTTTTTAAGAACTAAGGATTGAACTCAGGCCCTTGCATTTGCCAGGCAAGTGCTTATTCTACTGAGCTATCTCCCCAGCCCAACTGAAATACACTTGATCTTAGCTAAAAGGCCGAGAAGCAATAGAATAACTGAAACAATTGTTACATTTGTAGAAAATGTTAATCTTATAAAGCATATTTGAATCTTTTGAATTCCTTATACTTTAATTTCCAACTAGGGAGACACAAAGCCTTAGAAATTTTAAATAGCTACTCAAAGTTACACATTTTAAAAAGGTACAGTTGATATTAAAGCACCCTCAGTTTTCTCCTACATTATGTTATTTTCTGCCTGAGCTCTACTTTCTTTAGGTCTCTTCATACTTTGTGTTTTATTCTTTTTATTACTAATGTGCATTCATCTAGCTGGATAGGTACATGTATATAATAAGTATTATTTTATTTTATTTTTGTATTAATTTTATTGAGAAACAAATAGCAATAAGACAGTTTTAATAATTAGTACAATGCATATTGTTGTCTTCCTAGTGGTTATTCATAGTACAAGATGCAGACATGATATCCTGTCCAAACACTATTAGTAAAAATCTTTCTTCTCATTGAATTAAGAGAAAGTAGCTGTATATCTATCTTAATTATTTTGTATATACAGATACAAAATGGTCCTTCATTTATGTCCCCTATTTTTCTTTAGTTTTGTCAGAGAAGGTTATTCCATTGTCATTTAAATATTGTATGTGTGCAAATTTAGCAAAATACTCCAATATAGTCCAGTAGTCCATAATAGTGGTGGGTTATCTGTAGGACTGGCAATGTCAGAAGTTGTTGAATTGAGCTTTTTACAGCTCAACATATTAATATGTCTTTACTTTTTATACCTCATTTTTATATTTTTCTGCTGGATGGTTAAGACCAAGATAAAGCAAGACCTATTTTAAATTTGCTTCTCCTTCCCACCCACTTACATTGCCCTGTTTTTTTAAAGAGACAAAAATAAAATAATAAAAGTGATAGCAAATTTCAAAACAAGATGATAGGAAGTTAATAATGGTTATGATATTGCAGGTAAGATAATTGTATTTCTGACTGTATTAGTTCAATGAAAGGAGGAGTTAGTACTTATATTCTTGGTCAATTTTGCATGCTTATGACTGGTAAGCTGAGGAAATATTTTGAAAATAAAAATATGCCATACAATAAACTTGCCCTGTATTTAAGTTTTCTATCCCCATTTTCATTTTTGTTGTTAGTTTTACCCTAGCTCATCTTTATGACATATAATGTTTACATTCATTGTGGTTAGCTGGTTCCTCTACATAGTAAATCTTAATTCTTGCTTAGTAACTTGTTTCTATCAAGATCTTCACTATTGATGGAATAGAAAAACATTTAAGTATGACTAGGATTTTAGGATTTTCAGTATCTGGAATACATATTCATGACAATATAGTGTGCACACTATAATGTTCCAATGTATATCAGTAAGATGTTTTTAAATTTGCGGTGTTCATATATTCTGGAGACAATAAAATAAATGTATGCTAAGCAATATGCTAATATAAGAACTAGTCATGATATATTGCTGAAAACATAACAGTATGGCAGATGTGTTCTATCCAAGTAAAATATAATGAAAATATTTTTTCTTGTGGAAATGATTTTTATTTTTGTGGTTAAGTTTTTGTTTTTGTGCTTGATTTTTTTCATTTACTTACTATGGATAATATACTTCTTCCAGTGTTTCCAAAGATGACAACATACTATTTAAAACTATGTATCAGCATATGCACACACACGCACACACACACACACTTTTATAGTTTTAAACAGTGCTATACTACTATGAAAATTATTACTCTCACGGAATTTAAAGCACAGAAGAAATGCACAGATTCCCAGATAGGGTACAAATGATCAAAACTGAATCAACAAGATGTAAAAAATCTGAATAACCCACTAACAGCCAAGAAAATTGAAAACGTAATCAAAAATTTACCAACAAAGAAAAGCTGAGGTACTGATGGATTCACAGCTGAATTCTTCAAGAAATTTAGAGAAGATTTAATCTCAATACTCCACAAACTCTTCTATGAAATTAAAAAGTAAGCAATACTCCCAAAATCATTCCTAGAGGCAAGTAACATACTAATAGCAAAACCAGAGACAGACTCAACCAAAAAGAGAATTACAGGCCAATCTCTCTCATGAACATAGACTCAAAAATCCTCAATAAGATACTATGAAACAGAATGCAGCAAAACTTCAGGAAGATTATGCAGTACCACAAGTGGGTTTCATCCCAGGGAGGAAAGGATGGTTTAATGTATGCAAATCTATAAATGTAATATACCACTTCAACAGAGCCAAAGACAAAAATCACAAGATCATCTCAATGGATGCAGAAAAACCTTTTGACAAAGTCCAACACTCATTCATGATCAAAGCCCTACAGAAAATTGAAATAGATGCCTGTACCTCCATCTGATAAGAGCTGTCTATGACAATCCAACCGCTAACCTCATCCTAAATGGAGAAAAACTGAAAGCTTTTATTCTTAAATCAGGAACAAAACAAGGATATCCACTATCACCACTCTTATTCAATATACTTCTGGAACAATTACCTAGAGCCATTACGAGAGAGAGAGAGAGAGAGAGAGAGAGAGAGAGAGAGAGAGAGAGACAGACAGAGAGACAGAGAGACAGAGAGACAGACAGAGAATAAGAATAAGGAGGGGGATAACCCACTCGGGGTCCCCTCTGTTCCCTCTCTAGGATAGGAGCTTTCTTTTCCTCAATAAATATATTCTGCTCATAAAAAAAGAATAAGGAAGAAGTTAGTCTATCATTCACAATGCCATGATACTCTACGTGGAAGCCTTGAAAATCTCCACCAGAAAGCTGCTAGAATTAATAAGCAAATAGAGTAGCATAGCTGGATACAAAGTCAACACCTAAAAGTCAATAGTATTCCACTGTACAGACAACAAACTCACTGAGAGAGAAATTAAAGAAGCAATACCTTTCACAATAGCATACAAAATATGAAATACTTAGGAAATAATCTAACAAATAAAGTAGAACATCTGTACAGTGAAAATTAAAATACTCTGAAAAAAGACATTGGAGAGGATTTCAAAAAGTGGACAGTTATTTCTTGTTGCTGGATAGGAAGAGCCAACATGGTGAAAATGGCCATACTCCCAAAATTATGATACAGATTTAATGCAAACCATATCAAAATAACATCAGTATACCTCAAAGATCTAGAGAAGTCATTCCTAAAATATATTTGGAACCAGAAAAGACCCAGAATAATAAAGGCAATCCTGGGAAACAAAGGAAAGGCAAGAGGCATTACAATCCCTGACTTGAAATTTTACTACAAACTTACTGTGCTAAAATCAGTATGCTACTGGCAAAGAAAAAAAAAACATCCTGAGGATCAATGGAATATATTAGAAGATGAAGTTACAGCTACAAACACACTCAGCCACCTTATCTTTGACACAGGGGTCAAACATGTTCATTGGAACAAAGATAGCCTCTGTATAAAATGGTGCTACAAGGGCTGGCCAAATAGCTCAGTGAATTAAAGCACCTGTTTAGGTAGATGCAAGGGTCAGGAGTTCGTTGCCCAGGACTGCTGTGCCGGCCCTGCCACCAGGGTACGATGAGGTGACTATTGAGATTGGGCATGGTGGTGTGTGCCTGTAATCCCAGCATTTGGGAGGCTTTAAACAGGAGAATCATGCTATGGTGTTATGTTGAGCTGTAGGGAACTCAGTTCAACAATTTCTGACATTGCCAGTCAAGCGGAAGACCCAATACTATTATGGACTAATGGACTCTTAGAATATTTTGCTGAGTTAACACACCTATAATATTCAAATAACAGAACTAAACAAAAAAAGGGGATACAGATGAATGTCCATTTTGTATCTGTGTATTCAGCATGGTTATGATAGATCTATAGTTACATTCTCTTAATGAATAGAGGGATTTGTTCTAATAGTGTTTGTAAATAGGATATCATGTCCGCATCTTGTACAGCAATTAACCACTAGCAAGAATGTATGCAATGTGTTAATTATTGAAACTGTCCTACCAATTTGGTTTGAAACTGTCTCATTGCTATTTTTTTTCTCAATAAAATTATGGGGAATAAAAACAAACAGAAGGATCACTATGAGTCCGATCTATGCAGTGAGACGATGTAGACTATGCAGGCCCTGTAGACCCTGTTCTAAAATACAAAAGAAAAAAAAAGAAGAAATCACTAACAGGGTAAAAAACAACTAATAAATTGAGAAAAATATTAACCAACAATCACTCAGACCAAGGACTTGTATCTAAAACATAAAAGAACTAAAAAATATCAGCCCCCAAAATTTAAAGATCCAATTCAAAAATGCGCATCTGAAGGGTCAGTGAGATAGCTAAGTTGACTAAGCATCTGCTTAGGTAAGCACAGGAACTGGAGTTCAATCTCCAGTACTGCATGCTGTGCCTGTCGTACCCCCAGGTGCTCTGAGCCAACCACTGAGTCCTGGCATGGTGTTGTATGCCTGTAATCCCACTGGGCAAACTGAAAACAGGAGAATCACTACGAGTCCAAGCTGTAATCTCTAATGAGACCCAATCTTCAAATAGCATCTTTATCAAATGGTGCTGGAAAACTAGACCCAGGTATAGTTTTAGTTTTTGGCTGAGGTTTATAGTAACAAATACATTTTTTAAAAAAAGAGGGGTCATCTGAGATTAATATACACTTCACAGAGGAAGAAACACAAATAGCAAATAAATACATGAAAAAAATGTTCCACAGCACTTATCATTCAAGAAATACAAATTAAAACAACATTGAGATACAATCTCACCCCAGAAAGAATGGCTGTCATAAAGAAATCAAGTAAACAAATTCTGAGAGGCTATTGGGAACAAGGAATCCTTCTCCACTATTGATGGGAACGTAGATGGGGACAACCACTAAGGAAATCAGTGTGGATATTCTTCAACAACCTAAGATTGGAGGTCTAATTCAACCCAGCTATCCCCCATCTGGGCATTTTTTTCCAAAGGAACTAAAAACATTAAACCCCAGTGCTATATGTGCATCCATGTTTATAGCAGCACAATTAGTCCTAGCCAAAACTTGGAAACAATGAAAATACATATCACCTGAGGAATGGATAAAAAAAAGATGTGTTATTGTTATACAGTGGAATATTACTCATCTATAAAAGTAGCTAAAATTGAGGTCTTTACAGGTAAGTGGATGCAACCAGAGTCTATATTCATAGCTGAAATAAATCAGACTTAAATGTACAAATATTGCATTGTCTCCCTAGTGTAAGAACCTGAAAGAATAAACAAAATCTGAAAGGTATAATAGATATAGTAAAACAGAAAGTAACTGAACATAAATAATGAACAATGAAGATGAGGGAAAGGAGAAAAGATGGGAAAAAAAGGAAGGGGAAAAATTCATGCAAGTGTATATATACAGGATAGCTGAAATGATTGTAGTATTAATTTTCATCAGTTTCTTGAAAAGAAGTTAATGCTTAAAATCTTCACTTTGACTAACTTTATAGGCTAGTATATGTAATCTGAGCAACTACATCGAAGAGAGCAATGTGCAATACAAAATCCACTGTTTAGCACCTCTCATCTTGGTCTTCTACATGGTTACTGTTTATAAGGTCTTATCAATTATTATTGCACTCTCTTTAAAATAAATTAAAAAACAAAATGTAAAAAAAATCAGGAAAAATTTAAGGTTTATTGAAAGCATCAATGTTTAATTATTTGATTAATCTTGTATAATCTGTCAATCTGAGCAACAGATTATGATGATAAAAATAGGTAATATAAAAGCCATTGTTCATTTTTTGTTCTTGTTTTGAAATCCTATACCACACGTATTGTTGTATGTTACTCTGTTTCTGTCTATGTCTTTGCTTTGTTTTTGTTTTTACTCTTTAAAATAAAAGAAAAAGAGAAAAAAAATCACATCATATGGAGAACAGTTCAGCCTTAAGGGTAACACAAAATCTAACATTCTTCATGAGTGAATGCATATGGCTTAAATACTAACAAGATCAGTTACAAAATCACTTGTTTACTCTTTGAAATATCCCCCTTAACACTTAAACCACAAATACTAGGGGATCTATCTTTTGTCTTCTGTTTGCAACAGCCAGCAACTTCTACACAGTTGGTAGCAAATAAACAGAGAAAGTCATTGGGAAAAAAAACCCAACACTGCTGATCAAAATGACAAATATTTAAATAAAATTTAATTAATCTTTTTGCCAAAAAATAAACAATGGTATATTGTGCTTCAGTAACACATCTTTGAGAATTAATGTATTTGTAGAAATACACATAAAATAGATATGAAAGATAATTTTTAATTCATCTAGACATTTCAACATTAATAAGATAAGGCTAAATCACATTTCTTAAAAAAAGAATCATAGTAACATTATCCAAGAATTATGCTTATTTTTTGCATTTACTCTGTGGTAAAATAAAAATGAAGAGACTGAGGTTTTCATGTAATTTGATGATATTCTAAAAGCAATAATGATCTCATATATTAAAAAAAATCATCCAAATTATTCCAAATTCATTCATTTCCCCAACTTAGTCTTTAAGAGAAATGGGGAATAAATATTATGAATACAATTATGGTATCATACCATATCACATCATATCATTATATCATACCATGTAAGTTATTTTTTGATGAATGGGTATGGTGGCTTGTCTCTGAATGTCCCTTAAAGTCTCATGCAGTCATAGGTGGGCTCTTTCAGAGATAACTGAATCTAGACAGTGTGATGCTGGGATTATAAGTGTGTGATTAGTAAATTAGTTCACTGACTGGATTGGCACAGTTCTGGGTGGGAATAAGGGTGCACATTCCTGTGTGAGTGCTACTTGCCCTATGATGGGTGACCCAGATAAAATATAAGGAACAGAAAGAGGGCTAATGTGGTGGCTTGTTGCTTATAACTTGCTTGTGTGGCAATTCTGCCTGCCTTACTTTTCTATGTACTATTTTTTTTTCTGTGATGCCCCTCAGCTATGGTACCCTGCCTTGGAAACAGCCAACTCTAAAATGAGACCTCTACAAACTTTGAGCCAAGTAAACCTTCCCTCTTTTACCTTTCACTGTTGAGTATTTTGTCCCAGCAATGAGAAAAGTAGCTAAAACAATGAGGCATATTCTGTACATTGGGTCTGGAATTATAAACTACTTCTCAGTTCTAAGGCATCTAAATTTTAAATTGACTTGGTAACAAAAAAGGGAAAAAATACGGCCGGCCTGATAGCTCAGCAAACTAAAGCTCCTGCTTAGGTAGAGCACAGTGGCCGGGGTTTGATCCCTGATGTGCTGTGCTGGCCCTGCCCCCGGGGCGCGCTGAGATGGTGGTTAAGACTGAGCATGGTGGTACACGCCTGTAATCCCATTACTTGGGAGGCTGAAAACAGGAGGATCACCACAAGTCTGATCTACATAGTAAGACCCTGTAGACCCTGTCCTAAATACAGAAAAAAGGGATAAATTGTTCATGCCATATAGTAATGTAGACAGTAATATGAGCCTTTTCCAAACACTTTCAGTAGGTACAGTTTCGGCTCTTCTTGCAAGTTTTTGTTTCATTTGGGTTTTGCCAGAGAGCAGGACGGTAATTTATTGCTTTGGCTTCCCCATTGAGGTAAAAAAAAAATGTCTTTGCTTTTAAATGGCTCTTACTGATTTCAATTTCATTGTTTACCTTTATCTTCCTAAAAATCTCTAGAATGATCATCCATTTTTGCATGAGCATATCCTAGGTTCACTTACCGCACCCCTATTCTCCCATTTCATGTGCATTTACCTTTTGTTTCAGTATCAACCTTTTGTCAATGTTCAGTTCAAAACCTGACACTTTTCTGGTGTTGTTTTGCTCCTCATCAAAGCATGTGCCGTTCCATCCCTTGTCCAATTCAGTAATTACTAATTCTGTACTTACTGTCAACTGCTTTAAATTATATCCTTTTTGATGGTTACTTGTCTTTAGGCCTCGGCGATAAACTTTTTAAGAGAAATATTCAAACTACTCTAAAATCTCTGTAGAAGGCATTTTATATTGATTCATCCATTAAGGAAGTTCAAATCATATTTTGTTAGATAAGGAATTTTATCTTTTGATATTATTTATCTTTACAATTTACTTCTCCATACCATGAAAACAATGTAATAAAGTATATTCCATTTTTGTTTTATTTTTATGTCTAATCTTGGAATATGATTAAGAAAATTGATCCAGAAGAGTTTACATTCATTATTGCAAATGAAAGTGCTTCCACTAAAACAAAGCAAGAGAAATATCTGTTAACTTGACATACCTTCATATTAATAAGACATTTTATGTAACCCATAAATCCATGATTTTATTTAGTATTCATAATATATTCCTATTTTACTCTGAGTCTTATGCATATTAAATAACTCATGCAAGAATATAGAGCTAATAAATGTAGAATGGGCATTAAGCCAACAAGGTATTCTTCATAAACACGAAAACACACACTAACACATTCAGAATAAAGATGCATTAAAGCAGTTGACATTAAAATCTATGACTTTATAGATGTGGAATTGAGTAACAAGTTAAATGCCGTACAAAGTCCACACAGATACTAAGTAAAGAACTAACTTGAGACTAGGCGCTAGTACCTCTAAGCTTACTATATTTTAGTAGGTTGAGCCCAGTCTTTGACTTAGCATCTAGAGGAAACTTAGAGCTGCTATTGATAATTTAAGTATTATAAGTATATTTAAAATTTATTCAATATACAGGAACAAAACTAGCTTTGTATATGTGCATAAATATACTATAAGAGCTATAAACATTTTAAATTTGAGAAAATAATCAAGACAACAAATTTTATATTGGTAAATATATTATATAATGCAGTGTGTGTGTGTGCATGTGTGTGTGTGTGTGTACACGCGTGTGTGTGTGATGAAACTGAACAGCTGTCAATGTTGCATTGTCCTGGTAGCTTCCCTTGCAGCTCTGACAGGATGTGTCTTCTCTTTTCTCCCAAATTTAGGTGTTTTTTCTCCCATAATGATGGTCTTAGAAACTCATTTAGTTTTTGTAGGTATTCATAAAGGAATTCTAGTTATATCCTACACATACCTGTTCTGATATAGTCTAAAATGATTTTGTGACATTATCAACTCATTAAAGTAAGAGATGTGACAGTGAGAACACATGCCATATGGAATAAATACAAAAGTGTAAACCACTTAAATGGAAAAAAGCCATCTGGCTGGTTTCACTTTGAAAAATGAGTTGCATATTAAATCCCTTCCTTAATACATGACAGCCAATTAATCTCAAAATAGATAGAAGTACATAGTATTCAATTTAATTAAAATCAATATTGATTGAGAGTCTACTACATGTAATGCATATATTTAGACTTGAGAAAAATTATATATAAGAATAAAAATTACAGCACTTAAGTGTGCTTATCTTCTAAAAGGAATGGGGTACTGAGAATTGAATTAATTAAAAATGTGACCAAAGAAATTCAAGATAACATTAATAACTACTAAATTATGGCATAAGAATCAATCATATTCAATTGAGAAGAAAAGTGTTTCAAGAAAAGCTAGTTGGTCTTTGGAGAAATAAGCTAAAATATTTAGTGCATTATCTAATATTATCTGCCTAAAATATATTTTGTTTCACATAGTATGCAAAATGAATACATTATATATAATGTAAAATTTTCCATAAAGTCCTGGCATAAAATAGAAAAACAAATTTAATAGATGTTAGAAGTCAGGCATTCAAAAACTAATAGAAGTCTATTTCAAAGTTTACTAATTTTTGCAACAAAGTGAAAATAACGTGTAATGCCATTATTTTTAGAAGAATGCAATTATTTAATATCACTATTCTATTGTTCTCAATTAAATCCTTTTAAAACAAAAAGTATGTTTTTTTAAAGCACACTTGGCAGATACTTGTTAAAGCATAAAGTGAATATTTTTAAAAGTTGACTTGCCCCAGAATACTACAAACATTGAGAAATTCATTTGACCAATGAGTACCATATCATTTATCCTCACTTGCGGCATATTCCTTACCTCTCTGCAGCAGAGAATTTTGAGAGACCAGAGATAGTCATTCTAAACCAGGAATTACAGGATCACTGGGTTGAAAGATATACTTACTATATAGCTTACTGGAAATTTTCTAATCCTGCCCTACAAGTGGCCAAATAAATAATGACTCTACGTAAATGTAATTTTCACAAATAGATTTAACCTCCTCATGAATATATTAACAGCGTATGTTACAAAGGATGTCAAAGCCAGTAGTGCATTTTCAGCAACATTTGTTAAAGGGTAGATGACTATATTTGAACTGATTCTGCCACCTACCATCATGTTTCACTTGACAATCTGTTCTCAATTCTGATTCCAATCTCTTGTGAGTTGAAACCTTGAAACCTTTAGAGCACTGGAAGACTTTGCTGTTATAACAAGTACATCTCAAATTTACAAGTGTTAATGCTGTGTTTTCAAAGCAGAAAGAAATTCTCCATAATTTCTAGCCACTTGAAGAGAGATTCCATGGGCGGAAAAGCACCAAAATTAGGATGAGTTATGTAATGGGCCATACCATATATTATTCATTCTAGATACCATATGTTTAGTAGTGTAAAACTTTTCAACACTAAATCACTGAAGCAATTTCTTTTTGTTTTCTGCAGGGCAGAATCTAATATTTCATAAATATTTTAATTGCTTTCCTGCTTTAAAGTAGCAAATAAAATGATAAATCTTGTGCTTATTGTATATTTATAATAATCATTAATTGGGGGGTTGTGAAAAAATTGTTTTCCAAATCACTTCTTATAATCTATTATCAGATTCCACCTGGCATCATCTGGCCACACATGTAATAATCTTAATTTGTTGCTATTCATCCAGAGAAAAGTTAATGCTAGAATAACTGCACTAAAATTGGGAAGGGGTACATTTTGCTGTGAAAATATCATTTCTGTAACACTAACCACAGATCCCCTGCCTGGAAGAAAATGCAGTAATAACCCCAATGTTGTGTTAAACTGCAGCAAACCAAGTTTAACTGATTTTACTGATTACAAACCAAGTGAGAAATAGTGAGTTTAATACTAAAAGAGAGAAGTCTACTTTAATATTTGGACCATCTTAATTTTACAGAATTATTTTAAGTATATAAAAGGTCATATTCAGAATTCTTATTACAAAAGAAACCCCCTTTCCCTTTAATGTTATCAAAACTACTTTGAGCCTTGATACACATATATCCTAATAGAAACAACATTGCAGGCAACAGATTTCCTGAACTGATATGGAGGTAGTAGTCTCCCTTAATATTCCCACTCATTTTGACTGGACACACTGAAAGTGATATTTTTAAGGATGAGATTGAACATGAATATGAAAGTGTGAGTAAACTCCTTCAGTACACAATAAAACAATAGGCATACTTGGTGGCCTACCTCAATAAGACTGACACTGTATTACATTTTCTTTCTGTATGTACCATATAGATGAATAGTGGCAATGTTAAGAATATATACAAACTTCCCTACCCAGTACTATATGTATGACCCACAAGTAGCTACTGAATACTTGACATATGGCTACTGTGAATTCAGAGGTGCTATAAATGTATAAAGATTAGTAAATCATGAAGATTTAGAAACCCTGGATTGATAAATTTAATTTTTAAAACATAGCCAGGCACAGGAGTACAGGCCTGTTATCCCAGAATTTTGGGAGGCTGAATCAGGAGGACTGAAACTATGAATTCCATTGAGGTAATTTAGCAAGACCCTGTTTTAAAATTTTAAAAACAGTAACTTAAGGGCCAGCCAAATAGCTCGTGGATTAAAGCACCTGCAAGCAGGAATAGGGGATTGGGGTTCGATCCCCCGTCTTGCTGTGCCAGCCCCAGCCCCATGGCAATTGAGACTGGGTGTGGTGGCACGTGCCTGTAATCCCAGCTCTTAGGAGGCTGTAAACAGGTGGATCACTACAAGTCCGATCTAGTACTGAGACCCCGAACATCCTGTAGATCCTTCCCCAAAATACAAAGAAAAAAAAAAAAAAAAACACAATAATTAAAGGGTGGAGAGGGACTGGTGGTAGAACATTTGCCTAGGAAACTGGAAGTCCTCAATTTGGTCCTTGGCACCAAAAGCAAATAAACAAAAAATAAAATAAAATAAACTTCAACTAACAAAAATTAAAAAAGAGAAGGCTGAGAATGTAAGAGTGAAGGCCCTAGTTTCATTACAATACTGTCAGAAAGAATAAAATACCTCTTTAAAATATGTTCTGACCTAATATTCTTTATATATTGGGTTAAATAAAATATAAAAATAATCTCAGTAGTTTTATTTTTTCTGGTGCTGGGAAATGAACCTAAGGCCTCTGCACTGTGCTGCATTCTGAGCTCTTTTCTAGATTTTATTTTGAGAAAATGTCCCACTAAGTTAAATTTTGTCAGAATGGGTTTAAGTTTGGAAACTGGCCTCTAGTCTTCTACAGTGCTAGGAATACAGACTTGCACTACCATGCAGCAGAGGGATGAATAAGTATTTGTTCTTAGTGGATCTCATCCATTGTGTATTTAGAAGCACCTCTACCTGTTGGGTGCCAGGAACACATCCCCTTCCCACCAAAATCTGTGACAACCAAAATTTCCTCTAGGCACTGAGTAAAATTGTTTCAGTTTGGGAAGCTTTAGTCTATAGTATCCAAAGTGGTCTTTTAACATTTCAAGACAACTTTCTAATGCTATAGTTGAGGGCGAAATCACAGATACTTGAAATTCAAAAGTATTACATTTGCTCCTTTAGTGTAATTAACATAGTAATTAGTTTTAATGTCACCTAATAGAAACACAATGGCATTGTTACAAAGGGTGAAGCAACTGCATATAGATATAAACAGAAAATGTTCATAAAAATGTAAACTTGAACATATTTCCTTGAAGCAAATATGATGATTGAAATTCAAGTTTCAATATGCAATATTTTTTACATAGCATCTTTTCCATAGTATCATTTTTGTAATGACAAATCTATCTTCCAAATGGTCATGCCAGTTGAAATTTATATAAATAGTAGATTAAAGTGGATGAATTTTTCCATAAATTTTTTGGCTATGACTTTCAAAATTTTATTTTTATTTTCAATATAAATTTTAATTATATATTTGACTTCATAACTGGTTTTCTACCAAAAAAATAGAATAGTAAAACTGCATATGTTGAACAATCCTGAGTCTATTTGTTGTGCTAGGTGTCTATGTAGTGACACGAATAAGCAACTCGAATTCCTAAACATGTAACTAATACTTATTGATTATATTGTTCATCAAAGAAATGTTCAGTATGTTTGACCTAAGCCAATATTCTACAGTGATTTTTAGCGCATTTCTGCTTCAAACTCTTTCAGACACTCACTATTTATTGTGTGAAAGTACACAAATCAATAACCAACTAAATTAGATCTTATATATTATATTAATGACTGTGCTAATACTCAATGTTGTTTTCAACTGAGAAAAAGTAGTAGAAAATCTCATGCCTCATTTGTGTTCCACTTGAAGCAAAGGCAATAATCAAATCCTTTTAGCAAGAAAGTAAATTAACTTTGCATAATGAAATATAATCATTTTCTATATTTCTCATTTTTATTTTAAATTAAGGAAATATGCAGTCGAATTCACAATAACTGTTCCCAAGGCACAGCAAGTTAATAATGTCAGTATTTTGCTAACGTTTCATTAGAAAATTTGGGGAAGAACTGTTCAGACAAAGTAGAATAGCTTAAATCACATCTAAGCATTGTTCTCAGTGAGCATAAATAGCATAATTTTCACTGAGACAACAAAGAACAGAATGTAATAAGACAATTTACACTGACATGCTTGCTATCAAATATACCCTTTCTAAAGGTTTTTAAATGCTAGATATATTTCTTTTCCTGCTGCAGTCATTGTTCTCACCCCAATGACCATTAACGACATGTGGCCCGTTGATGGACAAAGTTAGTACTTTCAGTCATTGAATAGCTAGCTGCAATGTAGCACTGAACTGTAATCCAAGGGTGTGATGACTGTATGCAAATAAAAATATTCCACGTTTAATGATATTGCCTTCCATTTCATGGGATTATCCATTTTTCATACATATAATCCAACTCAAAATAAATAATAGTGTGGGGGCACATGGCATGATTTCATTAGTATGTACAGTAATATCAGGGTTTGGAATGACTTTTTAAAAACAGAAAAGGTGTTACTAAATGGTTACTGTCCATAATTCTATGGTTTTTGTAGAAATCCCAACTAGTTCACCTCATCCTTTTGCTGATACATCATGTACATAGATAAACACTTCCAAGGGGCCCGTGCTCCTTTGTATGTTGATGTACATATTTTATACATGTTGATGGAAAATTTTGCAGCTATATGCTAAGGGCTTTGAGAATTGCAGTAATTCTACCAGAAGTCATTCTGGTAAAGTGCCTGTATTTGAGAGGATGCTTTTCTTAAAGAAAAAAAAACTTAAATAATAAAATTCTTGAAGTGGCCTAGTGTCACATGCCTATAATCCTAGTACCTGGGAGACTGAGGCAGGTAGATCTTCAAGACCAGACTGAATTAGATACCAACTTTAATGAAAGCCTGAACTACACAATGAGATTTTGAGACCTTGTCTTAGAAGGAAGGAAGAAAGGAAAGAAGGAAGGAAGGAAGGAAGGAAGGAAGGAAGGAAGGAAGGAAGGAAGGAAGGAA
>NW_004524617.1:8950871-8967903 GCF_000260255.1 Octodon degus | reverse complement strand
CCATTACACAATGAAACAATGCAGGAATGTTATCTCTTCAGAATTTAATCTTGATAGTAAAGTAACTATAAAGTGAAGAGGCAACTGTGAAAACGATTTTTCTCACCTCATGACATACATAAAACATCACTGAAGAGACAAGGAATTTTGAGCAAAGACATTTTGGACTGTAGAAAGATGCAGAATGGTGGTATATGGGGACATTTTTACTTAAGAGAGGGCTTCAGTATGAAAATGAAATATCCAGGTAAGTATTTAAGATAATTTGGAAGAAACATGTTCTACCTTTAAAATAAAATAAAAGTAATCTGAATGATTTTATTGTCTTCCATGTCCTTCCTAAGTCATTCATATGAGGTAGATAGCATAATAATCCAGGGCAAAGGTGCTGTTTTGGAAAAGTTGCTTCTTAATGAACCTGCTTTGCTGCCTTTAAGAATCTTCTGAGTAATTCACAGTTTTATTATATTCTAGATTTAAGCGTCTGAAGAATGTGGTACCTAACATAAAATTTATTTTACAATTATAAAAAGAAATCTCAAATGACTTGTGGATAATAGCTGAATCCACATAAATAATATGTTATGAATGGAGTTACTGAGTTGAGGAGAAGGACAGGAGAGGGAGTCGGGGAAAGAGATTTATCTATGTATGTAAGCAGGATGCTTTCAACAACTGTACTGTGCATTTCTTCTGGTCTATGCAAAGAAGCAGTTAATGTTTCTATATGTTTTGTCTACTTTTTCCAATTGTTTGTACTTTTTCTTGAACTTCTTATGTATTTCTTTCTTCTTCCAATTTTGCATGCATATATCTGGTAATATGAATAACCATTTGGGAGACAAAACTATGTATTACAACAAATATTGTGAAATTCATATTACTTTGTTAAGTGAAATTCTATATTATTTGTAATGTTTCTGTTTTAGTACTATTTTGCATTCTTTAAAAATTAAAATAAAATATGCTTTGGATCATGAAGTTCCATACATAGACATGCAGCAGACATTCCAGGTGAAATATCAAGGAAATTTTATAAATATGTATAATTATTTTCCTACAAGGCTAAAGTGTGCATTTAGTCACTAAATATGTTTGCATTAGTAAGTTGTTTTCTTAGACTTCAATACTTTATATCTTCTCCAAGGGAATGTATATAAATAGGAACATTTTTCTGTAAAGGGCCAGAGAAGAAATACTTTAGGTTTTATAGGACTTATAATTTCTAGTGTAATTGGTTAACTCTGTTATATTATTGTGTGAATAATCAGAGATAATACATAAGTGAAAGGAAAACTATGTTCCAGTAATATTTTATTTAAAAGTATCCAGTGCACTGTAATCGACCCAGTAAAGATTACAGTTTCCTGAAATCCATCCTGCATTATATTTCCACAAAAATTATTTGGTTTTGAGTACATATTTCTTTCTTTTCGAACTATAGTTGGAGAAATATTGAGGAATGCTCTAGTAGCATTCTTATTTTAAACCCTGAAGTGGTATAGGTATCAGTAGCAGAGATCTTCACCCAGTAATAACCAAGAAAAATGATTATGCATAGAATCCATTAACAACTTTTTGTTTTTCCACAGTATCAGTATCTTATAGTTATTTGCATTTTTGTTTCTCTTGTAAGTTTTCATCAAATATACTATTATCTTTCATCACTATCTATTAATTTGAGTGAAGTTTTATTGTCTACACTTAATCCAAAATTGCACAAAGCAGGCATGGTGGTACACACCTGCCATGTTGACTGAGACAAAAGGATCACAAGCTCAAACCCAGCTTGAGAAATTTAGCAAATTAGCAAGACTCTATCTCTAAACAAACAAAAATTTTTAAAAGGCTGGGGATCTAACTCTGTGTGAATGCTTAGTATAACAAAAGATATTACTGGATAAATAATGGTTATTTGAAATAGCCAATAGTTACATTTACATAAACACTTGAATGGTCCAACATTATTTCTGTGAATGTGTGTATCTGTTACCTGGGACAAGTTCTAAAATATGTCACCTCTATCTAAAGGACTGTCCTGTTTGCCATGAATGCTCATCTGAATAAAGTGTTACAGCATATCTCCATTCAACAGTCAGAAGACAGCAAACCTTCCTAATGCAGAAATCATTAACTCTGCCTTTCTTGTGACTTGCAAATTAATTCACTGGAAAAATGTTAGTGTATATGCAGATTCCTATATGTCTGTCCCACAAACACATTCTAATAGTGTTTGTCCAATTCAACAATTTTGAGATGGTAATTGTTTTAATATCTTCTTCTCTAATGCATATCATTACCATAATCTTAGTCCTCCTATATGTTTGTACTCAAAATATTTGCATAATTTATGCTTGAATTTATATCAACAACTTGAATTTTTTTTTGAAGACCTGCTTACATTCCCCTAGGTATGAAATCCCACAGTCATCGTTACTTCCAAAAGGAGAGCTCATAGAAGTAGTATACACTGAAGCACTAATGGCATCTTATTATTTTTTTCACTTTAAACAAAAGTTAAATATTTCAAAGTCTGAATCGAATTTACTTACTCTAGCCAAACACTCTGGCTAAGTATTTTTGTGAAAATACTACTTATTAAATAATTATGCTATAAATTTTATATGTCTAGTATTTGCATATAGTTCGTAATGAATACAATATGCTGGGAAATTAAAACAATATAAAATTTAAAAATATAATGTGTGAATGTATGATATACATTAAAAGTATATTGATAAGACTGCATGATCATATCTAAAGGATCACAACATCATTTCAACTGATAGATAAAACATCAAGTATCTTCAAAGGTACAGTGGGAGGAAACAAGGTAATATATATAGAAATATATGAGATAGAGTGCTTACTGGACCTAACTTTGATACGCTATGTTGATACTTTGATATAGATGACTCTACTGATAATTATTCGATCTTATGAATAGAGCATACATTTTGACTTTATTAAGCAATCAATAGCCAATACCATGTAATTAGTTACCAATACTATGGTATTATAGTTTTCATGTTTCCAAACTTTGTAGAGATTGTGAATATATCACCTAATAATATGTTATATATAAGCCCTTCTGTTTAAATATGGTATTCAACAAATAATCTTTATCTCAGCTTCAGACTTATATCATAATCATAGAAGCTTACCACAAGAAATGTTGCAATAAATATAGCTACTCACTTAAGAAGACTCAAACATTGTTAATAGAGGAGCTTAACTAAATGATTCAGGCAAAAAAATATTTAAATTCACCTAACAAATTTTTGGCCTTGCATTACATAAGTCAACACTTTATGTGTCTTTTCTGGTTGTTTATTTTTTAAAGTCATAGGATTGGTAAAACCATAACTGGCAATTAACGCCAAAAATTTAAGTAGGGGGTGGTGACACATACAATCCCAGGATTTTGGGGGTTGGGGAAGAAAGACTGTGATTTCAAGGCCAGTCTAGACCTAAAATGAGACCTTGTCACAAAAGAATGAAAATAAAAATATTTTTTTTTTAAAAAAGCAGAAATGTCTGAGTCTAGAATAGCAACAAAAAAGTCCCTGTTGGACTTGGAATCAGAACACCTGGAAAATAACAACTTGTTATTATTTTACAAAAAGTAAATAGATCTCTGAGAATCAGAAAGTAGGTGACAGAAAAACTAAAAACTATGAGATGCTGGAGAAACGAAGCACAATAAAGAGAAAAGGACAAATTCTAGAAAGCTGACCTGAGCACCTAGGAAGCGGGCCCTGTATCTACTGGCGCAAGGTTAGCGCAAAGAGGGTCAGCAACCCCAGGGAGAAACAATGGACTAGCCTCAAGAAAAGCCCTCCGCTATTATAGACTACAAAAACAGTGAAAGCTTTTACTCTGAAAGTAACTTCTTCTGTGTGGCAGGCTAGAGTTAATGGAGAAAACCAGTGCAGAGCTCTCCAAAACCAGAGGGTTTTTTGTTTGTTTGTTTGTTTGGCAGTACCTGGGATTGACCTCAGGCCCTTGCACTTCCCAAGCAAGTGCTTATTCTACTGAACTATCTCCCCAGCCCCTTATGAGATGATTTAATCTGGAGCCAAATTGGGAAGTGGTTAATTGTTTAAGATGGAGCCACAGAATGTTTACAGAACAACTACACTTCAGGGTTTCTTGTTTCAAACTATCACAGTTACTGGGTAGGAAATGTCCACAAGAGACAGTTACAGAGAGGTCATGGAATAGACACAGACTATTTAAGAAGTTTAAGCAAGATCAGGAAAAACAAGGAGGCCCTGCCTTCTCTGATGAGAAACCAGGCTACTTGTCTCTGGCATCTGGAAGGGGCTGGGTCCGTAAGTGCCAGCATTAAGTCCAGTGGTCTACCTGAACTCCTGCTCTGCTCGCACACCCAGTACAGAACACAAAAATCAGGAAGCTTTCTCCATTTATCAATAGGAACATGTGTACACCTTGATTGGATGGTTTTATAGCCTTGAAAGTGTGGAAAGAGGTATCTCTGGAGCTGGGGGAGTACCTTAAAATCCACAGGCTGTAAAGCTAGCCTTGATTTGTGCTGCTTAGTGGAAAATGAAAGCTAGGTGGCCTTGGAGTGAATATACCCTTAGAGCAAAATACATTAACTCTTCACACTGAGTAGGAAAGGAGAGCAAAATTCTGCATTTACACACTAAATCATGAGCGTGGGAACAAAATATGATTAGCAGTGTCATAGTATCCTTCCCGTACCAAGTGGATTTTATGATTTCTTTCAGTCAATCAATTATTTATCTGGTACAGGGTCTCGCTACACAGCTTGGATTCATAGTGAGCCTCCTGTCCCAGCCTTCCAGCACCTGGATTATAGGCATCCACCACCATGCCCATTTTCTGTGGGCAGCTCAGCACAGGGCTGGCATGGCATGCAGTACCAGAGATCAAACCCGGGTCCTTGCACTAGCCAGGCAGGATTTGGATTGTCTTCACATTGTCTTCTGAGCTATCGCCCCATCTCTCAAATGGATTTCAATACTGCAGACTCTTCTTCAAAATCACAAAGGAATTTTTTTATTTGAATTCTTGTTTTATTCTCCATTTTTTTCGGGGGGGGTGGTTGGGTTTTTTTCTTCCTTTTCTTTTACTTTTTTCATTGCTTTTCTGTTGTTTTTTCTTTTTCCTGTTAGTGATTTTATGTCACTTAATCTTTAGTAGGATCCTTTATCTCATTTTTCTCTTCACGTTAAGATCTGGGGTTTTTTGAAATTTTTCTTTTCCCATTCTCCCATTCTCCATCCACTTTGTTTTAAAGCAGTATTAAGCATTATTAATCTTTAAATATTTAGATATTTATATGTAACTGTTCTTGAAATATTCTCTATCATTAATTATAGAATATTTGGTGCATTTTATAGGTATTTTATGTCACTATTCACTTTGTCTTTGTGTCTATATTATTATTTTACGAAACTTTTCTATAAGTCTGGTACAGTGGAAGCTTCTATTGGTTCTTATTGTATGTGAATATCCAGTTTGTCTTTGACTTTATTAGTTTGGCTGATTTTGTTGATATTGTCAAGGCAACATAGTCATTTCTATTATTTGTTTTTTTTTATTTTACCCAAATATTTGGATTGTCTTTATATCATCGATAATGCTGTACTCCATTTCCAGAGAACTGGGTACTGGGAAAATTGAAGTGCATTCTCCCCTTGCAAATTAAAGAAGGTCCTTGGTCTTGGAACAGAGACAAAGGCTTATAGTTAGTCATGTCCAGCATGCATCACTGGAAAGCAGAAGTGACTAAAGAGGTCCCCATGCTAGCATAAAAGTCTTTCCACTCTAACTGACCCATAAAACTCAGTATACATATATGCACGTGCATGCACATGCATGCACGCACAATCACACACACACACACACACACACACACACCAATAGAGAAACAAGAAAGTGAGGCAACAAAATCCCTTTCAAAACTCCCAACTCACACAAACCCAATACAAGGGGAAGAAATAAAAATCGAAACATGAGAATTATATGAAATGATAAAAGAAGAGACCAAAGAAAGATCAACAATGTGCTCAGGGTGCACAAATATGATAAAACTAAAGTGGCAATAGACTTAATAAAATGAGCAGTGAGCTTACAGAAGACACTACAAAATAGCTGACTGATCTAAACAAAATGATAAAAAAGCATGAATGACTTGTTTGCCAAAGAATTAGAGTCCATGAAAAAATACCACACATAATACTGGGAGAGAAAAAAAAATCTATTCAAAGTATGGGCAGTAGAAGTGACTAATGTGAGGACAGTGTCACAGTAAAAGACAGGGCTGACACAAGTGACCATATAATTAGAGACAGCTTAAAAATAAGAGAACCTGTCAACGCTCATGTTCATTCTTCATTATGCATGATTTAAATTCTCAAAAAATTTGCTCTTGCCTAGAGGATGCCACACCCCAAGTAATCATATAGATAAAACCTAAAACCAATATACTGCATTAGTTTTTTTTATTTCTTCTGCTAAAATCCACCAGATTGTGTCCAGAGAGAGGATTACATGACCCATATTAAGGCCTTATCTAACCATACTAAGTGGGCCTTTAGTACAACCACATCTAATCTCTTTCCCTCTTAAATAAAAAGTAAAATCAATAAGATATGCTGTCCTCAAATTAGATAGCATTACACATTCTAACAACAGCACAGGGACTAATTAGCAGCTACCAAAACTAGATGCCGTTTGTACATTCCTGATCCTTCTGCTAATGTCTCAATAGCTGTTGAAGATATTAGATAGCGTAATGGTAGCATGACAGACTCAGTAAAACCCTAAACCTTAACCTCACACTCATATAAAAAGGCATTACTGTCTCTTCTTTGTGAAAACCTTTGGTGGCTGTATTCATAATTATCCTGTTGATGATATCATTTGGCCCATCCATACATACTTAACTGTTTCATTGGTTTTGTGTCCTTCAGATGTAAAGCTATATGCGTACCAAAGATAAAAGGGCTTGCTGTCTATCCAGGGTCTTTAGATAAAACCTCTGGAGAATATCTCTGATTGCTGATCAACAACTACAACCCCTTTCAGCCTGAAAAAAACAAGACAATCATCACCCATAATTCCCTCACAGCAGTTCATGTTACTTCTTTAGAGAGGGAATGTTATAGGCAACTGTTTTAGATAAAAATATTACAGGTGGTCAGGAGACAGTATGGAAGACTAGCATATCTTGCAACTTTGGCAGAAGCAGACACCTCTGCTGTGGGCCAGACCAGAAGACAAAAGATCAAATGAATATGGACCTTCTACGGATAAACATCAGGGACTGATATTCTAAATAGGTATCAATTACCTTGAAAAAGCCAGGGAGAGACACTTACCCAACGCCCTGCAGGAAAAACCCCTGTTCTGGATTATTGTACTATTGCTACATGACTGGCTTCCCCATTTGATACCCTTCTAATCAATTTTACCTAAGCAATTATACTTGATTGACCATAGTTTTGTCCCACTTCATGCCCATTTTTCAGTTTATCATGTTTTCCACCTTAGAGCTGCCCCACATCATGTTTTTGTGCTATAAAATTCCCTAGAAAAGGCAGACTCCTTGGCAACTCACTTCAGTCCTCTTATGTCTGTTTCTCGGACAAAAGCTTTCTTTTCCCAATAAATATATTCTGCTCTTTGTCATTAATTTTATTGAGAAACAAAAAGCATTGAGACAGTTTCAAAACAGGTTAGTAGGACAGTTACAATAATTAATACATTGCATATTGTTGTCTTCATAGTGATTACTCAGGGGACAAAATGCAGACATGATATTTTGTCTAAACACTATTAGTACAAATCTTTCTTTTGATTGAACTAAGAGAAAGAATCTGTATATCTATCCTATTTTATATATTTTTTTCACTACAAAATGGTCCTTCATTTATATATCCCTTTTTTGCTTACTTTTATCAGAGATGGGTATTCCATTGCCATTTAAATATTATAGGTATGTGAATTTAGCAAAATAATCCAATATAATCCAGTAGTCCATAATAGTAGTGGGTTATCCACAGGGCTGGCAATGTCAGAAATTGTTGACTTGACCCTTTTACAGCTCATCATACTAATATGGCTTTACTTTTCATATCTTGTTTTTATACTTCTTCTGCTGGATGGTTAAGACCAAGATAAAGCAAGACCGATATAACAAGAAATGTAACTTTTGCATCTGATAAGGTCAGTAAAATCCCCTCAGCATTTTTCCTGAGATCCTGTACCTCAGATTATAGAACCTTTGTCAGGGTCAGCCATGTGGATGAGTCACGGCCATTGCTTGGCCAATGTGCTCTCTGTAAAAGCCTGAGAGAATGTTTTCTCTCCATGTGACTCTCCTTAGGCACACTGTACATCATCAATCATTTTCCTCTGGGACCCCATAACCTCCTTGATCATAAAATTTGGGACATCACTGAGTTACAGGATGTTATAGTTTTCTGCTCTCAAAAAAAAGAGAGTGAATCTGAGAAATGGATCCAAAACCTGCTACGTGACACAAAGAACACCGATCAAAGAGCAACTGAAATTAGTGAAAAATAAGAAGATAGCACAAAAAACAAAAGCAGGTACACAAAAATAATACCAGAAAGTTTTCCACATATAAGGAGTGAAATTAACATATAGTGACAAGGCATATAGCATCCCCAATAACCATGCTCCCAAAAGAACTCCTGTTTTCCCCTCCTTCCTTTTTTCCTGTCTTTTCTCTTTTCTCGTGCAAGTATATACAGAGGATGGCTGACATGATTGTACTCACGATTTCTCTCAGTTATTTTTTTTTGAAAATGGCAGTTAATGTTTAGAACTCTCACCTTGGCTAACTCTGTATGCACATATCTGCAATCTGAGCAAGTACATCGAGGACAGCAATGTGTGATATAAAACCCATGGTTGAATGCCTCTCATCTTCAATCTTCTAAATGTGCACTGCTTATAATGTCTTATCAATTACTATACTCTCTTTAAAATAAATTAAAACAAAAAATACAAAACAATTTCTGTATAACATAGTCAAAATACTGGAAGTCCAACACAAAAACAGAATTTTCAAAGCTGTTAGAGAAAATTAAATTATTTGTAAAGATGGTATAGTTTTGAACATCCCCCAAAAGCCTCATGAGCTCAAAAGTGGGGCTTTAAGAACAAAAATTAATAAATGCACAAAATCCACTTGTCCGTTGCTGTGTATCATTCTCAAAAGAGATTAAGTCATACTATAGCAATACACACATAGCAATGTTTATAGCTACATAATGTGTAATAGTGAAATCCTGGACGGAGCTTATATGTCCATTAACAGACCACTGGATAAAGAACATGTGCTATCTATATATAATGGAATACTATTTGGCTATAAAGAATGACACATTTAAGACACTTATAGAAAAATAGATACACCTGGAAAATACAATACTGAGTAAAATAAATTAGACCCACAAGCTTAAATAAAATATGGTAGGGCCGGCAGGATAGCTCAGTGGACTAAGCATTTACTTAGGTAAGTGCAGGGGCTGAGGTTCTATCCCTAGCACTGCATGCCATGCTGGCCCCACCCCTAGATGTGCTGAGCCAGTGATGGAGTCTGGGCATGATGGTGCAGGGCTGCAATCCCAACTCTAGGGAGGCAGGAAACAGGAGGATCATTATGAGTCTGAGCTGCACAGTAAGACTCTGCCCACACACAAAAAAAGCCCTAAAAATAATATGGTATCTGTCATTTGAGTGAAGCAAAACACAAACAAAGACAATGATATAGAATGGATATAAGAAAGAGACAAAGAGACAGATCGCTAGCAGTAGGGAAGTGGTACAAGAGAACTAGAATGAGAAATGAGGAGGAGGGAAAGGGAGATAAAAAGAATAAAGATACACCATGTAAGTAAATTGATGAACTCGAGTTAATGTAAACACTATGTACCATAACATGGGCTAAGACAGATAATATCAATAGGTATAAAAATGGGATAGGAAAATCAGAGGAGGAGGGGGTAAGAGGAACAAAGGAAAGGGATTTTTATAACAGAAATAAGCTGTAATATGTACATGTAACCACTCCTCAATGTGATTGTATGCTGCATGAATTTTAAACATGTAATAGTAAAAAATGTATTTAAAAAGCTGTGATTGGAATGTTGATATGACTATGGGGCCATAATGGTGGCTTTTAAGAAAGTAGTGTCTAGTATTACCTTTACCTTTGGAAGAGGCAGGGAACGGGGGTGTTTGTTCAGAAAGGGTTTAATCTACCTTTTTGGCTCACCCCTTCACACTTTGTTTCTTGTCTGACATGAACAGCTTTCCTTTGTCATGAAAAACTGTCATGCTATCCTGCCTTGGAGCTCACTAACCATGAAAGAACTGAAACTTCTAAAATATGAACAAAAATAAATTTTCCTTTTCTAAGTTGGGTGTGTCAGATGTGCTCTGGTAGTAAGGAAGTAAAACAAAAGGTAAGCCCACTAGAATTACAGCAGTTTTCAGGGAAGCGCTTATTCCACTGAGCCATCTTCCTGGCCCTACAGCAGACTTTTCAACACAAATTTTTAACATGAAGAAAGCTTTAAATGAAGTGTTTCAAACCCAAGAAGATAACAATTTCCAACACAGACAGATATGTCCTGCAAAACTTTCAAACTTGATGGAAAAACCAGGTGTGGTGGCCCGTGCCTTTAATCCTAAAACTCAGGAGGGTGAGGCAGGAGGATTTCTGTGAGTTCCTGGCCAGCCTGGGCTACATAGTGAATTCAAGGCCAACCTGAACTACAAAGCAAGACCTTGTCTTTAAATGTTAGAAAAAAAATATTAATGGAGAAATACAGTATTCCCATGACAATGGGTACTTTAAGTAATTAGTGACCACCAAATCAGCAAACAAAAACTCCTCACATACCCTAGAAAGAAATAATGTGTCCGATAAGGCAAAAAAATCTAATGGAATAAATTCAACAGGCAGTTAATCAGAAGACAAAGAAAAGGAATCACCAACAGAAAACAATGCACTGGGATCAGGGAGATAGCTCAGTAGAATAAGCACTTGGCTGGCAAGCTCAAGGGCCTGAGTTCAGTCCCCAGTTCTGACAAAAAAGAGAAAGAAAGAAAAAGAAAGAAAGAAAGAAAGAAAGAAAGAAAGAAAGAAAGAAAGAAAGAAAGAAAGAAAGAAAGAAGAAAAAGAAAGAAAGAAAGAAAGAAAGAAAGAAGAAAACGATGCATTAACAAGAAAAAGTCAACACCTTTCAGTAATAACTCTCAGTGCAAATGATCTTATGTAATCAGAAGATATAGATTGGCAGATCGGATCAAATAATAAAACCCAGTGGCATATTATACACATAAAATATATGCAATTCAAAAGAAGTTTGTAGACTGAAAAATTATCTCATGCAATACAAACCCCCAAACAAGCAGAAATAGCTGTATTATTTTCAGACAGAGTGAACTTCAAGTGAAAGCTGATTAAAAGAGGCAAATATATTGGGTAAGGGGACACCCCAATGGGAAAAGATAGTAATTATAAATATATGTACACTAGACACTAGCGTGATCAACTTCACAAAACAACCAATACTGGACATAAAGGATTAGCTAAACAGCCACAGAATTATATTGGTGGACCTCAATACACACCATCACAAGTAGGCAGATCAAAGTGACAAAATAAAAGTAAACAATAGAGTTGAACCAAATGTTTCAACAAATGAACTTAATATATGTCTACAGAATATCCACCCAATAAAAGAGGAATACACATTCTTCTCAGTGGTGTATAGAATTATCTCCAAAGTAGACCACATATTAGCTTTGTAAAGCACATTTCAGTAAATAAAATATGAAAATTATCCCACACATACTAAAAGATCATAGGGCAGTGAAATAGGAAATTGTAGTAAAAAAATCCATGTAAATGATGCAAACATATGGAAATGAAATGATACATTGTTGAATAATCAGTGGGTCACAGAAGCAATTAAAGAAGGCAGTTCCCAGAATTAATAATTCTAGTACAATATACAAGAACAGATGCTATGCAATGAAAACAGTCCTATCCGAATTTTATGGCTATGAATGACTACTTAAGAAAACTAGTGTGAGCCTAAATTAATAACCTAATGATGCATCTCAAGGTCCTAGAAACATTTTTAGAAAATTTAAATCCAAATCCAAATCTAATAAAGGTAAAATATTATAAAGGTAAGAGGAGGAATTGAAATAAAAAGACATACAAAGAATCAATAAGGAAAGAGATGCTTCTTCCAAAATCTAAATAAAATAGACAAAACTTTAGCAAATGTTATCAAAAAAGGAAAAAATAAGACCCAAAAGAATGCATTTGAAAAAAAAAAAAGAATGCATTTGAAAGTAATACAGCAGACAAATACAGATTATCAGTTACACTTCAAACATCTGTACATCAATAAATTGGATAACTTAGAAGAAATGGACAGAGTCAAATATATATAAATTACCAAAACTAAGCTGAGTGGTAGAAAAATTTTGAATAATAATAATAATAATATAATAATAATAATAATAATAATAATAATAATAATAATAGAAACAATAGTAAGGTAACTTACCAAGTAGGAAAATCTCATGAGACAATGCTGAATTCTACAAGAACATCAAGATAGAGCTAATACCATACTCCTGAAAATTTTTAATAAAATTGAAAGGTAAAAAGTATGAAGAGCAATTCTTGGGATCTAGCATTGCCCTGATTGTAAAATCCAACAAAGGACCTAACTGCAGGTCAATTACTTTAACGAACATCAATGCAAAAATCTTTAATAAGATATCGACAAATAGAATATATCAAATTATAAAAAATATCACACATAATAAACAAGGAGGTTTAATTCCAGGGATACAAGAATGGTGTAACATATACAAATAAGTGTAATACACTACACAAATAGAAGTACAGACAAAAATCACGTAATTATCTCAATAGATGAAGAAAAAGCATTTTTGTCCAAATCTAATATTCATTCTTCAAAAAACCCTAAAGAAAGTAGGTATAAAACTGCATCTCAATCTAATAAAATCCATTGTGGCAAACCTACGGTCGATATCAGTAAACTTGTACAGTCATTAGGGAAACCAGTGCAGAGATTCCTCAAAAAACTAAAATAGAAATGTCATTTGACCCAAATTTCCCCTATTGTGTATCTTCCCCCCAAATTAAATACATTGTATTACAATGATACATGCATACTCACATTTATACCAGCATAACTCAACATCTAGGTTTTGCAGCAGCCCATGTGTCCAACAAAAAATGAATGATTAAGAAAAGTGATGTGGTTCTTGTATATAACAGAGTACTAGCCTGCCAGAAAGAAGGATAAATTTGAGTTAATTGTTGAAAAATGGATTGCACTTTGAGACCATAATATTAAGAGGAATACATCAGACATACAAGCTAAAATATCATGTTGTCTTTCTTATATAAAAAACCCAAATTAATGATGACAATAAAAGATATATAATTAGAGGTAGGGAGATAAATCTTTTACCAAAGTGAAAAGATATGGAGTGACCAAGGCATGGAGTAAGGTGAGAGGCACAGGAAGGGAAGGGAAGAGAATGAATAAAACAATGTCTGTTTCACACATGTGTCAACTTCCATAATGAATATAATCAATATGTACTACAAATGTGTACTAATAAAAATAAAAATGAAGAAACAACAGGAACCAAAGACTAATTTTTAACTCTTGAAGTTCAAATTCAGTCAGCGTTGTCAAGTAGTCAATGACATGTGTATTCACTTAATTCGTTCTCCTTTCCCTAGTTCATTATAATGATGCTCGCAAATCATTAAGGAGCAGTTTAAGTTCCATGTCATACCTGCTGCATCATACCTGCTGCATGGAAAATACATGTTCTTCTGTGAACACAGAATAGTTGGTCTTATCCCTAACCTTTTCAGTGTTCTGTAGGACTTATTGTTTCCCCATCTACATGAAATTTTAGGCAGATCCAGTTCTTGTAATATTTAGGGTCCCTCCTAAGTGGTGGTAAGATCTTGGGCCACATTTAGCCATAAGAAGAGTCTAACTTTTACAAATCAGTATACAATTTTCATGATTATCAAATTTTGTAACTTTATTTGACTAAAACCTGGTTCTCTTACTAGTCCTTCACTGGAGGGTATTATCTGATTCTTCATTAGCTCTCTCCCCTTCTGTTTTTATTTTTATTTTTTTATTTTTTTATCGGAGCTCCAACTCAGGAACTTGCACTTGCCAGGCAGGTGCCTATAACACTAAGCTATACATCCCCAGCCCACATCCTCTACTTTAACTTTCTCTTCCTTTCTTCAGTTCCCTACCAAAATTGAACAGATTAAGAACCAAGAAAGCTTTTACTTGGATGTACTACATGTTATCAATGCTTCTCTATTTAGGTACAGTAGATTTCTAATGTTTATTCCTATTTCATGCAGTACTCTTTTGTACTTGTGAATGACACTGAGAAATAGTGCAACTGCAGCCAACAAACTTACTCAACTTTGAAAATGTCTACTGTGGCTGAAAGCTTAAAATATTTTTACAGTCTTTTGCATTGCTTTGTTTTGTTTTCAGAATTGCACTTGTTTTAATTTGTGCTTGGCACACTATTTCAGTTTATTAGTACATGTGTGTAGTACAAAACAAATGCATTGCTTTTAGTTATTATATATACATGACACATTTTAATTCGTTGTTAATTCCCTATCCCTTTCCTTCTTCATTTTACATCCATTAATTGATTCTTTTTCTTTTTTCTTTTCTCTTCTTTTTTTCTTTTCTTTTCTTTTCTTTTCTTTTCTGTTGTAACAGTCTACAACCAGTAATGATTTTAGAAAGAATAATTTAAGCAGGCACACAGACACATGAAATTCATATTTAATATATTTTAGTTATTAAATACATTTTGAATGCTATTTCTTTGGTTGGATAGGCAATTTGATTTTCAAGATCTTATTTATTTGTTAGACTATTTTTCAGATGCAAGTTCATCACTTGTCCACTATAACTCAAAGAGAAGGAGTCCCATTTTTTATTTTGTAAATGGATAGTTAAAAATTTGCCATATTTACCAAAAGCCCTAGTTTTAAAAGGAATAAATCATTTTTGACCACTCATTGAAAACGTTTCTTTTCTCATCAGAGGTAGAGATTTAATTTTTCCAATCTGTTAGATTTTGTTGAATACATAACGATGTATTATATATTTTTGTGTTCTTAGGTTTGATACAAATGACACAATATAATCTGTGTCTTTCTGGAATTTGAATTCCTCTCTCTCAACTTCAATTGTTCATGGTGTCTGTAATCAAATCCAGGGCCTCATACACATTAGGCAAATCAACCTTATGTGCTTAAATTTTCTATTAATAGCACATAGACAACTCAAAAATTGTTCAATATCATAATTGTGAGTCATGAAACATGAGTACTTGTTTATTCATTTTAGCATCTTGTAAGTACTTCACTGAAGAACTATATAATTTATTTATTCTACCATAAAGCATATGTTGTTTCTAATTTTTATGACAATATTGCATTGAATAATTATGCAAATGTTTCATGTTATGTTTTCTAGTGTCTCTGAAGTATGCTCTTTAAAAATTTAGAGTTAATCTTAAAGTATAAACATTCTTTAATTATTGTAAGGCTTGTCAAATTAACATTTTTTAAGTGACTGCCATTTTACACTGGAGTATATGAAGCTTTTTGATTTCCAACATTTTTATTGAAATTTTTCATAACAGAGTTTTTTTCAGTGTTGGCAATCTGTTGAGTATTGTATTATTATGCCATCGTACATCATTAGTGAATTTTTATGTAATTCTGTATGTATTTGTATGTGTAATATTTTAGGATATTTTTCTTTTCATATTTTTGCCTCTATGTTTTTTGTTTGTTTGTTTGTTTGTTTTGGCAGAACCAGGGATTGAACTCAGACCCTTGCACTTGCCAGGGAAGCACTTATTCTGCTGAGCCATCTCCCTGGCCCATCCTCTATGTTTTTAATTAACAAGTTCCTCCTGTGTTTTGAATACTGATTGTTCTGTTTGTGTTGTGAGAATTAGGACTATAATCTGGTTTTTTGGTGGGAGAGTTAATTCTCAAAAATATGGAATTGTACTGAGTTGTTTACACCAAATCAAAATGTACTTAGCATAGCATTCACCTTGGCTAAGACATAAACTACACTAATAATATTTCTTTGAGGCTATGGTTCTGAAGAATTTTGGGGTGATTTAGCTATGCAAATTTTCCTTAATAAGTGAGGTTCATTATTTGGATCTGTTCTTGGTGAGGAAACTAGAGGTTTCTGCTAATTTGGCATGCTAATGGAGCAGAAATATTACCAATTGACAATAAGCACATAAAACTCCAGGTTGAGACTACACCTTTGTCTCTTTAGTTATTGGATCTTATGTGCACATGTATGTGGTTATGGATGCAAGAGAAAATTGTGTTCCTCGTAGGTGAACATCTTTGTGTGATTAGGGCTAAGAGAGGAAAATAGGAGCTTATCCTTGGCTTGTCCAGAGCTTTGCTGGGAGGATGCATTTGGCTGTGATCTGTAACTTGCTTTAAGCTGTTGTATTTGTAGCCTTTTAATGCAATGAACTGTAAATTTGTAAGATTTTTTATAATCATGTAAGTCACCATTAGCAATTGAAACCCATCTAACACCATCTTTAGTACATTTTGTCATTTAATAATACTTATACTCAATCATTGAGTTCTATAATAAAAGACAATAATTATTACTGAAAAAATTGTATCACAGATTACTTGGGTTGTGTTTATGTTGGTAATATACCTGTTTGCTACTTGGGACTATCTCTGAAAATAATGAACTGTTCAGTGTTATTCAGAGAGATTTCTCCAAATATTAAATGAGGTATTATTTGAATGGCAATGGAATACCCATCTCTGAAAAAACTAAACAGAAAAGGGGGATATAAATAAGGGACCATTTTGTACTGAACAAAA